>NC_034592.1:72562113-72569279 GCF_900095145.1 Mus pahari | reverse complement strand
GTGTGTGTGTGTGTGTGTGTGTGTGTATGTGTGTGACTTTAATGTTAATTACACCATTTTTTTTGTCTTTTCCTTTGAATGACTATAAGATTTTTCTTTTGGTTCTAAATGCCACCCCCTCCAAATATTATACATGTATGATGGCCAGCCATTATATTTGGAAACAAAAGTTTTCGAGAATTATTTGTTGCTTATTATATACTAATTAACAGAAACTTTGCTGAGAAACAGTGGAAAAATATTAGTTGTTCTTTTGGTTAGGAATAGGGGTCTCACTTTTAAAACTCAGAGTTTTTCATAAAATCTTGATGTCTGGGGAATAATTATATATATATATATATATATATATATATACATATATACATATATATATCAGAATATTAAGTAGGGTGAATTTGAAATTTCAGTATGTTGCCACTTATTCTCGCTAACTTAGGAGATGAATATATATTATTTGTAATGAATATATATTATTTTTAATATTATAAGGTAATATAATATGAGAGCAAGGAAAACTAATGTGTAGGTGATATTTGGAAAGAACAGTTTCTGGATTCCAGAGCTTACTAATTGTTTTATGAGAGAGATTATTAAAATTAAATGATTCAATCTTATTTGAAGATTGAAATGTAATTATATGTGTATTTGAGGATAAAATAAAAAATAAAATAAATTTCTGCATAATAAATATATTTTGAATATCTACCTTTTAATTTATAAACTTTACCAAGAAACATGGACAAGAGAAATTACTCCTCTCTGGATGAATTTATTTTCTTGGGAATTACCAATAACCCTGAAATGAAAGTGGCCCTCTGTACCACATTCATACTTGTTTATCTTATTAATCTTCTGGCCAATCTTGGGGTGATCATCTTAATTAGAGTGGACACTTAGCTGCACACACTCATGGACTTTCTTCTCAGCCACCTCCCTTTCTGTGACCTCTGCTATTCCACAGCAATTGGGCCCAAGACGCTGGTGGATCTTTTAGCTGAGGATATATCAATTTCCACAGTTGGCTGTGCACTGCAGTTCTTCACCCTCCGTGCCTTTGGAGGTTCTGAGTGTCTACTGCTGGCAGTGATGGCCTATGACAGGTACCAGGCCATTAGTAACCCATTGCTCTACACAGTGAGCATGTCCAGCCAGCTGTGCTCCCTCTTGATGGCTGGGGTTTACCTGGTGGGAACTGCAGGTGCTTTTATACATACAACCCTGGCCTTCAGTTTGTGTTTCTGTAGGTCCAATGAGATCAACCACTTTTTTGTGATGTTACTCCTCTTCTACTAACATCTTGCTCGAAAACAGAGGCGAATGAGGGAGTTATTTCCACAATTTTGGGGTTTATTGAACTAAACATAATTTCTGGACTTCTTGTCTCATACTGTTATATCATCTCATCAATCTTCAAGATCTGCTCTGCTGATGCAAGGGTCAAAGCTTTCTCTACCTGTGCCTCCCACCTGACTGTTGCAATTTTTCAGGGAACTCTGCTCTTTATGTATTTCTGCCTAAATTATTCCTACTTTCTAGATCAAGACAAAATGACATTATTGTTCTACACACTGGTGATTCTAATGTTGAACCCTCTGATTTAAAGCCTGAGGAACAGGGACGTGAAAGAGGCTCTCTAAATGTTGAATACTGAAAGGTGACTTTATATCAATTTCAGATATAACTGTACATGTTTGCTTTTAATTCATTCTCCATCATACAACATTGCATCATGTACTAATTAATAACAATATATCAACAAACCTGTCACCTAATTTTAGTAAAACATTGCTTCTCAGAGACCAAAGGAATGACCATCCAGAGACTGCCCCATGTGGGGATCCATCCTGTAAACAACCACCAAATCCAGACACTATGGCAGACACCAACAAGAGCCTGATGACAGGAGCCTGATATAGTTGTCTCCTGAGGGCCTTTGTCAGTGCCTGNCAAATACAGAAGTGGATGCTCACAATCATCCATAGAACAGAGCACAACATCCCCAATGAAGGAACTAGAGAAAGTACCCAAGGAGCTGAAGGGGTCTGAAGCCCGATAGGAGGAACATCAATATGAGCTAATCAGTACCCCCAGAGCTCCTTGGAACTAAACCACCAATCAAAGAAAACACATGGTGGGACTTGTGGCTCTAGCNGTATATGTAGATGAGGATGGCCTAGTCGGTCATCAATGGAAGGAGAGGCCCTAGGTCTCTGAAGGTTCTATGCCCCAGTATAGGGGAATGCCAGGACTGGAAATGGGAGTAGGTGAGTTGGGGAGCAGGGGGAGTGGGAAGGGGTTAGGGGATTTTCGGAGGGAAAACCAGGAAAGGGAATAATATTTGAAATGTAAATAAAGATATTTAATTAAAAAAAAAAACACTGCTTCTGTCTATACTTAACATTTTTTAAAAAGATTTTATTTATTTATTTATTATATGTGTTTACACTGTAGCTGTATTCAGACACTCCAGAAGAGGGCATCAGATTTTTCTTATGAATGGTTGTGAGCCACCATGTGGTTGCTGGGATTTGAACTCAGGACCTTCGGAAGAGCAGTTGGTGCTCTTAACTGCTGAGCCATCTCATCAGCCCCCTATACTTAACTTTTAACAAACATCATATTCTTTCTCTTTGTTGAAATTTAACTAATTTCCATTGTGCCTAAATTGTATATATCCATCTTTTCATTCAGTGTCAGATTTAATATGATGTGGTACATTAGTCATTGATTTTGGAAGATTTAGATTTTTAAAATTCATCTATGTAGCTTAATTGGCATAGATTGTGTGTGTGTGTGTGTGTGTGTGTGTGTACAATTAATGTATACTCTCATAATTTACATAGATTTCAGAGAACTCTATGTTCAGAGAAGTCTATGTGCATAAATATATTGACTCAGCACTAAAGCCCTATGTTCTATCCAGTTTTAGGATACCATCGTTTTTTTTAATTAATTAATTTATTTATTTATTATATGTAGATACCCTGTAGCTGTTTTCAGTCACACCAGAAGAGGGTGCCAGATCTCATTACAGATGGTTGTGAGCCACCATGTGGTTGCTGGGATTTGAACTCAGGACCTTTGGAAGAGTAGTCAGTGCTCTTAACTGCTGAGCCATCTCTCCAGCCCTGGGATACCAACTTTTTAAAAGCTAAATACTTTGTCTCTACAGGAAAAAAAAAAAAAAGATCCTTGCAGGGTAGGGGAAATAGGTTGTGTCATGACTCAGACAACTAGCTATCTGCTGTGGGTACACATATTTTTGTAAAATCCATTATGTTTGGTTAACACCAGTATCACGGACCTGTCTTGGCAATGAATAAATAGGTGCTAGAAGCACCTTCTACCATGTCCTCCATTGGCTTCCTAGCCAGCCAAGAGTACAGTCAGAAAAACTATCTTGAAAAACCTAGATAGATAGATAGATAGATAGATAGATAGATAGATAGATAGATAGATAGACAGATAGACAGACAGACAGACAGACAGACAGACAGACAGTGGATTCAGATCATAGTGAAAAAAACAAAAAACAAAAACAAAAATTGGTATTTTGTGCTATTTTGTAGCTGGGCATGGTGGCTCACGCCTTTAATCCCAGCACTTGGGAGGCAGAGGCAGGTGGATTTCTGAGTTCGAGGCCAGCCTGGTCTACAGAGTGAGTTCCAGAACAGCCAGGGTTATACAGAGAAACCCTGTCTCGAAAAAAAAAACAAACAAAAAAAAAAAACAAGGGGCTGGTGAGGTGGCTCAGTGGGTAAGAGTACCCAACTGCAACCACATGGTGGCTCATAACCATCCATAACAAGATCTGACTCCCTCTTCTGGAGTGTCTGAAGACAGCTACAGTGTACTTATATATAATAAATAAATAAATCTTTAAAAAAAAAAGAAAAAAAAACAAAACAAACAAACAAAACAACAACAACAACAAAAAGGAACATGTAATAAAATCTCTGATTGATTGGCTGTGAGTTGCACTGTCCAGAGCAGGTACAATTGTGGAACATATGGAGTTTGTGTATAAACATACTCTTTGTCCTTTTTAAGAGCCATCTGTAAAATCATTAACAGCAACTTCTAAAGGATATTAAAACATAACTTGAGGCAAAAACTTATGGAGTATTTTTATGAAATTTTAAAAAGGTGACCTTTTATTGATCCCAATCAACATGTTAGTGTGACTTGCCAATTATTAATAGAGTGGAATATTTCACTGGCATCATATTTAGTGGAAAAATGTAGGCTCTCTATCAGTAGGAGATTATTCCTATGTGCTACTTCTTTAGCAGTCATATTATTTAATAAGCCAACCACCTGCTGTTATAAATATTACATTTTTATAGAATATAAGTTACCAGAAAGCAGCTTAAACAACTGCAGAGCCTACACCTCGGAAGTGATAAATGGATAAGAATGCAGTCAATGGTACAGTTCAAATTTATGAATTTTGCCTTTTAGTTTATTTGCTAAAAAATTTTAACATTCATTTGACTATTACTTAGACTATCAGGAGAACATCCCAATCTAATAAATGACACACAAGCTAGCTCATGCTGCAGCAGGGAGAGCCCTGTCTCACCTGTCACCCCTCAGGTGTTGCTGTGCCCAGGGCAACCATGAGCAGAAAGTGCTGACAGGTAGCACTCAAGGGTATGGGAGCAAGTTCAGTCAGATCCTAAGAAGAGAAGTTGTGTCAATGCCCTGTAAGTCAAAAGACTCTTAAATCCATTTCTTCTGCCTTGCCAAGCCAGATGTGTCTGGTGAGACACAAACACACACACACACACACACACACACACACACACACACACACACAAATAAATTGACAGGAGCTTTCTTATCCTTCTTTTTATGAATTCTCCTTGCTTTAAGTCCTATGTGTAGGACTGATGCTCTTTGGCTTTTCGAACTCAGAAATCCTCCTGCCTCTGCCTCCCGAGTGCTGGGATTAAAGGTGTGCGCCACCACACCCGGCTCTAATTTCTATTAAAAAAAAAAATTCTTTACCTTCTCCTAGGTTCATGTCCCCCACATTTACGTGCCTGTTGGGGGAGGGGTGTCCCTGCAAGTAGATAAAAATGCCGCGCTAATTTACCTCACCCTGGATCAGCCATCGCGAAGTCCTTGCTAGAGTTCCTTGTCAGCATTGTTAAAATACAGTACAACGTGGGAAAACATTTCCAGGCAACAATCAGTCCAATTCCAGGAGTATAATAAAGTTTAAGGTGTGACTATATAGAAATTCTTTTACAAAGTACCTGTGACCAATGGAGGGTGGCTTCCTTAGCTAAAGGGCGTGGTCTCTGACTGAAAGCAAAGAAGTCAGCAGGTCATAAAGTACATGTGACCTATCCTTTAAGGATAGGTAATGGTCAAGGGAGGCAAGAGTCTGGAATAACCATTCTGGGGAATTTGGGTGAGGTCGGCCTGGATTGCAAAAGGTAGGTGAGGTCTGTCTCCACAGATAACAAGGAGGGTCAGGTCTGTCTCCATAGATAGCAAAAGAGGTCACCCCGGGTTCTAAAAAAAAAAAAAAAAAAAAAAAAACTCTGCTTTCTGGATAAAATGTAAAATTCAGGTATTTTGTTTTTTGGGGTTTTTTTGTTGTTGTTTTTATCTCCTGCATTGAGGAAGCACCCCTGCACAATTAACACTGATTCTCTTTAGTGCTTCTCTGAGTACAATGACCCCTGTGCCCTTCTCCAGGTTTCCAGGGTCCATCTGTCACTTTATAGCTACCATTCTAGGAAAACCCTAACTGGAACTACAGGGAACAATATTTACAAGCTTATAATTGCATCTTTGATATGAAATAATCATTTAAAATGCATAATTGTCTTTCTGACCCTCCCTGGGCCTTCATTCTATAATTTTTCCATGTCAATCTCAGTCCCTGGGATCTGAACCCACTGCACATGCATTTCTTTCCAATATAAAGCCATTGTCCTCTGGGTCTCCTTGAGGATGCCACAATCTGCACAACTTTAAGACTGACCTGATTGAGCCGGAGTGGTGGCACATGCCTTTAATCCCAGCACTCAGGAGGCAGAGGCAGACGGATTTCTGAGTTTGAGGCCAGCCCGGTCTACAGAGTGAGTTCCAGGACAGCCAGGGCTATACAGAGAAACCCTGTCTCGAAAAAAAAAAAAAAAAAAAAAAAAAAAAAAAACAAAAAAAAAAAGACTGACCTGATTAGGATGGTAGAGAAAGAAACGGGTATTGAAACACTGGAAACAAGTGGGCTGTGTGGTCTGATGGAGATGCACTAGTATTCCAAAAGCTCAAAATCTTTACTATATGCACATAAGGACATACACATACGTAGTGCTCAATTCTTGGTACCAGAAGCAACCTTATTCTATTTACTGACAAAGGCACTGACAAAGGCAATCTGTACCCTCCAGGTTATAATAATAACGACAGGAATGTAAACAACTCAAGCAGGTACGTGTAGCAAAGGAGAATTTCTTGGGCTGCCTTTTGGCCTTAAGTATGTCCAGCAGTTCTGGACAAAGTTTCTTAAATCTAGTAATCCTCATAGCATTCCTGAGGGGCAGAGTACAGCTCCTGAGTCAGCTGGCTCAACTTGGCTGTGTGACAAAAAGGGTCTTCAGGACAAGCAGAGAGATGTCATTATGATAGAAGGTGACTTTGAGGAGCTGGGAGCATTTGCTCAGGGCAGGCATGAGGGCTTTGAAATGAGGGGTCTGTCATCCCACACAGCTCCAGTTCCAGAATTTGCAGGGTACTTGTGACTTTCTCAAGGATGAGCCCTGGAAGCTCATAGCCTACATCAGAAAGAAAGAGAGCATTCAGCTTCAGATGCTTGAGCTTATGAATATTCAGACAATGGGGGCCAGCACTGGAAGTCTGACTGTAAGAGCCGAGGGCAGTCCATAATTGACAAGGTCTTCAAAGGGGTCTTCAGGCAGCTAAGGAGAGAGCAAGAGATTATTTTTACAAAATGGTATTGAAAGCAGGGCAGGGCTGGGCGTGGCGGTGCATGCCTTTAATCCCAGCACTCGGGAGGCAGAGGCAGGTGGATTTCTGAGTTCAAGGCCAGCCTGGTCTACAAAGTGAGCTCTAGGACAGCCGGGGCTACACAGAGAAACCCTGTCTCAAAAAACCAAAAAAAAAAAAAAAAAAAAAAAAAAAAAACTCTG
>NC_034592.1:72550426-72561983 GCF_900095145.1 Mus pahari | reverse complement strand
AGTGAGCTCTAGGACAGCCGGGGCTACACAGAGAAACCCTGTCTCGAAAAACCAAAAAAAAAAAAAAAAAGAAAAAAAAAAGAAACAAAGAAAGAAAAAGAAAAAGAAAGCACATCAGCTAACGGTTGTCCCAAATTTAGTCTGTCCATATGATGGGTTCAGCTTTATCCTAGGGGTGTCCCTAAGAAGCCCTTGACCTGTTCCCTACTACAACTTTGTCCACTTCCCCATCTTCAAACCCAGTGTCACAGATGTTTTCCATTCAATTCCCATTCCCATTCAATCCCTTTCTGGACTCAAACTAACCTTTCACACATGAGCAATTAGAAGCATGCTGATCCATGGTTACATATATCTGAGCACAGAACTCATCTGTTCAGATATGCTGTTTGTCTCTAACACCTCTAGGTTTACAGTGGTCAGACTATCAAGGTCTTACTAACTTCTAAGGAAAAGAGATATGTTTTCTGTGGTCTGGAGAATGTTCTTCATCTTCCCTTACCTGAGCCACTTGTCAAGGGAGTCTTCTAGAAGGTAGATATCATTCAAATAGAGATTCTGGAGACAGCCAAAGTTGGAGAGCAGAGAAGGCAACGTGCTTTGCCACTCATCTTCCTGGTCTTCTTCATAAGTCATAAAACTGAAGAGCTTCATTCCCTCTAACATGAGCGTGTGAAGATTATTTATCCCCTCCAGGTAAGGATCAAGTTCTTCCAGGAATTCAGGCCACCACTGACTCAGCCGGAGCTCCAGGATACAGTTTAAACCCACCAATTTAAAGATCTCTATTAATCCCAGCACTCGGGAGGCAGAGGCAGCCAGATTTCCGAGTTCCAGGCCAGCCTGCTCTACAAAGTGAGTTCCAGGACAGCCAGAGCTATACAGAGAAACCATGTCTCGAAAAATAAAATAAAAAAAAAAAGTAAATAAATAAAAGATCTCTATGACGTTAAAGACTGGAGAGGCACAACTGCTCAGTTTCCTACAGCATAGATGAATGGAAGGTTTTCTCTGGTGGACCCGCTGCATCAAGTATATGGTCCATTTATTGAAACTGTCCTGCATGAGTTCAAAGTCGGTTACCACCATAAAATGTATCTCCCTTCTAGGGTTAGGACAGGTCTCCACTGATTGCTGCTTCTGTGCCAAGATCTGTGGTGGGCATTTATCTTCATGGGATCCAGTCTTTATGTTCCAGAAGTCATGGTGCACATTCTTCCTCAAATCAAGCACTCTGAGTTTGCACCTACTGTAGATGAAAAGGGTAGAATACTCAGAAGACATACCTTATAGTCCATTTCTGGTCCACATCTCACACTTCAACTATCCCTTCCAATGTCTTTTTCCCTATGCCTAGTATTAAGCCTTGGGTCTCATGTTCAATTTAAAAGGAATAAGCTGCAATCTTTCCTTCATTCAATTCCATTTAATCCCAGCCTCATTCCACTTATACCTGTATGACAAACATACAGGTATGAGTGTATGAGCCCAAGAACCCTTTAGAGGCTGATGCTGTCAGAAGCCTCTGATCCACCTTTGAACAAATACTCTGTCCACAGATGTTCCTTCTCTGCACACACAGAGCCTTCCTCCACCCTAGCTGGGTCTTGCTTAACTGGAATGAACCTTCCCTGTTACCAGGACATTCAACCCATCAAGCACTACTTTCAAAGTCTCCAGGTGAGGGTCCTCTGTTAGGGGTCCTACAGAAGGCATGGGAAGGGCCAGGCAGACACCATTGCAGTCAGGACCTTTGTATGCCTATCAGTGAAGGCCACCTTGAACATCTCTGGAAGTAGATGACTGGGCAGTTCCTCCAGAGCAGAAATGGCTAAAGCTTCCTCCTTCAGTCTCTTGCCCACTGAAAGAGTGTGGGTAGGGAGCCAACTCTCATTGTGACTGGTTTTCAGGAAAAATGATCCTGGGAAGCATAAAAGCAAAGATACCATTCAGAAAACACAAAGACTTCTCTGGGCAATACCACTGCTGTGATGGTAGAGGTTGCAGGTTATGAATTTTGATCACTGGATGTTAGTTTTGAAGCCATACTTCTCTCTGCTGTGTGAAGCCTCTCCGAAGAGTGCTCTTTCCCAAATACACCCATCCAGTTCCTACCATAGCTCAGATGAATACACCCGACTGAGAAGGGGTCATCAAAGAAGCCCACATCTTGATGATAAACTGTTCAACACCCCAGGCCCTGCCTGGAGAGACAAGTGGAGCTGCAAATACTCAGTTCCCAACCTTCCCACAGTCTGCATCCTCTCAGCTGACCCTGACTGGAACATAGGGAATCTGTGACATAGGCATGATTAGTTATTGACTCCAATTGTTGTTTATCACATGTACTGGCATTTCAATCATGGAGGTAGGTGAGCTGCATGCTTGTCCTCTTCAAGCTACAGAGCAGACTTGATGGTAAAGAAACACTAAACAGAGTCTGCAAACCTTCATTAGCCATTGCCAAGGTGTGTAACTGTATATCAACCATAGTCAAAGACAGGACTATGAGATGGAGTTAATAATTTACATATTAAAGTCAGGAAACTTACAAGCTCAAATGTCATGGAAGGTTACTTCTAGAGTTATAGAACACCCTACCTGAGCTCTCCCTCCAATAACTAATGGAAGACCAGAAAAGAAAGAAATTTGAAATTAAGTATAAAATGATGGTTCACACTTTTAATTTGAACACTAACACAAGGGAAGCTGACTGCATCATGCATGTTTGAGGACATCCTGGTCTCCAAAATGAGACAAGGCACCCATCACCAGATATAGTGTCTCAGACCTTGCCATCCTGAATCTTGCTCTGTAGAACACTCTGCCTCTTGACCAACCATACCAGGTTTAAGTTGGTCTAAATATCAGCTTAAGTTGGGTGGTGGTGGCACAAGCCTTTAATTCTTTTGATTCCCATACTCAAGAGGGAATGTCTATGAGTTTGTCTTCGTCAGGGTTTCTATTCCTGGACAAAACATCATGACCAGGAAGCAAGTTGGGGAGGAAAGGGTTTATTCAGCTTATATTTCCATACTGCTGTTCATCACCAAGGAAGTCAGGACTGGAACTCAAGCAGGTCAGGAAGCAACATTATCTTCCATCCTCCTACACAACATCCCACAGCGCTGTGGGTTTTTTTTTTTTTTTTGGGGGGGGGGGTTTTTTTGTTGTTGTTGTTGTTTTGTTTTGTTTTGTTTTGTGAGATAGGGTTTCTCTGTATAGCTCTGGCTGTCCTGGAACTCACTTTGTAGACCAGGCTGGCCTCGAACTCAGAAATCCGCCTACCTCCGCCTCCCGAGTGCTGGGATTAAAGGCGTGCACCACCATGCCCGGCCCCACAGAGCTCTTAATACAGAATGGATCTTCTAACCCAAAGTTCCAAAGTCCTTCCTCAGTCCTCCCCAAAACATGGTCAGGTTGTCACAGGAATAGCCCACTATGCTGGTACCAATTAGAATGTCTGTAGACCATGTAGACAAAGCCTTGTCTACAGAGCCATTTCCAGGACAGCCAGGGCTACACAAAACTTTCACCTAGTACCCCCAGAAAGGATCAGTAGTTGAGGCATTTGAATACTCACATCTGGAACTCCCCTCAGAATTTCCTTCCTGGAGTTCAATGTCACCCTGATATTCAGAGTGGGACTGTCTCAATAAACACAAACTATAGACTCAAATAAATGACTTATGTGCTGGAGAGGTGACTCAGTATTTAAGAACACTGGCTGGTCTTCCAGAGATCCTGAGTTCAACTCCCAGCAACTGCATGGTGACTCACAACCATCTGTAATAGGATCCGATGCCCTCCCCTGGTGTGTCTGAGGAGGAGAACAACAATGTACTCACATACACAAAATAAATAAAATCATTTTTTTAAAATGACCTGTTATAAGCAATACACACTGGTCTGATGGTTAGCTGGCCCTCGGGTTGCTGAGGCAGCAGAAGCTCTGTGAATTATGTCCTTATCTCAAAAAAGTAATCAGTTAACTAAAAATATATACAAACACACGAAGGTGAACTTAAAGCTAGAGTGTGCTGAGTGAGATTAGATCAAGTGCCCCAATGGAGCTAAAGAACTTTTACCTGATCTGAACACAGTAAAAATCTCTAGATCCCAGAATCATCAAGTGGCGACTCCAAGTGACTTTAGGCTCCAAAACCCAGAGGCTCTAGCTGCTCTATTTATACCTTTCCTCTGAAACGCCCCCTTTGTAGCTACACCCTCTCAACCAAAATCTGCAGTCTGATATAATAGTTGAATCACAACACACTTTCTCATTTGGTATCAGGGTGGGTTGGATAAGATCTCAACCCAGGAAAAGAACAAATAGCTATGAACTCCATTCATTGACACAACCGGTGAAGGCTGACTTGTTAGTTAAGGATTTATGGGCTTGATTTTATTTTGTTTTTTAATGTTTTGAAGTGGGGTTTCACGGTGTACCTAAGGTTAGCTTAAACTCAGTATGTTGGCCATACTAGGAGCCAACTCTCAAAAAAATCTCCTGCCTTAGCCTTCCCTATGATATGGTATGAGCTGTCACATCCGAGTGAGTTTTATTATTATGTGAACAGCATAGTTCTGAGAGTGTGTCAGCTTAGGGCTTACAGGACTGTTCCTCATGATTGACCTGAATATGGATCAGAGCATGTCAGGGTCAGAGGACCTTTGGCATGATCTCCATTATCAATCTCTTCTGGAGGTTTAGACCTGTGCAGGATGCTATGGCATGCAAAGGACGAGGATGTTGTGAAGACATTCATCTTGTGACATTGATGCCGAGGATACATCTCAGTTGTTATGGTGCCTCTAGCATGCTCACACATTGTTACAGGAGGCAGGAAAGATAATCAAAAGTTTGAGTCTAGCCTGTGCTACATAATGGAATCAGGTTCCAACCAACAATACTGAGACCTGTGGTCCAGTGTCAGAGAACAGCTTAGCAGTGAGACTTGAAGGATCAGGCAGTTTACACCATGACTCTTCATCTTCTGTTCGAAAAGCCTCCATCCCACTAACTGCAGGAAGGAGAGCTCTTGCAATCATCCACCTGGTTAGGTTCACTGTGTCCCACCTAATTCCAACCATTGCTCCAAAACAAATGTTAAAGTTTTTAAACAGGGCTGGAGAGATGGTTCAGTGGTTAAGAGTAAGGACTGCTCTTCCGATCTGAAGTCAAATCCCCGCAAGCACATGGTGGCTCACAACCATCCATAATGAGATCTGATGCCCTCTTCTGGAGTGTCTGAACACAGCTACGATATACTTATATATAATAAATTAATAAATCTTAAATATTTTAAAATAAAAATTGAAAACAGACACTGGGGTGATGGCACCATGGATAATAGAAGAGGGCTACAGTCCTTAATAGAGACCAGACCTTAGCACAACTAACTCCATGGTGGATGCACCATTCATTCCATAAAACTTAGCAGATAGAAAATACCACAAGCCAACACCAAAACAAAACTTAGTCCATTATAGCCGTACATCTTGGAAAGTCACTAAATGTACTAATTTTGCTTTTGATTTCTGTTATTCAGCTTCTGGCTAACTGATTTTGTTAATGGAAGTATGTCAACTTAGAACAGGGTCTTTGTCCATTTTTTTGTTTTTGTTTTTGTTTTTGTTTTTGTTTTTGTTTTTGGCTTTTCGAGACAGGGTTTTTCTGTATAGCCCTAGCTGTCCTGGAACTCACTTTGTAAACCAGGCTGGCCTCAAACTCAGAAATCCGCCTGCCTCTGCCTCCCAAGTGCTGGGATTAAAGGCGAGTGCCACCATGCCTGGCAGGGTCTTTGTTCTTGAACACCAAGTGTAGGCTGGGTAATAAAGACCCAGCTTAATGTTGGCTTAAACTCAAGTCTGAATAGTTTTCTCTGGAGAATACACAGCAACAGAGAACTCTCTGTGGCCTGTTTGTTGTAACCTCCAGATGTTTCAAATACAAATCACCATCAGAGCTGGGAAACCCTGTTTTGAAAAACCAAAAAAAGAGAAAGAAAAAGAAAGAAAGAGAGAGAGAGAGAGAGAGAGAAAGAAAGAAAGAAAGAAAGAAAGAAAGAAAGAAAGAAAGAAAGAAAGAAAGAAAGAAAGAAAGAAAGAAGTTTGGCAAAGTTTGGCAGTTTCTCAGGAACCTGGAAGAAGTTCTACCTGAAGATACAGCTATACCACTGCTGGGCACATACCCAGAACATGAGCCACCATCCCACAAAGACACTTGCTCAACTATGTTCATAGCAGCTTTATTCATAAGGCAGAAACTAGAAACAACCTAGATGTCAATTGAAGAATAGATAAAATTTGGTACATCTATACAATGGAATACTATTCAGCTATTAAAAACAAAGACATCATGAATTTTTCAGGCAAATGGATGGAACTTGAGACCATCATCCTGAGTGACATGCTAACCCGTCCCAAAAGGACATATATGGTATGTACTCATTTATAAGTGGATATTAGCCATAAAATTTATCCCTGTCTACAAGAAATGCTGGGTCGGGGGATAGAGCAGAGACTGAGGAAATGGGCATCCAATAAACTGGCCCAACTTGAGGCCCATCCCAAGGGCAACCATCAATCTCTAACACTATTAATGATACTCTGTTATGATTGCAGACAGGAGCAAGTTGTCCTCTGAGAGGTTCCAGCCAGCAACTGAACGACAGAGATACAGACACCCACAGCCAAACTGTGGATGGAACTTGGGGGACTCTTATGGAAGAATAGGAGGATAGGAACCCTATAGGAAGACCAACAGAGAAAACTTACTTAGATCACAGGGAGTCTCAGAGTCTGAACTACCAACCAAAGAGCATACACATGCTGGACCTTGGACTCCTGCACATATGTAGCAGATATTCAGTTTGGTCTTCATATGAGTCCCAAACACCTAGAACAGGGACTATTCCAAAAGCTATTGCCTGCATGTGGGATATGTTCCTCTAGATGGTTGGCCTTGTCTGGCTTCAATGAGAAAGGGAGTGCCTACCCTTGCAGAGACTTGAAATGACAGGGTAGGGGGAATAACCAGGGAGCCCCACCCACTCAGAGAAGAAGGAGGGAGAGGGGAAAAATTGTGGGAGTGGCTGGATGGGAGGGGGATAGTGAACAATGAAAATTTAAAAAAATAAATTTTAAGGCCGGACGTAGTGGCGCACACCTTTAATCCCAGCGCTTAGGAGGCAGAGGCAGGCAGATTTCTGAGTTCAAGGCCAGCCTGGTCTACAGGGTGAGTTCCAGGACAGCCAAGGCTACACGGAGAAACCCTGTCTCAAAAAAACAAAAAAAAAACAAAAAACAAAAAACAAAAACAAACAAACAAACAAACAAAATAAATAAATAAATAAATAAATAAATAAATAGATTTTCATTTTTTAAAAAGTGAAAAAAAGAACAAATGAATGTCTAATGACTATTGCTGGTTGTCAGACTGACAGTCTCTGGAATGAAGTACAATCCAGAATTGGAAGGCTCACTTGTTATCCTGATCTTGCGGCTGGGAAATACAACTTTCCGATCTGGATCTTGGCATGGAGATTTTTAGGCATAGCGGCAATGAAACCGAGGAGACTAAGTCAAGGAGATCTCTGAGTTCAAGGTCATCTGTGACAAAGCAAGTTCCAGACCCAGGCAGGGTGGTACATACCTTTAATCAGGGCCATATCTTCTAATAGTGCCACTCCCTGGGCTGAGCATAAACAAACCATCACATTCCACTCCCTGGTTCCTATAGGCTTGTTAAAACATATGAGTCTATGGGGGCCAAACCTAAACATATCATAATGTAAAATACAATTAGTCCAACTTCAAAAGTTCCCATAATCTATAGCAGTCTCAATGTTAAAAATTCAAAGTTCAAAGTCACTTTATTTGGATATTTTCTTTATTTACATTTCAAATGTTATCAAAGTCACTTCTAAGATTCATCCAGTTTACAGTAATCCCCAAATCACGACAGGAAACCAGGTGGGCAACCTCCAAACTCTGCATTTCCAGGTCTGACATCAAAGCAGTCTTCAGATTTCCAACTCCTTTTTCATCTTTGTTGACTGGAACAAACTTCTTTCTTCTGGCTTGTTCCACTCCTTGTAAGCAGTTTTCCTCAGCAGATATTCCATGGCTTTAGCATCTTGAACATCTTGGGGACTTAAAGGCAACTTCAATGTTACAGCTTCTTGTTTCATTTCAATGCCTGGGACCAAGGACTGGGGTACTGTTGGGATAGGCCTGACCTGGTATTTGTTTGCAAGAATGTGAATTTGGGCACTTTGGATTTGGAAAGCAGTGGAATGTTTTAAATGGGGTTTAAAGGGCTATTCTAGAACCTGTGACTTGAATGGTTTTTGAAACATAAGAATCTCAGACTAGGTGTTGCAGCCATCAGCCGTCTATGGTGATGGAGGCTGCAGTCATTTGCTGGTTGGAATGCCCTGCCATCTGGTCCAAATGTAGTAATTTATGAACCCCCAAAGGAATGCAGGCCATCTTCAGCCAATATACAGGGGTGACAGTAGCCCAAGGTGGCCCACCAAACATTCTTTTTGTATCTTCAGATGAGAACTTATAACAACTGAGTGGGGTACAGAAATAAAATACAAACAAATGTTGACATTTAGAGGTGAGATGAGTATGGGAGCATGGCTGTTTAGACTTGTAAGGTGAAGAAAATGGGACCTGGTGTTCACTGTCAACTGGGGTAGAATAAGGAGGTTCAGGCCAGTGTGAATCACACCAAATCTGGTCTTGGTGAGAATGGAGTCAAAGAGCAGGGGTGCAGCTTCTAGAGGAAGACTACTAGAGAATCTTGGTCTTTAAGAGCCCATCTAAGCCGGGAGGTGATGGCACACACCTTTATTTTTTATTTTTATTATTATTTTTTTCTTTTTTTTAGAAACAAGGTTTCTCTGCATAGTCCTGGCTGCCCTGGAACTCACTGTGTAGACCAGGTGGCACAAGCCTTTAATCCCAACATTTGGGAGGCAGAGGTATGCAGATTTCTGAGTTTGAGGCCAGCCTGGTCTACAGAGTGAGTTCCAAGACAGCCAGGGCTACGCAGAGAAACCCTGTTTCGAAAAAATAAAAAAATAAAAAAAATAAAAAGAAAAGGAAAGAAAAAAGAAAAAAGAGCCCATCTGAGAGAGGGCTTCTAGGTGGGCGGGACTTCTTGGGAAGCTTGTAGCAGTGACTGAAGGAGTCTTTCTGCCTCTTCCCACAGGCATGGAAAGAAGGTCCAATCTGTATTATAAAATAAAGAATGCTGAGCAGTCAAAGACAACCTTGTGGATAACTCACTGGGGAAGTACCCATTTGTATTTTTGTTTGCTTGTTTTTGTTCCTTTGTTTGGTCTTTTGAAAGCAGAGCCTATAGCCTCGTCTATCCTAGAATTCCTTATCTAGTCAAGAACAGCCTAGAGCCAGGGTGGCGGTGGCGGTGCACACCTTTAATCCCAGTACTTGGGAGGCAGAGGCAGGTGGATTTCTGAGTTCGAGGCCAGCCTGGTCTACAGAGTGAGTTCCAGGACAGCCAGGGCTACACAGAGAAACCCTGTCTCAAAACAACAAACAAAACAACAACAACAACAACAAAAACTCCTCTCAAGCCCCTGGGTTTTCTTCTTTTTTTTTTTTTTTTCTCTGTATAGCCCTGGCTGTCCTGGAACTCACTCTGTAGACCAGGCTGGCCTATGAACTCAGAAATCTGCCTGCCTCTGCCTCCTGAGTGCTGGGATTAAAGGTGTGCGCCACCATGCCTGGCTTCAGGGTTTTCTTCTTAAAACTGTGATACCATCAAAGAAAATGCTTGGATCATGTAGTAATAACAGGTTCATCTGGTTTTCCCAGGCAATAAAAATTAGGGCTGAGTGCGATAGCTCACACCTGTAATACCAGCACTTTGGACGCTAAAGGCAGGATAATCAAGAGTCCCAGGGCAATTTCAGCTGCATAAAGATTCTGAAGACAGCTTTAATATGTGAGATCTTATCACATGAAACAAATAAAACATAAAACAAACTTTTAGGACTGTTTGTAGTTCCCTTGTTAGACTTCTTTGCTAGCATTCGGGAAGCCCTGGGTCTGATTTACTGCAAGAAGAGATATCTACACTGGGTGCTGGGTGCGGTGGGTCCCAGCTGAAAATCCGGGATTCAGGACCCTAAGCATCAGAAGTTCAAGATCCTCCTTTGCAGCACAGTGAGTTTGAGATCAGTTTAGGAACCACCAGAAAAAGCCTCAAATCAGAGGATCTAGGGGGACCCTAGAGAGAGAGCTGAGTGATTAAGAGTGAGTACTGGTAGGTCTTGTAGAAGACGCAGATTTAGTACCAGCACTCATATAGAGGCTCATAACCATCTGTAACTCCATTCAATCCCGGGGTTATCTTGTCTGGTGCTCTGCACTCTTCTGGTTCTGCAGCTATGGGGTACACTGATACACATGCAGGCACACACCCACACACATACGGTTAAAATAAATTTTTAAAAGAGAAAAATTAAGTATTTCATAATACTTTATTTTTAAATCATAACAGTATAATTATATAACAGTAAAAATAGATATAATAATAAGTGTAATAATTTTACAAAACTATCATGCTACATAATAAAAGAGGTGCTGGGCTTCTGTTGAAAGTGACGTACATTTAAAAACTCACATGTCCCCCTCATTGCTCTATTTCACAACCATTGACTCGTTTTTTGTTTTTGTTTTTGTTTTTTTAATTACTTGCTGTAACATGCATATATGTATGTGTGTATACATATCTGTTCTAACATGCTCTGTTAGTATATTCCTCATGTACGTTTTCAGGGCTGGCCACTTTGTATTGATACAACCAAACTGTGTGTTCCTGCCTAGGAAAGGCTATTTGTCTGATTTCTGTATTGTTCAGCTCATGCCTAGATAGCCATGTTTGTGAGACTTTAAGGGTGTAACTACTTGCACTCCCAGGAGACAAGGTCTCACAGTTATCTTCTTGGTCTTCTGGATCTCACACTTTGTCTGCCCCATCTGCGGCAGTATTTCCTGAGCTTTAGGGAACACAATGTTGTTCAGACGTATCCACTGAGACTCAACTAAACAACTTTGCATTTTAAATATTTGGACATATTTTTAAAGGCTCTTTAGTACTTACAGCATGCCTTTATGCCTCCTAATAGGCTCTGTCAGTGCTGATGTGACATAATTATATTAAATGTCAAATACTGTATTAAGTGTCCATTGAAATGAGATTGTACCTGAAGTGTCCATATCCTAGGAGTCGCCACATTTCTTTGTTACACTTTTCTTGAGTGTGTGGGTTTTGAAGAGTCTGCCACATTCTGTTATGGTTTATGCAAGTCAGCACATAACCACAGTGGCATTTAGCACAGGACTTTTGGGCTCTTTCTTTCTTTCCTTTCTTTTAAAACCTATTTTATTCTATTTATTATTGTATAGGGGAGAGAGGGAGAGAGGGAGAGAGGGAGAGAGGGAGAGAGGGAGAGGGAGAGAGATTGAGAGAGATAAGTAGAGAGGATCTCTACCTTGACAAAATCATGGAGTTCGT
>NC_034592.1:72534551-72550259 GCF_900095145.1 Mus pahari | reverse complement strand
TTTTAAAACCTATTTTATTCTATTTATTATTGTAAAGGAGAGAGAGAGAGAGAGAGAGAGAGAGAGAGAGAGAGAGAGAGAGAGAGAGAGAGATTGAGAGATTTGAGTGGCAAGGATCTCTACCTTGACAAAATCATGGAGTTCGTGACTGGAGGTGAGCATTCTCTCTGCCTTGAGTCCCAGCTTCCACAGTTGTTGCTTGGGTGAGATAAAAGTTTCATTTAGCTTGAGAGGCAGAGGCAGGTAGATTTCTGAGTTCGAGGCCATCCTGTTCTACAGAGTGAGTTCCAGGACAGCCAGGGCTATACAGAGAAATCCTGTCTTGAAAAACCAAAAAAAAAAAAAAAAAAAAAAAGTTTCATTTAGGTGGTTTAGTCTGGCCTCAGTCTTAAAGCAATCCTCCTTCGGTGTCTCAATTCTGAGACATAAGCTTATGCCACACAATACTGCTTAGCGTCCATATATTTTTGTTTGTTTGTTTATTTATTTATTTATTTATTTCCTTTGGGGTACAGTCATGGGAGACAGATATTGAAGTGGGAGAACATTCAGGGAAGACTTTCTCAACATCAAGCATGTGGGTTACTATAAATGCCCTTAGGTAGGCAGGCTTAATGTCACCACCGTTGCCAGTTGTGTGCTTTCACTAGCTGCACAGCTTCCTTGTTAAAAAAAAAAAAAATTAGGGATTTTTTTTTCCTTTGGTTTTTCGAGACAGGGTTTCTCTGTGTAGCCCTGGCTGTCCTGGAACTCTGTAGACCAAGCTGGCCTTGAACTCAGAAATCTGCCTGCTTCTGCCTCTCAAGTGCTGGGATTAAAGGAGTGTGCCACCACTGCTTGCCTTGAAACTGATCTTTAATGGACCCTCCCACTTTAGCCATCTCAAACTGCCACAGGTGATGACTGACAGAGCACCAGACTTAGCCTTGGACTCCAGAACACATTCCTAGTTGTGCAAATAATAACTTTAGGTTTGTTTTTTCGTTTGTTTGGTTTTTTGTATTTTTGAGACAGGGTTTCTCTGTATATCCCTGGCTGTCCTGGTACTCAGTAGACCAGGCTGGCCTTGAACTGAACTCAGAAATCCGCCTGCCTCTGCCTCCTGAGTGCCAGGATTAAAGGTGTACGCCACCAAGCCCAGCTCCATGGACTCTTGATATTCATCCTAGAGTTACAATTTTGTTTCTTCCTTTCTCTTTTCTTCCAGGGAGCTTTGGTTTAGTGATTATTGACAAAGAAATTCCATATAAGGTTAGAAGTGTGAGGCAATCACCCAATCAGATGGCAGCACTTATCAGTGGTGGTGCTGATAAGGGACAAGAAGAAAAAGATCTGTAAAGGTGTCATTGGAGCCGGAGAAGACACTCAGATCCTAGGACTCTGTCACCTGTGTCTTAATCAGGTAAGCCTTTGCCTAGGCCCGGACACCATAACTGATTCAGAGACATTTGAGATATAAGTCTGTATCGGGCACCCTGGAATCTACCTCTTCACATGGACACTGGGCTCCATTCAAAATCCAGGTCTGCTTTCACCTCCAGTGGCCTCTGTGATTCTCTGGTTGAATTTCAAGTGTTGAGACAGACTCAGTGCTTTACAGGTTATCTTAGACCTTAGACCTGGCCAGATAACTGCACTGGGTTGGGAATCAAGGTCCTCTTGTCTGAGCCCTATGAGTTCTGGGATGACCTGCATGTACCTTCCCCCCCCAAGGTTTATTTATTTGTTTATTTTATGTATATGAGTACACTGTAGCTGTACAGATGGTTTTGAGCCTCCATGTGATTGCTGGGAATTGAACTTATAGGACCTCTGCTCACTCTGGTTGGCCACACTTGTTCTTTTTATTTTATTGGTTTTTCGAGACGGTTTCTCTGTATAGCCCCAACGGTGTCCTGGGAATCACTCTGTAGACCAGTTTGGCCTCCAACTTAGAAATTTGCTTGCCGGCCTCTGCCTCCCAAGTGCTGGGCTTAAAGGTGTGTACCACCACTGCCTGTTTTTTTGTTTTTTTTTTTTTAAGATTTATTTATTTATTATATGTAATCATACTGTAGCTGACTTCAGACACTCCAGAAGAGGGCATCAGATCTTGTTATGGATGGTTGTGAGCCACCATGTGGTTACTGGGATTTGAACTCGAGACCTTTGGAAGAGCAGTCAGTGCTCTTACCCGCTGAGCCATCTCACCAGCCCCCCACTGCCTGGTTTTTATTGTACTTTTTAAAAGATGTATTTACTTCATATATATGAGTACACTGTAACTGTACAGATGGTTGCAAGCCTTCATGTGGTTGCTGGGCATTGAATTTATTGAACCTCTGCTCACTCTGGCTCCAAGATTTATTTATTATTACATGTAAGTACACTGTAGCTGTCTTCAGACACACCAGAAGAGGGCATTGGATATCATTATGGATGGTTGTGAGCCACCATGTGGTTATTGGGATTTGAACTCAGGACCTTTGGAAAAGCAGTCGGTGTTCTTAACCGTTGAGTCAGCCCCTGCATGTTCTTCTGTGTTGTGATTCATAGCAAATGATGGCCTTGTTTTTGGTTGGTTTTTGAAACACAGCCTCACTCTGTAGATCATGAACCTTTGAATTTCCAGCAGATCTTCTGCTTCAGCCTCCCAACACCTGGAATTCCTGTTGGGATAGTCAAGTGTCTTTTTTTTTTTTTTTTTTTTTTTAGATTTNTTTATTATTATATCTAAATACACTGTAGCTGTCTTCAGATGCAACAGAAGAGGGCCTCAGATCTCATTATGGATGGTTGGGGGCCACCATGTGGTTGCTGGGATTTGACCTTCAGAAGAGCAGTCCTTGTGCTCTTATCCACTAAGCCATCTCTTCAGACCTAGTCAAGTGTCTTGAACTATGATTTGCTTGGTGCGCATTAAAATCTTGGTTTTTTGCTGTTTGAAATATGGTCTGGTTCTATAGTACACATTAGCCACAAGTGTATATGAATCTACTGGCTTCATCCTTATGAGTGTAAAAATTAAATTACTAAATGTATTTTATAACTCCTCTTCGTGTTTGGAGGCAGGGTAACAATATAGAATGCAGTGTCTGGAAAGCATATGTGACACAGGATGTCTTTTCTCCCTGCCTCCTTTTCCTGATTATTATGATCATGGAGTAAAATGTGTTCATTTTAAAATTTTTAGAAATTTTATTTAGGGTGGAATCTCATTTGATCAAACTCTCTAACATAGGCTGACTTTGACTGTTAATCTTCCTCTTTGTACTTCAAAAGTAATGGATTATAGGACATGGGCCTGTTTCTTCATATCTACCTCTTAAAGTTTTATTTTATAGCCTGTGCTGGCCTTCAAGTCAGAATGTGAACCAGGTTTACCTGAATATATGATATCCTCAATTACAACTCCTCAGTGTTGGATTCTAGGTATTTTCCAGATTAATATAGCAATGGAGATGAAAGCCTGAGGCTCTTACATTCCAGGCAAGTGCTCTAAGTAACTCAGTTACATTAAGACCCAGGCTTTAATACTCTCTCCAAGGATTAGAGAGATGACCCAGCAAATAAGACACCACACCGGCTGGTGTCCTGGTTTCCTTTGCCAGTAAGTACCCAACTCAGAGATCACAAACATCAATAATGCATCTAACACCCTTTGCTGTCCTCCTGGACACTGCATACAAACAGTGTTCATACATACATGTAGTACTGGTACATACATAGCATTTTTAAAGTTTGAAATAAATTTTCTTCAAAGCTCAAGTTGAAATTTGTTTGTTGGTTTTTGTTTAGTTAGGTTTTTAAGGAGAAATGACTGGTAGTTTTAGTTTGTTCAGTAGTTTGAGGGGTTTTTGACACAGGACTTTATAGAGCTCAGGCTGGTCTTATAGTTCTGGCCTTCTAGCTTTCTCCCCACTTCTCTGCTATGTTGGGATTTCAGTTATGGTCTAATTATAATATAGATTGTTTGTAATCTCACAAATTATACTTAATAGGTTGAAGTTTTATGGTTTAATTAAAATGATTTTGTTCTTTGAGACAGCTTCTCTGCAGTCCTGGTTGTCCTGGAACTCACTCTGTAGAGTGAGCTGGCTTCAAACTTATCCAACTATCCCTCCTTCCCAGGGGCTGGGATTAAGGATATGTGCCACCACAACCCAGCTACTTGAAATTATTTTTAAAGATATCTTCCCCCGAACACCCCCTCCCCCGACAGGGTTTCTCTGTGTAGCCCCAGCTGTCCTGGAACTCACTATGTAGACTAGGCTGTCCTCGAACACGAAATCCATCTGCCTCTGCCTCCCAAGAGCTGCTGGGATTAAAGGTGTGTACCATCACTGCCTGACCTTTTTTTTAATGGTATCTTTTTTTTTTTTTTTTTTTTTTTTTAGATTTACTTATTATATGTAAGTACACTGTAGCTATCTTCAGACACTCCAGAAGAGGGCGTCAGATCTTGTTACAGATGGTTGTGAGCCACCATGTGGTTGCTGGGATTTGAACTCTGGACCTTCGGAAGAGCAGTCGGGTGCTCTTACCCATTGAGCCATCTCACCAGCCCTTAATGGTATCTTTTAAACAGGCCTGTTGACAGTTTTTTTGTCAGGAGGGTCCACAAGACACAATGAGGGGAACTGTGACTGTAGGAATGTAGTTGCTTCATCCTGGTCAATTGACAAGTTCCCTACTCAGAAAAACATAGAAAGACACCAGGTGGGCTGCCAACACATTCCATTCCTGGGTTCCTAGTATCCCTAGGGCATCCACTCTCCAACCAGAATAGCCTGGGGTGCATGAAGTGACCTTTATATATAAAAAGAAAGGGAAGGGTTGAGTTGAAATGCAATCCTGAAGTTGAGGGCTTGCCATGCATGAGCCAGGATCAAAACCCAGCATCAGCCCAAAACAAAAGGGCTCATCAATCCATATTATTCTTGCTTGTTCATTTTTCTTTTTTTCCCCCCTCTTGGTTTTTTTTTTTTTTTTTTTTTTGAGACAGGGATTTTCTGTATAGTCCTGGCTGTCCTAGAACTCAGAAATCTGCCTGCCTCTGTCTCCCAAGTGCTGGGACCAAAGGGGTGTGCCACCACTGTCAGCCTTATGATTGCTTGTTTTTGTTGTTTTCAAAAGCTCTTTTAAACTCCACCTGAAACTCAAAACAAGATATACTACATGGAAAAACGGTAGGCTCTTGCTTACAAGCTCAACATCCATTCAGTAATTGAAAGGCAAATGTTTGAATAAAGGCAACAGGCTGAGCAATAACGTGGAATCATATTGACTAGTGTTCAATTATAGGATCTTAGAGTGAGTTTCTCCAGCCTGGACTACATATCCAGCTTTGGGTTATATAGTGAAACCCTATCTCAATAGAAACAAATAAGCTGCTAAAAGACAGACATCGAGTATGTTTTGTGCTCCAAAGTAGTATGACATAGATAGGCACCCCTATACCTGGCTCTAAAACTTTGAAAATAAAAACTAAACTGGATTTGGTAGTGAACTCCTTTAGTTCCAGCACAAAAGGAGGCAGAGCCAGTTAGGTCTCTTGAGTTCAAGGGCAGCCTGGTCTATAAAGTGCATTCCAGGACAGCCCGGGCTGTTACCCAAAGACAATCTTTATTATTATTATTATTATTATTATTATTAATTTTCTTTATTTACATTTCAAATGCTATCCGGAAAGTTCCCTATACCCTCCCCTCACCCTGCTACCTTACCCACCCACTCCTACTTCTTGGCCCTGGCATTCCCCTGTACTGGGGCATATAAAGTATGCAAGACCTAGGGGCCTCTCTTCACAATGATGGCTGATTAGGCCATCTTCTGCTACATATGCAGCTAGAGACATGAGCTCAGGGGGTACTGGTTAGTTCATATTGTTGTTCCACCTACAGGGTTGCATCCCCTTCAGCTCCTCCATTGGGGGCCCTGTGTTCCATCCTATAGATGACTGTGAGCATCCACTTCTGTATTTGCCAGGCACTGGCATAGCCTCACAAGAGACAGCTATATCAGGGTCCCTTCTGCTTGTGGACGTTGTACATCGTGGTGCGGAGCCTAGTGCGCACCAGATGTACAACGTCACAAGCAGCAGTGACAGTCTTGACAAATGAAGCAAAGGGGAGAGAGAGAGAGAGAGAGAGAGAGCATGAAAATAAGTAAATACAAAGTAAAAAAAAAAAAAAATGTGATGTCCCATTCAATAGATTCTTCTCTGTCTTTGCCAGGCAGGATCAATTTGTTGAAAGCAGAGTATGGGATAGTTTGGTATACAGCTTTTTCCATTGTCTCCGAAAGGTGGATAATATTGGTTTTGCTATAAGGAATGGGCTCTGATACTTCCTCCTGGATTCTCCCTTCCAAAGGAATATGCGATTCAAAATAGCAAAGGTTGGAACTGGATGGGACAATGGTGAACATGAATGATTGAGAGAGGATGCACATGCTGCGTGTATGGGGAGTTTGATTTTGAGACGAGCAAATAGTGAGTGAAATAGGGAAAAATTCAAGTCTCTAACATGGCTACCATGGTGACAGATGCTTACTATGAGGGGTTAATAGCCTCATAAGAGAGACCCTGAAAATAACATTCTCTCCTAATTTTTTCCCCAGGATCATCTCCCTAAAGATCCATCAGAATGGCCCATGCCCCACCCACACTCCAGGATCAGGCTTCGAAGAGCCTGGTGAAGAATGAATTACTGACCATCTCTGATGCCGAGTGCCTAATAAGGGAACTCTTCCCACCTCTGTTCAAGGAGGCCAACACTCAAAGTAAAGCAGAGATAATTAAGATCCTGGTGGAATACTGGCCCTACCCTTGCCTTCATGTTGGGTTGCTGATTAATAAACCCAACTTTCAGAACTTCCAGGCTATACTGGATGGAGTAGACACATGGCTGAAACGGAAGTATCGCCCCAGGTAAGCTGAATACCAGGTAGATGGGTGGTGGCAGCAGTGCACGACTTTAATCCCAGCATTTGAGAGGGTGAGGCAGGTGGATTTCTGAGTTTGAGGCTAGCCTGGTCTACAGAGGGTGTTCCAGGATGGCCACGGCTATACAGAGAAACCCTGACTCCAAAAAAAAAAAAAAAAACCAAAAAAAAAAAAAAAAAACAGAAACAAAAAACAAACAAAACAAAACAAAACAAAACAAAACAAAACAAAACAAAACAAAACAAAACAAAACCTGTGATGAGGAGAATATGGTAAAACATAGATCAGAGGCTTTGGCTGGTGTCTTAGAGAGCTATAGGTGCCTGGAAAGCTTGTGAGCCCTTGTATGTAGTAAATTATGAGATACAGGTTGATGCACATTTAGCCACAGAAGAATGACGCTGTCCCCGTGTCTCCACCAGCTAACAGAAATAGGATCTGATATGCAGAGCAGGCACCCTTAATCCCAGCACTTGGGAGGCAGAGGCAGGTGAATCTCTGAATTTGAAGCCAGCTACAGAGCCAGGGATACACAGGGAAATCATGTCCTGAAAAACTACAAACAAAAAGAAATAGGAGCTGACAGAACTCCCAAGACAACTGAATGGAGGGAAATAGGACAGGTCTCCAGATGCAGCTCAGGCAAAGTGCCCTTGCTTGGCAACTAGAGGCTGTATTGGAGACCCAGTGCTGGAAACCATGAGTAATATAGAAGGCAGCAGAACTAGAAACAAATAACACCAGAGATGATGAAAAAAGGTGTTCTAACACATCTCTTGTTTTATCCACAGGATGTGCAGGCTTCAAAAAGTTGACTTCAGGGGTGAACAACATCATGCTTCCTTAGATATGCAGGATGAGAGAGAGGGTAGAGACCACTTAGTAGGAACTATGCCTAAGAAGCAAATAGTGGAGAGTCACTCAAGAACAAGGAAAGAGCGTTTGAGACTGTTCAGTGACCTTTCCTTTATGTCTTCTCTGCATGAAGATAAAAACCAAACACGGTTGTTGGAGTGGGCAGAGGAGAGAACGAATTTCCTGCATCTGTGCTGTGAGAAGTTGGAGATCGGAGCAGTAGAAGTGTCCAAGGTCAGGAATGTATTAAAATCTCTACAGCCAGAGTTCATCAAGGAGTTGGAACTGAATACAGTGGGAAATCTGTCTAAACTGGCAAAATTAGTACCTTTCATTAGAAAGATGAGAAACCTTCAGAAACTCATGCTAGTACGAACCTTTGGAACAAGGACTTTCACCCGAGAGGAGAGATGGAACATCAGCAAGATCATTTCTCTGTTCTGCAAACTCAGCTGTCTCCAGCATCTCACTATTGATGATGTCTATTTTCTCACAGACCACATGACAGAGTTGCTCAGGTAAGAAAGGATGAAGAGCTGTCGCTGTTACCAGAGCAAACCTCTCACATTAGAGAGGAGTGGACACTACTACTCTCTGCAGGCCAATGTACATTTAACAGTGAACATGTAAGCATGATCTTTTTTCTTTTTTAAAGATTTATTTATTTATTATAAGTAAGTATACTGTAGCTGTCTTCAGACACTCCAGAAGAGGGCGTAAGATCTTGTTACGGATGGTTATGGGCCACCATGTGGTTGCTGGGATTTGAACTCTGGACCTTTGGAAGAGCAGTCGGGTGCTCTTACCCACTGAGCCATCTCACCAGCACGTAAGCATGATCTTGTTTCATTCTAAATGACCACTCAGAAAGCTGAGCAATGAAGTGGAGTAGATTATATGGAGGGAGCTGCTGTTGTAGAAGACCAGTATTGTGAGTCAGATATAGTAAGGTTTCCTGCATAGCAATTCTATCTGATCTAATGTGAAGGAATAAGCCACTACATAGGGAGGGTTCAGATCTGTTTTCCCAGGTGAGTTCTGTGATTCAATTAGTTGGGAGATTAGATTGGGAGAACAGGTCCTCCCCTTCCCCTAATTACTAAACCATATAAGGCTCTTTGGAGACCAGCAGGACTGGGCTAAGTGGGTCAGGGAATGCAAAGGCTGGGGTTGAGTGAGGGTCAGGTTAAAAGTGAGGAGGTAAAGATTTTTGTCAGGGAGTCGATGATTTTTCAGAAGCCATCTTGATACACTGTCATGGATTCCAACTTTCTTCTTCCTGTGGTCTCTATTAGCCTAAAGAGTAATTCTGGATCTCTCTGCTTGTCAAAGAAGACTAGGAGAGTTAGCTGTGGAATGAGCCAGACCCACCATGACAGTGATACCCTCAGGTCAAAATGGTATAACTTCAGTAAACCAACAGGGCAAACTGCACACCATCCCATGGTCACTCTGACCCCAGCCATGTTATCTCTCCCTAGGTGTCTGGAGGCCCCATTGGTGTCCCTCAAGATCACTCTGTGCCAGCTCTCTCAGTCAGACTTGGAGTCCTTTGCCCAGTATTGGAACTACAGTCAGCTTAAACATCTGTGCTTGAGAGGCGTCACTTTAACTAACTTAGATGTCAAGCCTCTGAGAGATTTGTTAAGGCATGTGGCAGCTAACCTGGAGACTCTGGACTTAGAAGACTGTAGGATGGATGATTCTCACCTCAGTACCCTTCTGCCTGCCGTGATCGAATGCACTCAGCTTACTAGCATCAATTTGTATGACAATGACATCTCTGAGGATGTCCTAGAGTACTTTTTGTACCACACTACCAATCTGAGCCAGCTGACCACAGAAATGTATCCTGCTCCATCAGAGGTCTATAATGAGTCAAAATATGTTGTAGTAGAGATATTTATTCAGATTTGCGCTGAACTCATGGACAAACTCATGGATGTAAGGCAGCCTATTTCAGTCTGCTTTGGTTCGTACTCCTGTTTTGACTGTGATGATCGTTATTTATATGAAGATGATGGGGATGTCACACTTTGTTTGTGCCAGGAGTAACAACAGGAATATTCCTTCGGGATACTAAGAAATTCCTAGGGACTAGTCTTTCATCCAGAGAACCCAAAACACATGGCTTTTCAGCGTGATAAAACAATGGTCCAACTCCTGTCAGGACTGTCTCTTCACTGGCTTTCACCTATCTATGAAATTATGGTCAGATCCTGAAAAGCTGATACTCTCTCTGTGCTTCTCGTCATTTTGTAGTCAGAACTGTTCTTTGTACACAGTAATGGAGGGATAGGATATCTAACTTGTTTCAAATGACCTCTCAATGTGCAATGAAGCTATTCCAACATTCCCCCTTCTGCATCTGCCTGGGGGTAGGTCATGTGTAAAAGTCTTCAAAGTAGCAATGTATGCCAAGCCAAATCTTGAGGAAGGGAGTTTTGATGAATAAGTATCAGATTGCAATCCAGGGTGATCAGGCTAGTGGAAGTTGTCTGGGCATCAAAGATAGCTGAAACAGAAGAAAACAATGAAGAAAGAACAAAGAAGGGGCTGGTGAGATGGCTCAGTGGATAAGAGCACCTGACTGCTCTCCCGAAGGTCCGGAGTTCAAATCCCAGCAACCACATGGTGGCTCATAACCATCCATAACAAGATCTGATGCCCTCCTCTGGAGTGTCTGAAGTCAGCTACAGTGTACTTACAT
Organism: Mus pahari; assembly: GCF_900095145.1. Taxonomy (NCBI): domain Eukaryota; kingdom Metazoa; phylum Chordata; class Mammalia; order Rodentia; family Muridae; genus Mus; species Mus pahari. The sequence continues at coordinate 72,539,769 of NC_034592.1, read as the reverse complement.
GTAATAAATAAATAAATCTTTAAAAAAAAAAAAGAAAGAACAAAGAAGTGGGGCCTCAGCCACCTTTTTAAATCCTTTTTCTTTCTAATGATTCATTGTAGTTTAGACTGGCCTTGAATGCCTCATCCTCTTTCTTCCACTTACAGATTAATGAGGTTTGCTCTTCAGGACTCTCAACCTCTGATTGGCCTCTTGCACATTAAGGACTCCAGTAGTCTCTGTCCTTTAAAAGAATTTCCAGTCCCTGGGAACTACATAACAGATGTGCCGGAGTCTACCCATTATGTTCCCTTGCATCTATATTGTCGGGTGTAAATAAAGAATGCACCAAACCTTTTGGTCTTTTTTTCTTTGTTTTTTTGTTACGGTTAGTTAATAAGTTAAATCTCTTTTTTTTTTTTTTTTTTTTTTTTTTTTTAAAGGAAGGGCTGTTAAGATGGCTCAGTGGGTAAGAGCAATGACGGCTCTCCTGAAGGTCCTGAGTTCAAATCTCAGCAACCCCATGGTGGCTCACAACTACCCAGAATGAGATCTGGTGCCCTCTTCTGGAGAATCTGAAGTCAGCTACAGTGTACTTACATGTAGTAAATCTTAAAATATATGGTTAGCCAAGATTGCTTAATGGGCAAAGGACACTAATGGCAAAGGTTGACAATATTGGAATAAGTGGGAGGGGAAGGGCTGATTTCCAGTGTTGACCTCTGACTTCTACAAGCACATAATAACAAGAATGTTGTTTTGTGTGTGTAGACACAAAATAGTGTTACATTCCATTAAATATTATGAATGGATTCTGATTATAAAACATATGAGAAAGCTTTAGTAAGTTTACTATTTCAGGTTATAATTATACATTTCTCCCATTTCTTAACAACTCTATATGCCACTCATTGTTGCTGTCCAAAACTGACCTTAAAAGTACATATTTATTTATATATACATAATATAAATATTATATCCCAATTGTATAGTATCAATTACATATATGGTTTGACCAGAGAAGGGGTAGAGGGACACCTGTTAAGTTCAAGAACACATGTTCTTGCAGGAGACTAGTACCCTTGTGGCTACCAACCCTCTAACTCCAGTTCCAAGGCACTAGACACCTCTTGTGCCCTCCACAGGCACTGAATACTTGTTACACACACAAAATAGTCGAACTATGGCGACAAAATAAGCTTAGAGAGTTTGGACCTGGGTTTAGTTTCCAGAACTTAGGTCAGGTACTTAAGAAATAATTGTATCTCCTGTGTCTTCTAGCTACTCTGAAGCTCCTGGCCTCCTTATGCACCTGTACTTAGGTGTTCTACCCACCCAACCTGAAGACCCGCATACATACCTGTGTTTGAAAAGGCCAGTCTGACTCCATAACAGGCTTCAAATTGGCAGTCTAAGAGACTAGGTCAAAGAACTGAGCAAGTCCAGGCAAGTCAGTTACTAGAAAAAAATTCAGGCTTCAGCCCTCACACTCCAATAATGGTTCTGGAATGGCTAGAGATAAAGGAAGATAAAGCTCATGTACCACAGGGTTTCTCAGCAACAGTTTCCCGCCCCCAAGCTCCAGTAATAGTTCTGGAATGTCAGAATTCTCCTAATGTGCTTTAAATTGGGCTTGCAAGCTCACTTAGTGGGAGACTCCAGCATGCTATACTTCTGGAGAATAAGACACTACATTTACATACTATTTAAGTCCTGGGGTGCCATTTGATGAATCATGGAACCTTACATTTGGGGGCTTGTCCCGTGATTTCCTGGAGACCTTCTGATCCAAATAGGGGAGTGTTTTCCCCATCAATATGTCCAGACATCTGGTTGTCTTTTGTCCGTATCTGTTTCTGTTTGTGGTTTAATTCTGTTTCAGGTTTAATATGGAGGCCAAGAGGGGCAAAGCAGTCTCATATTTTATCAGCAGACCAGGGGCAATGGAGACCACTCCCAGTCCCCTCAGGAGAACTTGCTAATCCTCATCTGGATTCTGAACTGTGGGTCTATGGGACTCCCATGATCAGGGAGGAAGACCATCTGAGACAGCCTTTTGGTTTTGATTTCCCAGGAATGTTTGTTTGTGTATATTCTGTTGGTGTTTCTGGTCTTTGAGTACAAAATTTCCTGATTCCTATGATGGGACAGGCACGAAGCACCCTACTGGGCCTAGAGCTGTACCATTTTAAGGACTTACCCAGGGGTCACAGAAAACTTGAGTTTTGTTGTTCATCCCAGCAAACTAACCATCTTTTCCAGGAATGAATGGCCCACTTATGGTCTGGGGTGGGTGTGGGTGTGGGGCTGTCTGTTTACTTTATGAGGCTTGGGGTCACCAAGACGAAGTGCTATATATCACCACGTGACAATTCCTGGTTGAGAAGCCACTAGTTAGGATACGACTTTTATTTGTTATTGGTCTCGCTGCTCCCCACCCTTCTTCCTTTAAAGAAAAGGTAAACAGGTAAACCTCTGCCCCTGCCTTGATTCCCCCTTTCTGCTTTTTTTTTTTTTTTGGTTTTTCGAGACAGGGTTTCTCTGTATAGCCCTGGCTGTTCTGGAGCTCATTTTGTAGACCAGGCTGGCCTCGAACTCAGAAATCCGCCTGCCTCTGCCTCCCAAGTGCTGGGATTAAAGGCGTGTGCCACCATGCCCGGCTCCCCTTTCTGCTTTTAAGGAGGATCTCTATCACCCTTCTTACTCTCCTGCTACTGCAGTCACTGCCCCTGCCCTGACAGCAAAGGCAAAGGGAGGAGGAGCCCCTGACTCCCCTGACTCCCCTGACTCTCCTGACTTGGAGTGCACCTCACACTCAGGCTCTTATTGGGCCATCATCTTTTACAGGTCTAGATTCAACCATGCTGACTCACCTGACCACCTGGGATGACTGTCAGCAACTGTTCCATGTGGTCTTCATGATAGAGGAGAGAGAGAGAGGATCATGAGAGCTGCCCAAAAATTGGATCCAGAAGCAAACGGGCTGCTCACACAAGTTCAGGCTGATGTCAATGCAGTCTTTCCTTTGACTTGACCCAACTGGGATTTTAACACTGCTGAAGGTAAAGAGAAGCTCAGGGTCTACTCCCAGATTCAGATAGGGGACCTCCAAGAGGCCACCAGCCCACAAATTTCTCTAAGGTGAGCCAGGTGATTCAGGGAAAGAATGAGAGCCCCAGGTAATATCTAGAAAACCTTTTTGAGACCTATAAAACCTACCCTGCTTTTGACCCAGAAGCCAGAGCTCACCAGTGAGCTGCAAACATGGCTTTCCTTTTTTTTTTTTTTTTTTTTTTTTTTTTTTTGGTTTTTCGAGACAGGGTTTCTCTGTGTAGCCTTGGCTGTCCTGGAACTCACTCTGTAGTCCAGGCCGACCTCGAACTCAGAAATCCGCCTGCCTCTGCCTCCTGAGTGCTGGAATTAAAGGTGTGTGCCACCACGCCCAGCGAACATGGCTTTCCTTAACCAAACTGCCCCCACCCTCCCAACATCCCTTAGAACCTTCAGCTACTGAATGGCTTTGTGGCCTGCCTCTGGCACCAAAAAGTCTCTATTTGCCTTTGAATGACAACTGAATTGTACATGGCCTGCCTCAGGGATTCAAGAGCTCACCAACCATCCTTGAGCAGGTACTAAATAAGGACTTGGGTGAGTAACAGCAGACACACCAACAAATAATTATATTCCAGTATGTATGGTGGGCCCCCAACATGGAGGAATGTCAGGAAGCCACACTAGAGCTATAGGAGGTGAGTCAACTTGGCTACAGGGTGTCTGCTAGGAAAGTCCAGCTTTGTCAGCTTAAGGATACCTATCTGGGGTACATATTCAAGGAGTGTGGGAAAGGAGGTGTGGCAGCCAACAAACACTGTCGGACATCCAGGAAGCAAGTCATTCTTAACATCCCAGTCCCCCATTAACCTGAAGGCAAGTACAGGAATTTCTGGGATCTGCAAGGGTTTGTAGACTTTGGGTGTCAGGGTTCACTGAGATAGACAAACCATTGTGTGAGGCCACCTGGGGCCAAGAAGACAAAATAGAATGGAACTCTAAGATGGACATGACTTTTAATACTCTGACAGGGATTTCCAGGTTGGATGAAGGAAGAGAAGAAGGAGGAGAGAGTTAGGGGCTTTTGGAGCAGGGATAACATAAGGACAAGATGTATCTGCTAGAGTTTCCTAGTATCATGGCAGATCCATTGGGATTAACCACTGGAGGAATCAGTTTAATATGGTTTATTAGATTAGGTTTTAGTTGTTGTGCTGCGAGATTGAGTTACTATTATTTCTGAGCTAAAAAACAAACAAAACAAACCAACCAAACCACCAAATTAAAACCTCTAAGAAAAGACTTACTGAAGAAAAGGCACTGGCCTTGGCCTTCCTGGATATTCACAAACCTTTCTACCACTACATGGATCTGAGAAAGAAGATAGGAAAGGGCCTGCTAACCCAAATCTTGAAACCACAGAAAAGACCTGAGGTTTAGTAATCTAAGAAGTTGGACTTAGTGGCCCAAGGATGGTCTGCATGCCTCTGGATTATAGTTGCCATGACCCTGCTAGTCAAGGATGCTGACAAAATAATCCTGGGACAGGAATTTTTTATCACTACACTATTGGGGAGAACCTCAAGAATCCAGCCAGCCTGAGGCTGTCCAATGCCAGACTGGTGCAATTTCAGGATCTACTTTTAAATCCCCCTCACATAATGCATGCTCCATCATCTGCCCTAATCTTGGTCACCCTGCTACTTGACCCATCCTTAGAGGTGCAGCATGATTGCTCTATTGTTCAGGGGCACATCCAGAGCATCATGTTGGACTTGACTGACAACCATGGCCAGACACTGACCAGATCTACTTCATGGATGCGAGCAGCTTCAACCAGAATGGAATCAGGTATGCAGGGGCAACAGTAATGGACTTGGACTCTGTTACTTTGGCAACTGCTTTGCCACCAGGAACTTCAGCCCAGAAAGCTGAACTAAAGGCTATAAACCAACCACCTTTGAGGGGGTACTAAATAAGGACTTGGGTGAGTACCAGCAGACACACCAAGAAATAACTGTACCAGGCTCTAAAACTGGCAAAAGAAGCCATAGCTAACAATTACATCACATGGACAACAGATGGGATTATTGACGACTGAAGGAAAAAGCATCAAAAATAAGAAAGAAATATGCCGGGTGGTGGTGGCACATGCCTTTAATCCCAGCACTTGGGAGGCAGAGGCAGG
>NC_034592.1:72528761-72533789 GCF_900095145.1 Mus pahari | reverse complement strand
GTAACAAGATCTGACGCCCTCTTCTGGAGTGTCTGAAGACAACTACAGTGTACTTAAATATAATAAATAAATAAATCTTAAAAAAAAAAAAAAAAAAAAGAAGCCTCTGGGAGACATCATACCCAGGTACAGTTTGCCTAGTGTACTTGAGTCTGACAATGGACCAGCACTTATCTCTCAGGTAACTCAATCTCTAACACAGGTTCTGGGGACCACTTGGAAATTACATTGTACATATAGACATCAAGTTCAGAGTTCAGAATCAGACCTTGAAAGAATCCTTGGACAAATTAACCCCTGAAACTGGCTGTGTGAGTGGGTATCTCTCCTTCCTTATGCCTTATATAGGGCTAGGAACTCAGAAATCTGCCTGCCTCCACCTCCCGAATACCCCTTATATTTTAAGTCCATCATGCCCCCCATTTTTTGAGATCCTATATGGAGGCCACCTCCCTTGCTGCCTATCCTCCAGTGTGATATCTTAGCTAAATATAATCACCACCAGGTTGAGTCTGCTCTTCCTTCTAACCCCCATTGCTTTAAACCAAGTGGTGAAAGTCTAGATTAAGTGACATAACCACAAGACTCTAAAACCTTGCTGGGAAGGACCTCACTGTGATCCTGACCATACCTATGGCTGTTAAGATGGACCAGATTTGGGTAGATCACTCCCACATTAAAGTCAACCAAGTGAGCTTGTAGGCCTGATTTAAAGTATATTAGGAGAATTCCGGCATCCCAGAACCATTCCAGGAGAGAGATGATCCAAAAGTTGAGTTCCCAGTGGAGGAGACTTCCAGATGAACCACCACAAGAATGATCGAATGTCACCCCACACCCTGTCCATCCATTGAAACAAGGATTCCAGTATTCCTGATACTACTTGGTTGCTTCTTATGCTTTGATGTACCAGCTACTAGCTCCCTTACTATGTAGGTACCCATAGGGGGCGATGTAACAGTCTTGTCATCAAGTTCAGAGTGGCAGGCATAAAAGGACTGCCAGTTCTTAACTACTCTCTCCCTGGACTTAACATAGAACTGTTGGTTACTGGTCAGGGGCTCTACATTGAAAATAAGGTACCCATAAACTATTCCCACCTCTACAACTGCACTGTAAGTCCTACTGTTACAGGATACTTGTTGCCCCACCCCTACCCCCAGACTACTTGGTGGCTAACTCCATATATTTTTGAAAGTAGGACTGAGGATTTTTATGTTCTAGTACAGCTCGTACCTAGAGTGACTTATTACTCTGGAGAGAATGTCTTCAACATGCTAACACCTGCAAACAATCAGGTTAAAATGGTGGCCATTTCCACTGTGTTACTAGGTTCTCTCCTTAGCATAGGGCTGGCTTAGGCTGCTAGTGTAGGGGACTAAGCCCTATAATGCCATACAGATAGTGATAGATGCCGATACATAGTAGATGAAAATGTCCATCACAGCCCTGAGGAATTCCCTATCCTCCCTGACAGAAGTAGTCTCACAGAAGAGGCCTAGACTTGCTGTTCTTCCAACAGGGAGAATGCTATACAGCCTTAGATAAAAAAGACTGTTTCCATTTGATCATGGGTCTCATATGCAATGCGGTGCTCAAAAAATCCATGGCCTAAGTCAGAAAGAGGACTATAAGACAGATCCTACTGATGCTAGCTTTGACTTGTGATCCCTACACAATCAGTGCATTAATTAGGCTTGTTTAAGGAACTGGTTTATTAAACAATTCAAAGAGAGGAGATTGCCCAAAACTGAAGGGGAAATGAGAAGGCTAGGCTCACTCCATGACAGTCTTCAAATTGGCAGTCCAGGAGACTATGCCTAAAAACTGGGCAAGTCCAGGCAAACCCACACAAGTCAGTCATTAGGAAAAAACCACAGACACTCCAGTCCCCACGCCCAGGTAATGGTTCTGGAAAGCTGGAATTCCAAGCTCACTTGGTTGACTTTCTATCTTGGTAATGGGAGACCCCAGCACACTGGACTTCTGCAGAATAAAACACTCTTCATTTACATACTGATTGAGTCCAGGGTATCATTCATCAGTGAATTGTGGACCCTTACATATTTAAAAACTTAAGTGTAAGAAAACCTGAATGTAGCCACATGAGAATGGTGGCCCATGTCTTTAATCCCAGAACTTGGGAGGCAGAGGCAGGTGGATTTCTGAGTTCCAGGACAGCCAAGGCTACACAAAGAAACCTTGTCTCGAAAAACAAAAAAACAAACAAACAAACAAAGAAAACCTGAATATAAGAGACTATCAGCATAGATACTAAACCCTTGTAAAAAAATTACTTGCTAAGAAGTTATACATTTTTTTTTTTTTTGAGACAGGGTTTCTCTGTGTGGCCCTGGCTGTCCTGGAACTCACTTTGTAGACCAGGCCGGCCTCAAACTCAGAAATCCACCTGCCTCTGCCTCCCGAGTGCTGGGACTAAAGGTGTGCGCCACCACCACCCGGCATAAGTTATACATTATTTATAGCACAAAAACCCTTAGAAGCCAAATATCACAGATAGACATACACTCTGCAAGGTGACACATTTCAACACTGAGGAGGTAGTAGTTTCATCAGTTGGACATACTTGAGCTATAGTTGTCTCTAAAGTTTGTTGTGCAGATTTCACTGTAGGTTAATAATGAATCAAAGGCAGAACAAAGGATACTTTGACTAAGAAACTGGGGAAATCTGGGTTAAACTTAAGAAGAATTTACCTATGAAGTTCAGTTACTATGGCCCAGTATGTTCTCAGGAAGCCCAGTGTGTCTCATATGCAATCAGATATGATCTTAGGACTTTCTGGTATAATTCACATGGGAGAGAGACAATGACATCCTAACCCGGTCTTCATGACAAGCTCTCACTTTTGAGCTCAACTTCTTGTGACACTGAGGTTCTAAAGGATAATTGAATGACCAAGTAGAACTTGGTCATGAGGACATCCCCACCAGAGGAGATCATGTCCTCCTCCACATCTGTTTCATCTGCCAGATCCAGCTTGGGCTGAAGACCCTGGAACTAAGCCATAGAGCATCTTTATTCAGCTGATTGTAGCTGCTGACATTACTCCTCACTCAAAATAAAAATTATTTATGAAACGTGATCTCATAAAGACCAGGAAGGCTTTTCTCCCTCCCAAATTGGCCCAGTATCAGCAACCTCAAGGCAGTGCTCATGAGGTGGGACATGAAATAGGCTCTGCCTTCACCTTGTCCCTAACTATTGCCACCTCTGGATGACACATTTAATGCAGTACGTTCCCAGACTATCTAGGACCCCCGGAAGAAGAGTTGGGTGGGGATTCAGGAATCTGGTCATTACTGGAAGCCACTTTTAGAAAAGGGTGGCGTCTAAAAGCTCTTGGGTACTTCAGTGCAGATGAATCACACGGGCACATACTTGAAATTCCTGCATTTGGGAGGGAAAGGCAGAAAGATCCTGAAGTTCAGGGTCACCTTCAGTTACACTATCAACTGATAACTTTGGAGAACTTAATAGCCTATCTTATATCAAAACTGTACACACAAAACCAAGCAGGAAAACAAATAAAAAGAAATCTCAGATAAGGGAATGGATAATGTTAGAATCTTAGAGTCTAGAGTCACTGTTTACATTCCTGGAGGTTTTGTTACCCCATTCCATCACCACTGAGTCTACCTAAAGGCAATCTGTGGAGATGGGTGGGATGCTACCCACCTTAATGTGACACAAAGTTATCACTGCTTATCTTAACCAATGCAAATGTTGCAGACCTGGTTTCTAGGCCAGGCTTGGTGATACATTTATGATGTTAAGGATGGAGTTTTGGGTTGGTGAGATGGCTCAGCAGGTAAGAGCACCCGACTGCTCTTCCGAAGGTCCTGAATTCAAATCCCAGCAGCCACATGGTGGCTCACAACCGTCTGTAATGAGATCTGGCGCCGCCTTCTGGAGTGTCTGAAAACAGCTACAGTGTACTTACATATAATAAATAAATAAATAAATCTTAAAAAAAAAAAAAAAGGATGGAGTTTTATTTGCTGGATTCCAGCATGGTTCAAGGCTAGTTCTGGACACATGTCCAGCCCCTACTCATAAAAGCAGAAACAACCTATTACTACAGGTTCATGCCTATAGCCAAACTCAAAGGCAGGCAGGCAGGCAGGCAGGCAGGTTCCCCTTTATTTGCTACTAGCCTGTATATTTCAAGAACCCCAGAGCAGCCTATACTACACAGTAAAATCAATATGAATAAATACATACATATTACTGACATACAAATGTATAACTAATATACAAATAATTACTAAAGAAATTATGAAAGGGCTTGGGATATGGCTCAGTAGGGGAAGTGCTTACCTTTATTGTGTGGGTATCATAGAAAATAAGAGATTGGGGCTGGTGAGACGGCTCAGTGGGTAAGAGCACCCGGCTGCTCTTCCAAAGGTCCGGAGTTCAAATCCCAGCAACCACATGGTGGTTCATAACTATCCGTAACAAGATCTGACGCCCTCTTCTGGAGTGTCTGAAGACAGCTACAGTGTACTTACGTATAATAAATAAATAAATAAATAAATAAGTAAATAAATAGAAAGATATTAAAAAAAAAAAAAGAAAAGAAGAGATTATAAAAATTTTCTAAATGAGGTACTAGAGAGGTGGCTCAGCAGCTAAGGGCACTGGATATGCTCTTCTAGAGGACTGGGGTTCAATTCCAAGGATTAACATGTTGGCTCAAAGTCCTCTGTCACTCCCAGTCCTGGAAGTCCAGCGCCCTCTTCTGGCTTCCATAAACACCAGCTTATATGCTGGGTTCACAGACACAACATGCAGCCAAAACACTCATAACACACAAAATAGATACACTTTAAAAAATATTAAGGCACTTGTGCACCTTTAATCATAAGAAAATATCAGTCTGCTGGGCATAAAGAAAACACTGCTGCCGGGTGTGGTGGTGCACGCCTTTAATCCCAGCACTTGGGAGGCAGAGGCAGGCGGATTTCTGAGTTCGAGGCCAGCCTGGTCTACAGAGTGAGTTCCAGG
>NC_034592.1:72521985-72527946 GCF_900095145.1 Mus pahari | reverse complement strand
TTCTACAGGTTATGTACAGCAATGATCTATTACTCCTGTGGAATTATTTAAAAAATATGTTCCTCTATTAACATTCACAGCTATTCTTTTTTTTTTTTTTTTCTTTTTGGTTTTTCGACACAGGGTTTCTCTGTGTAGCCCTGGCTGTCCTGGAACTCACTTTGTAGACCAGGCTGGCCTCGAACTCAGAAATCCACCTGCCACTGCCTCCCGAGTTCTGGCCCATTCTGTTCTTGAAGCAGGGTCTTAACATACAGTTTTCGGTGTCCTGAAACTTTTTATGTAGGCATCCCTTCAAACTCATGGAAATGAGCCTCCCTCTGCCTCCCAGATGCGGGCCTTAAAGGTGTCTGGCACCATGCCCGTACCCGCTATCATTCTTTATTTCCTTTTCTCTACTCAGTGGGCTGGGTTGCTCTTTTTTTGAACACCATCTTCTGACAGAGAACCAAGAGCCCTGCCTTGCTTTATTACACAGCTTTTTGTACAAACTTGCTAGATAGCCAAAGATGACCTAGGACTTCTGATCCTCATGATTCAAACTCTTTTTTTTAATTAATCAATTAATCATTTTATTTATTTACATCATAAATTTTGCCCCCTGCCTCAAATCTCCCCTCCCTGAGTTCTTCAGCCCATCTCATCTCCTTTCCCCTTTGCCTCTGAGGGGGTGCTGCTCTCTGGGCATCCACTTTCCTGAAGAATCAAGTCCTTTTTTGTTTTTGTTGTTTGTTTGTTTCTTTTGAGACAGTGTTTCTCTCTATAGCCCTGGCTGTCCTGGAACTCACTTTGTAGAGCAGGCTGGCCTCGAACTCAGAAATCTGCCTGCCTCTGCCTCCCGAGTGCTGGGATTAAAGGTGTGCACCACCACAGCCTGCAAATCTTTAAAAAATTATAGGTTTAGGAGACACAGAAGAGGGGGAGGAGAGAAAGGGGGAGCAGGATCAGGTATGCAAGAGACAGGAGATAAGTCCAGAGGGTCAGGAAATTGAACAGAAATATAAAGCAGTTAAGGGTGGAGAATGTGGAGGGGGAAACCACCAAAAAGTACAGGAAGCAAGAGGTTCTTAGGAACCAATGGGGATAACATTAGCAGAAATACCCAACAAAATGGAGATAGAACCTGTAGAGACCACCTGCAGTAGATAGGCATGTCCCCCAGTTGTGGGATGGGTTCATCCACTGTCTTAGTTAGGGTTTTACTGCTGTGAACAGACACCATGACCAAGGCAAGTCTTATAAAAAAAAAACAACAACAACAACATTTAATTGGGGCTGGCTTGCAGGTTCAGAGGTTCAGTTCATTATCATCAAGGTGGAAGCATGGCGGTATCCAGGCAGGCATGGCGCAGGCAGAGCTGAGAGTTCTACATCTTCATCCAAAGGCTGCTAGTGGGAGACTGACTTCCAGGCAACTAGGGTCAGGATCTTATACCCACACCCACAGTGACACACCTACTCCAACCAGGTCACACCTATTCCAACAAGGCCACACCTCCAAATAGTGCCACTCCCTGGTCCAAGAATATACAAACAATCACACCTACCCAGCTCAAATTTTTTAACTCAGAAATGTTTCTATCTAAAGGAAACACAGGAAAAAAAAATGGACCTGAGACTGAAGGAAGGGTCATCTAGAGACTGCCCCAACTTGGGATCCATCCCGTCTGCAGATACCACACCCCAACACTATTGCTGATACCAAGAAGCACTTGCTGACAGGAGCCTGGTATAGCTGTCCTCTGATGAGCTCTGTCAACATCTGACTCATTCAGATGCTGATCCTCACAGCCACCCATCAGACTGAGCCCAGGAACCCCAATGGAAGAGTTAGGGGAAGGACTGAAGTAGCTGACAGGAGTTGCAACCCCAAAGGAAGAACAATAACATCAACTGTTTGGACCTCCCCACACCCGGACCTCCCAGGGACTAAACTACCAACCAAAGAGCATACAAGGATGGGTCCATGGCTCCAGCTACATATGTAGTAGACTATTAACTTATCTGGCATCGATTCCAGGGGAGACCTTTGGTTCTGTAGAGGCTTGTTACCCCAGCATAGGGGGATGGTAGAGTGGTGAGGTAGGAGCAGGTGGGTGGGTGGAAGAGCACCCTCTTAATATTTGAACACTTAAGAAAAGCTATGTTATATTTAGTTTCTATACTTAGTCCTAAAGCACTCTGGTTCAATGTTTATTGCCAGACTTTTAGTTGTATTGCCCCTCCTAGCCCTTCTGTGCATCATTCCACTATTGGTTTCTGATTTGTGGATCATGCTATTCAGTGTGATAACGTTGTTTTCACAATCTGTTAGCTAGATTGTATCTCCTAATTCAACATCCCCTACATTTCACACTTTGCCCCATGGTACAAGATTTCTTCACTGTATTTGGGACAGGTTTTCTTCTATCCACTTAGTTACTAAAGGACACTTTGATTTATGCAATTCTCTAACTGCTATGAATTATGCCAACATGAACACCACTGTTCAAGCATCTCATGGGAACACTCTTTTGATGCCTGTATGGGATATAAATGCTATTATTGATAAAACATGATATTCTTCTTGTCATAATTTGAGGAATTCATACATTTGTATATAATAGCTACTCTAATTTATATTTCACAAATTCTCAAAAAATTCATCTTCCCCTAACTCCACCCATTACCTTTCATCTTCACTCATTTTAAACTTTGCCCTATTATTATTACTGTTAGAATGCTCTTTGTGCCATACATGTAGCAGAGAACAACTTTGTAGACTTGAATCTCTCCTTCCACACTTCTGTGTGTTCTAGGAACTCAGATCACAAAGCTTGCACAACAAATATCATTATCTGCTGACTCACCTTGCCAAAAACTCTGGTAAGTTTTTAAGTTTTGCATTTATGTCTGTATGTTTGCACTTGTGTGGGAAGCAGGTGTGGCCATGGCTGCGGCCTTGTGAGCCAAGATGGCACCCTGGCTCACTACCAAACCCCATGATTCCCTGATTGATTACCAAAAACCTGATTATGTGCACCTGAGTGATTACACACTGTCCGCCTGACGTATAGCGTATAGCGTCATTCAGCATGATATTGAGTCACTGGCCTATCAACACCCACCCTGTCTGCGTGCATGGCTCGCATATAGAGCATGCTGAATGCTGATTATACATGAGTGATGGGAGACAAGTGCAGAGGGTGGAAGGGGCTAAATTGGGCGATCCCAGAATAAAGCAGTAGAAGCTGAGGGAGAAGAGAGAAGCTGAGGAGAAGCTGAGAAGCAGAGAGGGGAGAAGCTGAACTGCTGTAGAGAGCTGGGGTGAGCTGTAGAGAGAATAAAGGAAGCTGAAGCAAGAAGCTGTGGAAGCTGCTCAAACCCTACCTTGGCATACATGTCATCTTTGCCCCACCTCTGCGGGACTGAGGTCAGGGGGCTCAAGGCACACTTGGTTATGTGTACTTAAATGTAAATAAGAGGCCAATAGCAACAAGATTGGCATGCATCTAATTATAGGCAATGGTGAGAAATATTGCATGGGTGGTGGTGGGACTTGACCTCAGGTATCTATAAGAATATGTGTTTTCTCTTTAAACTCTCACCTTTTCTTACTCTCCTCTCTAGTCCTCCTTCTCTCTCTCCCTTCTCCACTCTCTCCACATAGCCATGGCCAGCCTGGCTACCTTCTCTCCTTCTCCCTGCCTTTCTACAATAAAACTCTAAAACCATATAAAAAAGAATTTTTTTTTTTTTTGGCTTTTTCAAGACAGGGTTTCTCTGTGTAGCCCTGGCTGTCCTGGAACTCACTCTGTAGACCAGGCTGGCCACGAACCAGAAATCCTCCTGCCTCTGCATCCCAAGTGCTGGGATTAAAGGCGTGCACCACCACGCCCGGCTAAGAATGTATGTTTTAACTCATAGTCTATTTCTCTACAACAAAATCCTCCCTTTCTCTTTCTTTCATCTTTTTGATGGCAGTCATTCAGAGGGAAAACAAGTGACACCACAATGTATTATTATATGATTTTTCTTTGAGGACTAATCTGTCGAATATTTTTCATGCGTCTATCTGTAAGCCATGTTAACATGCTAGAATATAATGAGTTTCACACAATTTTATTTAATTGTTTTCTTAATATTGAGTTGTTGAGTTTTACATTTCTTTTTTAATGTTATTTTTATTAGATATTATCTTCATTTACATTTCAAATGCTATCCTCTTTCCTAGTTTCCTCTCTGAAATTTCCCTATACCCTCTCTCCACCTTGCTCCCCAACCCACTGACTCCTGCTTCCTGGCCCTGGCATTCCCCTGTACTAGGGCATATAATCTTTGCAAGACCAAGGGCCTAACCTTCCATTGATGGCTGACTAGGCCATCTTCTGCTACATATGCAACTAGAGACACAAGCTCTGGGTAGTACTGGTTAGTTCATATTGTTGTTCCTCCTATAGGGTTGTAGACCCCTTTAGCTCCTTGGTTAATTTCTCTAGCTCCTTCATTGGGGGCCTTTCACAGTTCTATACCTTTAAAGTTAAAGCTGTTGGACAACATTTCACATTGTTATATCCAGACTCAGTGAGAATTGTATTGACAGTACATGTATCCTTGAGTGAAAATATAGACATGAGCAGAGCATCATTGCCCTCTGGAATGAGAATTCTGGTCTTTTAGAGGAAGGAGGGACTTCAACTATTCCCTACCCCTAAGATGCCAGTTTGGTACCATTACCATTCATCCTTTTAGTGTATCAAAAACTGTAACTTAAATCCTGATGCCTCAGTTTCCTTCCTTATTTGTCATTGCTTGTTAGTGGCATTATTTTTCTAATCATAGTTTAAATGTAAAGATAATTGTGATGCTTAAACTATCATTTATATAAAAGTAAAATTATCCCATGTTACAAGTAACTATTTTACTCACATATTCCATAAAAAGGACTTGGTGACCTTTAGGGAACTTGAATGGGTTTATAAAATTTTCCAAAGAAAGCCGGGCATGGTGGCATATGCCTTTAATTCCAGCGCTCGGGAGGCAGAGGCAGGTGGATTTCTGAGTTCGAGCCAGCCTGGTCTACAGAGTGAGTTCCAGGACAGCCAGGGCTACACAGAGAAACATTGTCTCAAAAACAAAAACAAAAACAAACAAACAAAAAAGTTCCAAAGAGACAGTCTGAATAAATTCAATGTGCTTCACTTGCTCTGTTTCAACTGTCATAAATTGTTTACTGATGCTCCATATAGCAATATATTTCAGATAAAAAAATCAGACATTTAGTATTCAAATTCTATTGTGTTCATATAAATTTGTAGGTTCAAGAAGCTCTAATTAGTGGCCTAAGGGCCATAGGTACCTCAAGATTGTTAGAAATGTGGTCTCTGGTAAGTTGGGAAGGTCTAAAAATCCCAGGAGGAGAAACCATGTCACAGTAGCTGCATTGTTTTCTGCCTTGATTTCTGTAAATTTCATCTGTAGGGATGATTCAAGAATAAAAAGTCACCAAGCCCCATGAATCCTGTGACATATGTAACAGAGGACAGTTATCTGGCATCAATGGTGGGGGTGTGTCCTTAGTCCTGTGAAGGTTCAATGCCCTAGTTTAGTGGAATGCTAGGGTAGTGAGGCAGGAGTAGGTGAGTAGGCAAGCGAGCACCTTCATAGAAGTGGAAGGGAGCGGGATGGGATAGGGGTTTCCCTGTGGGGAAACCAGGAAGAGGAATAACATTTGAAATGTAAACAAAAAAAAAAAAACCAAACATACAAACATACATACATACATACATGGGAAAAAGAAGAAAAAAGAAAAAAAATGGATAAAAGTAATTTCTTTTCCTTAGATTATTGTTATCATGTACAAAGTAATAGTAACACACTTTCAAGTTTCCCAGTGCCCTTGAGGAAAAATAATATGCCTTATATGTTATGTTTTTCAATTCTTTTCTTTTCTTTTCTTTTCTCTCTCTTTTTTTTTTTTTT
>NC_034592.1:72520192-72521979 GCF_900095145.1 Mus pahari | reverse complement strand
TTTTTTTTTTTAATGACTTCTATTTCCTTAAGCATTATGGGCCTGTTTAGTTTACCTGCTCTTGATTTAACTTTGGTATGTGGCATCTGTCTAGTCACTAGCTTGAGAATTTTTTTTTTTTTTGTTTTTTTTTTTTTTTTTGGTTTTTTTGAGATAGGGTTTCTCTGTGGTCAATTCTTTTCTTAAACAATTAAGAATGTTCTAGGGCTGGAGAAATGGCTCAGTGGTCAAGAGCACTGACTGATGTTCCAGAGGTCCTGAGTTCAATTCCCAGCTACCGCATGATGGTCCACAACCATCTGTAATGGGATCTGATGCCCTCTTCTGGTATGTCTGAAGACAGCTACAGTGTACTCTTATTTATAAAATAAATCTTTAAATAAAAATTTTTTTTCTAATAAGCATATAAAACAGTCCTCTATATTTTCTAATACAATAAATGTATATTTGTGGATTTTGAAGGTAAACCCTGCTAAATTGATTTTCCTCTCTGAAGTGACATAGGCCATCTCTGTTTATAATTGTTTTATTAATCTGTTCTTTGGTTTGCATGTTTTTACTTAGGTTGTTCTATTGTCATATTTTTATTTTATTAGATATTTTCTTCATTTACATTTCAAATGCTATCCCCAAAGTCCCCTATACACTCCCCATGCCCTGCTCCCCAACACACCCACTCCTGCTTCCTGGTCCTGGCATTCCCCTGTACTGGGGCATATGATCTTCACAAGACCAAGGGCCTCTTCTCCCATTGATGGCTGACAGGCCATCCTCTGCTACATATGCAACTAGAGACACAGCTCTGGGGGATCATATTGATGATCCTCCTATAGGGTTGTCAACCCCTTGGGTACTTTCTCTGTCTCCTTCATCAGCCATTCAATAGATGACTGTGAGCATCCACTTCTGTATTTGCCAGGCACTGCCATAGCCCTACAAGGGATAGCTATATCAGGGTCCTGCCAGCAAAATCTTTGTGGCATAACCAATAGTGTCTGTGTTTGGTGGTTGTATATGGAACGGATCACCAGTTGGGGCAGTCTTGTAATGGTCCTTCCTTCCAACTCAGCTCTGAATTTTGTCTATGTAACTCCTTCCCTGGGTATTTTGTTCCCAATTCTAAGAAAGGAACTAAATATCCACACTTTGGTTTTCCTTCTTCTTGAGTTTCACGTGTTTTGCGAATTGTATCTTGGATATTCTACATTTCTGGGCTAATATCCGATTATCAGTGAGTGCATATCATGTGTGCCCTTTTGTGATTGCGGTACCTCACTCAGGATGATATCCTCTAGATACATCCATTTGCCTAAGAATTTCAAAGCTTCATTGTTTTTAATTGGTGAGTAGTACTCCACTGTGTAAATGTACCACATTTTCTGTATCCATTCCTCTATTGAGGGACATCTGGGTTCTTTCCAGTTTCTGGCTATTATAAATAAGGCTGCTATGATTATAGTGGAACATGTGACCTTATTAAAAGTTGGAACATCTTCTGGGTATATGCCCAGAAGAACTAATGCTGGATCTTCCCATAGTACTATGTCCAAATTTCTGAGGAACCGCCAGATTGATATCCAGAGTGGTTGTACCAGATTGCAATCCCACCAAAAATGGAGGAGTGTTCCTCTACATCCTTGCCAGCATCTGCTGTCACCTGAATTTTTGATATTAATCATTTTGACTGGTGTGAGGTGGACTCTCAGGGTTGTTGTGTTTGCATTTCCCTGATGATTAAGGATGTTGAACATTTTTTTCAGGTGCTTCTCAGCCATTTTGTATTCCTC
>NC_034592.1:72509411-72520181 GCF_900095145.1 Mus pahari | reverse complement strand
AAAGAAAGAAAGAAAGAAAGAAAGAAAGAAAGAAAGAAAGAAAGTGCTGTGTTTTTTTCCACTGGATGGTTTTAGCTCCCTTGTCAAAGATCAAGTGACCATAGGTGTGTGGGTTCATTTCTAGATCTTCAATTCAATTCCATTGATCTACTTGCCTGTCGCTATACCAGTACCATGCAGTTTTTATCACAATTGCTCTGTAGTACAGCTTGAGATCAGGCATGGTAATTCCACCAGAGCTTCTTTAATTGTTGAAAATATTTTTTGCTATCCTAGGTTTTTTGTTATTCCAGGTGAATTTGCAAAATTGCCCTTTCTATCTCAGTGAAGAATTTAGTTGGAATTTTGATGGGGATTGCATTGAATCTATAGATTGCTTTTGGCAAGATAGCCATTTTTACTATGTTAATCCTGNCAATCNATGAGCATGGGNGATCTTTCCATCTTCTGAGTTCTTCTTTGATTTTTTTCTTCAGAGACTTGAAGATCTTATCATCTTTCACTTGCTTAGTTAGAGTCATAGGAAGGCATTTTTTATTATTTGTGACTATTGTGAAGGGTGTTGTTTCCCTAATTTTTTTTCTCAGGCTGTTTATCCTTTGTGTAGAGAAAGGCTAATGATTTGTCTGAGCTAATTTTATATCCAGTTACTACAGTGAAGCTGTGTATCAGGTTTAGGAGTTCTCTGGTAGACTTTTAGGGTCCGTTATATACTATCATATCATCTGCAAATAGTGATATTTTAACTTCTTACTTTCCAATTTGTATCCCCTTGATATCCTTTTGTTGTCTAATTGCTCTGGCTAGGACTTCGAGTACTATATTCAATAGATAGGGGTAAAGTTGGCAGCCTTGTCTAGTCCCTGGTTTTAGTGAAATTTCTTCAAGCTTACTTCCATGTAGTTTGATGTTGGCTACTGGTTTGCTGTATATTGCTTTTATAATGTTTAGGTATGGGCCTTGAATTTCTGATC
Source organism: Mus pahari (assembly GCF_900095145.1). NCBI lineage: Eukaryota > Metazoa > Chordata > Mammalia > Rodentia > Muridae > Mus > Mus pahari. The sequence continues at coordinate 72,519,207 of NC_034592.1, read as the reverse complement.
TTTCCAAGACTTTTATCATGAATGGGTGTTGGATTCTGTCAAATGCTTTCTCAGCATCTAATGATATGATCATTTGGTTTTTGTCTTTGAGCTTGTTTATATAGTGGATTACGTTGATAGATTTCCATATATTAAACCATCACTGCATCCCTGGAATGAAGCCTACTTGATCATGATGGATGATCGTTTTGATGTTTTCATGAATTTGTTTTGCTAGAATTTTATTGAGTATTTTTGCATAGATCTTCATAAGTGAAATTATTCTGAAGTTCCTTCTTTGTTGGGTCTTTATTTATTTATTTATTTTTATTTTTTATTTTTTTAACGATTTATTTTTTTATTATATGTAATTACACTGTAGCTGTCTTTAGGCACACCAGAAGAGGGCATCAGACCTCATTACAGATGGTTGTGAGCCACCATGTGGTTGCTGGGGTTTGAACTCAGGACCTTCAGAAGAGCAGTCAGTGCTCTTAACCACTGAGCCATCTCACCAGCCCCCTTGTTGGGTCTTTATGTGGTTTAGTTATCAGAGTAATTGTGGCTTCATAGAATGAATTGGGTAGAGCACCTTCTGTTTCTNTTTTGTGGAGTAGTTTGAGGAGAATTGGAATTAGGTCTTCTTTGAAGGTCTGATAGAACTCTTCAGTAAACCACTCTGGTCCTGGGCTTTCTTTGTTTGGGAGACTATTAATGAATGCTTCTATTTCTTTAGGGGATATGGGACTGTTTAGATCATTAATCTGACCCTAATTTAACTTTGGTACCTGGTATCTGTCTAGAAATTTCTCCATTTCATCCAGGTTTTCCAGTTTTGTTGAGTATTGCCCTCTGTAGTAGGATCTGATGACATTTTGGATTTCCTCTTGTTTTGTTGTTATGTCTCCCCTTTTCAGTTCTGATTTTGTTAATTAGGATACTGTTCCTGTGCCCGCTAGCTATTCCAGAACTTGGGAGGCAGAGGCAGACAGATTTCTGAGTTCAAAGCCAGCCTGATCTACAGAGTGACTTTCAGGACAGCCAGGGAAAAGCTGCCTTGAAAAACCACCCCGCCCGCAACAAAAAAAAAGGACATTTACCACTTTTAGTATCATTTTCTTATGGTTCAGCTGCATTGACATATTCAGGTCTTGCTTTAGTAGGATAGATGGGCACTGGTATTGCTGTATTGACATGGCTGTATTGATTATGTTCTTACACTGGCAGTTAGGAATCTATGTTTGTCACAATTATAGGTCTAGGTGCAGACTTCTGAGTTTGTATTTGTTGGATGTGTGTTTTGGTCCTTGGTTTCTGTTTCCTCTTTGGTCTTCTGGTCTTTGTGTCCTTGATCAAATAGGGAGTTCCAGAGTAGGTTGGGAACTGAATTTCTGACAACTGTATTTCACTTTGGTTCAGCAGGGTAGTTTATGATCCTCTGTTGTGACCTATACCAGGTTTTTTGACTGGCATTCCCTGAACATGATTAGCAGGAGTCTGCCAGAATTGGAGGCAGGGACCTGGCTAAGGAGTGGGTCTTAAAGTGGAGCAGATCAGCATTAGAATGTGTCTAGGGAGTGGTGCCATACAGCTGTCAGAAAGGTCACTCAGTTCTTCTAATGAATGGGACTGAAACTTGAACAGCAGGAATCCCCAAGAATTGGAGATTGAGCCCAGTTACATGGCTGGTGGGAAGATGGGAGGGGTGGTGGTGAAATGTGTCTTGGAGATCAAATCTAGAGAGTAGGACCTTTTGGCTAGCTGGTGTCTCACTCACTTGTTCTTTAGGATGAGGTGGTCTGACTTTACACATTTAAAAATTTAAAAAGTAGCTAGACCTGGTGGCACATGCCTTTAATCCCAGTAATTGGGAGGCAGAAGCAGGCGGATTTCTGAGTTCGAGGCCAGCCTGGTCTACCAAGTGAGTTCCAGGACAGCCAGGGCTATACAATGAAACCCTGTCTCGAAAAAAAAAAAAAAAAGTATTATTAATATTTGTATGTTTCTGTCATGCATGGGGCATTGACAATTTTATGGAGTTGATTCTCTCCTTGTACAGTTCTCTGGGTTCTAGGAACTCAGGTCACAAAGCTTGCACACTAAGTATCTTTATCTGCTGAGTCACCTTGCCAACACCTCTGGGTAATTTTTAAGTAATTAGATGTATATACATGTATGTTTGTGTGTGATTATTACTGCAAACAGTGGCAATAAGCCAGGAGATCTGCCTTCATCTGTAATTACAAGCAATTTTGAGCAACTTTACATGGGTGGTGGGGGTTCTGGTCTCTAGAAGACCAGTCTGTCTTCTTAGCTGGTATGCTCTCTCTCCGTACCACCACTCTGCCATGCTAGCCTTTCATAGTTTAGATGGTTGTCATTTGAATGGTTAAAAGGAAACACAATGTATTGTAATAGGTTTTGTTTGTTTCTTTTTGTTTTTTAAATGTTTATTTGTTTTATGAGAACACTGTTGTTGTCTTCAGAACCACCAGAAAGGGGCATAGGATCTCACTACAGATCCCATTATAGATGGTTGTGAATCATCATGTGGTTGGTGGAATTGAACTCAGGACACCTGGAAGAGCAGTCAGTGCTCTAAACCACCAAGCCATCTCTCCAGACATCTTGTAATAGTTTTTTTTATTTAATGAATAAAGTGTCACATCTATGAAATTTCACATGACTTTATATGGTTATATATTTTCTTAATATTGAGTTGTTGAGCTCTACAAATCTTTACAGTGGACTTTAGCAGTTTCATAGTTTTAGAGTCAATGCTGTTGGACAACATTATGCACTATTATTTATAGTTTCAATGAAAATCATGTTGAAAGTACATGTATCCTTGAGTGAAAATATAGAAGTGAGAAGAGCAGAACTGCATCCTGGAAATTATCATGCATGATCAATTTATATCCGTAGTGATGTTATAAAAATTCTGGTCCTTTGAGAGGAAAGAGTGACTTCACTATTTTCTAAAAAAAAAAAAAAAAAAAAAAGTCAGTCAAGTATTGTTACCATTCATCCTCTTAGCTCATTGCTTACTCAGTGTGTCAAATAAAAAACTGTAACTTAAATCCTAATGCCTCAGGTTTCTTCCCTACTTGTAGTCACCTGTTGTTAGTGGCATCCGTTCTATATTCCTAGTTTAAGTGTTAAGATAATTAATTATGATGCTTGGACTATTATTTATGCACAAGTAAAACTATCCCATTTAACAAGTAACTGTTTTACTCACATATTCCATAAAAAGGGCTTGATGACTTTTAGGGAACTAGAAAGGCTTCATAAAATGTTCCAGAGCAGCAGGCTTAATAATATTCAACATGCTGGGCTGGAGAGATGGCTCAGTGGTTAGGAGCACTGACTGCTCTTCCCGAGTTCCTGAGTTCAATTCCCAGCAACCACATGGTGGCTCACAACCATCTGTAATGGGATCTGATGCCCTCTTCTGGTGTGTGTCTGAAGATAGCTATGGTGTGCTTGTATAAATAATAAATAAATAAATAATATTTAAAAAACATTCAATGTACTTCATTTGCTCTGTTTCAAGCTGTCATAAATTGTTCACCAATGCTCCACAAGGCAATATAGTTCAGATAAAAATTAGAATTTAGCATTTAAATTTTATTGTATTTATATTACTATGTGAGTTCAAGAAGTTCCAGTCAGTGGGCTAAGGGCCAAAGTTTCCTCAGGGTACATAGACATGTTATCTGGTAGATAAACATAACCAGAAACATTATTATTTTGTTGTGTTTCTGTGTGTATGTGTATACATATTCTTATGTGTGTATATACATGTGAGATGTACAATGTATGCATGTGGAAGTGCATGTCTGTACTCTCACAGAGGCCAGAAAAGCATATCAGTTGTCCTTCTGTATAGCTCTCCATACTGGTTTTTTTTTTTTTTGGTTTTTTTCTTCTTTTTATTCGAGACAAGGTTTCTCTGTATAGATCTGGCTGTCCTGGAACTCACTTTGTAGACCAGACTGGCCTCGAACTCAGAAATCCACCTGCCTCTGCCTCCTGAGTGCTGGGATTAAAGGGGTGCGCCACCACACCGGCTTGTTTTTTTTTTTTTTTTTTTTTTTTTTTTTAAGTGAAAGGATTCCTCCTTTAATTGAAACTATACTGGCCACAAACAAGTCTATACAATGATCCTAAAGCTCTTCCCCACAGTACTGAGGCAAAAGTCAAATATATGGTCATGCTCATATTTTAATATAGGTGATACTCTCTTGCCCATATAATATAAATATATATTTATATATAATATACTTATATACATATTTTGATGATTGTGCAGTGAAAGATTCATTGAAAGCTATGTTTGTTGAAATGACAGAAAGTTGGACACAATTGATAGAAGTTAAATGTAATAAATGTATTATCAAGACCCTTGTGTACTGATAATAAGCAGGTAGAATAAAAAGCAAATATTATCATAGTGTTATGGTTGAACACTATACTGATTAATAGTAGGTTGGATATTTTTGATATTTATTTATGTTGTGACAAATACAGAAGGTGCCAGAACTCTGACAAACAGTATATTAATATTAACAATTTTATTAACTCATTTAGTAATTCAGTAGAGCATATTGATATTAAAGTACTATTGTTAATTTTATATAATGTTGAATGAGAAAATTCCAGCATATGTTGAGATAATTGTTGATAAAATGTTAAGATAAATATCTATTTGTGCATTTAAAACACAAATTTCAACAAATAGAAATCTCCTCAAAGTTTTCCTACAAAAAAATGGGGTTCACACTGTACTTTATTTGTATTAAAATATCCTCTTTTAATTATATTTTATTGAATACAGGTAGATTAATATCTATATATTATTTCAAAACAGAATATATTTCAGGCTATCATTTAAAATGGCACAGAAATTTTAGAAGCATAAACTGATTATATTTTAATGAAATGACTAAAAGCTGACCTATTTGTTCAGTAACTGAGTAAGAAGCAATCAGTCTTTTGTTCCATAGCTCCAAGCACTAGTTTAGAAGTAACAGTTTTCTCAGTGCAGCAATCACCTCCTTGTTTCTGAGGCTGTATATCAGAGGATTGAACATGGGGGTCACAATGGTGTAAAACAAAGAGAGTAGTTTATCAGTTCCTGGAGAATGAGTGGACTTTGGTCTCAAGTAGGTAACAGTAGCTGATCCAAAAAACAAAAACACCACAAGCAAGTGAGAAGAACATGTTGAGAAGGCCTTTGCCCGCCCTGTGGCTGTTGGCAACTTCAGAATGGTGGCAATGATTTTGGTATAAGAGGCAAGTATCAAAAAGAAAGGGAATGCAACAAACAGCATAGCCACTAAGTAGACAGACAACTCATGTATTGAAGTGTCCCCACAGGCCAGCTTGAGAATGGGAGGTAAGTCACAAAAGAAGTGGTTGATTTGGTTAGAATTGCAAAAATGTAGAGAAAATATCTGACAGGTTTGTCCTATCTGGACTGGGATGCCACCAAGCCAGGAGCCTGCTGCCAGCTGAGTGCACTTTGTTGGGTTCATGACCAGAGGATAGTGCAGAGGGTTGCAGATGGCCACATAGCGGTCGTAGGACATCACAGCCAGCAGGAAACACTCAGTGGCTCCCAGCATAAGGAAGAAACACATTTGTGTGGCACAGCTCAGCACAGATATGCTTCTGTCTTGAGTAGCAATGTTAAACAGAATCCTAGGAAGAGTGACTGATACATAACAGATTTCCAGCGAAGAAAAATTTGCCAGGAAAAAATACATGGGCTTCTGTAGTGCAGGATCAATTCTAGTTATCACAATTATGAAACTATTTCCAGTCAAGATGATTAAGTAAATTATGGAGAACATCCCAAACAGAATCCCTTGTAAGTTGGGAAGGTCAGAAAATCCCAGGAGGAGAAACTCTGTCACACTGGAAACATTGTCCTCTGTCCTGATTTCTGTGAATTTCATCTGTATGGACAATCAAAGGAAAAGACAAGAATTTTCTAGTCCTTGAATTCTTTTTATTATATATGAAGTAATGGTAACACTTGCAAATTTTTCAGTGCCCATGACCAAAAATTATATGCCTTTGTAGAGCTTTGTAAACAGTTAAGTTTTTTTAATTTGTTTTTAAACAGCAAACAAAATAGTCCTATATATTTTCCAATATACTAAATGTTATGTGTTTTAGAGGTTTTGGTGATAAACCATGCCATATTTATTTTCTTCTCATAATGAAAATAGGCTCTTTCTGTTTATATTTTTCAATAATTAATTTGTTCCTCAGATTGAGGACTTCCAGTTATATTATGTCTATTGTCATTAATTTAAGGTTGATTTTAATACATGGATAATATTCATAAATGTATTTCATGTTGTTTATTATAATATACAAATGTAATTTCCCATTTTTATTTGGTTTATGTGTTCATTTTCTATGAAATTATTTAATAACATTAGATGCTACTCATTATCAAAAATGTTCAGTTTAGTGTAACATTTTTGTGAAAATGGAAACCTATAATTTTATTTACATTTCATGTTCACATGACATTTAGATAAACCTCAAGAATGATTTAAAACTGTCAGATCATCTTTTTTATGGAGGGAAGACTGTGTACATGTCTACTAGAGGAAAGCAGATTTACCACATCTCATCCTGAACATCTGTAAATATTTCCATCAGCCCAGTCAACTTTACTGCATGCATTGCTGTGGAAATTGATATAACCACTTTGCTGTCTTTCTTTTCATTGCTTTGTATTTATCTCTGGACATAACTATTACATTTTACTGAGTTTTTTCCAGATTTTCAGAATGAATTATTTGAAAATGGATTGAAAGAATTTCCTAAAAGGCTATGACTATACTCATCTTCTTTCTTGAAACTAACATTCCACTGTGTAAACATTTTACTTACCTATCCATTTCCTTATATTTCTACTCTCTACTGTCACAAATGTATTTAACTTCATTGGTTAGCAGCTTTAACTTTCTACATTATGTGTGTGGCTTGTAGTCAGTACTGGGAGTATAATAATTATAATTTTCCACTTTTATAGAATTTTTCACTATGGCAATATTTCAATATTTATTCTCCAATTGTCACATTGTTATTTACCTAAATTCAAAGGGACAAATTAGCATCATTAGAGGACTCTGATGTCTAAATATGATTTTAAAACTGTTCATGGTTTGTATTGAAGAGTTTACATTCAAAACACTGCTCTGAAGTAGAAATCAAATTTTATATTAATCAAATATTAACAAGTGCTCATTTCCTATTTTCAGGTTTTCATCTTAAATATTAAAATAATAAATAATGTGAGTACTAGTTTGCAAAATATAAAATACTTTCAGTAAAAATATGAATACTTCAATGATAATTTAATATTATATTGAGAAAGTTATATATATACATACATATATATGCAGAATATATATATATATATGCAGAAGAGAAAATTCCAAAGAAATCATGGCATTGCTAAGCTATGGCTCCCAAGGGGAAAAGCTGAACTACAAGTTTATTGTTTTTCTTAAAAATAAGTAACAGAATAATTATTTCTTTTTCATTTACTTAATTAAATCTAGAACTTATTATAACGACAATGACTGAAATAGAAAAGAAAATCATTTGTTTAAATTATTTCATGGCATATTCATAAGTGTTATACATGTTGAATTTTCATAGATAATTATTGCCCTCAAAATTATCATCCCAGAAGTTTGAAAAGTACCCATATAAAAGTGATAGTGTAGTAGATTTCTAAATCAAGATCTAATCATACTTCCAAACTACTTCATGGAAAGTAGCATTAGCCTGAATTATATTCCTCTAACTGTACAAAGTCTGCTCTTTGTTTTGTTTTCTAGTTTGGGGAGGAAATATCTCAATTTTTCATTTGTAAAACCATCCTCAGTTTTATTCACATTCTGGGACTTGAGCATTTAATGTTACATAGTAACATGATATTGGAACTATACTGATATATTCAAATGGGACTTATCTAGTTTTTCTTTGACATGGAAATTCCAGCCCAGGACTGACACATACTAGACAAGCAAGCTGAGACAAATATACCTTGAGCTTTTCTGCCTATGAAACTTGGTGTCTCTAAGATGTTTACCCTGATTGCTACTGTTTCTTACTATGGAAAACATTTAGAAAACATAATTAATACTCTAACAAAGAAAGCCTCTAGCATTTTTTGAAATACAGGCACTTTTGTTTCATTCAAGTACTTCATGTTTTTTTATCTGTAGTCTTCTTTGAGTGAATGATTGGCCTTCCCCCAATTACTCTGATCTTGACTGATGCATGTTACATGGAGGGTACACAGGGCTTGTATTTCTCTGACTAAATTCATAAAAAGAGGAGATAAATGTTTAAAGTTTTGTATGATTACATGAATTCAAAAAGGTTTTTCTCTGCAAAAATCACATAATACACATACACATGCACATGCACGCATGTGCTAGTAGTTTTGTAATATTTTTATAATTACTTCCAGGATTTATTCCTTAATTGTTAGGAATACACTTTTGACTGTAGTAGGAGGCAGACATGTTTAATGACATTTATATTTTCTCATCTTAAATTGTAGAAATTTTAATAGCTATTATCTCTAACTTATTCCTATAAAGCAGATAAATATGTGAATAGGTGAAATTACAGCTTGATAAAAGATAAATAATGCATATAATTGAATAAATTATATTAACAAGTTGATACAAGTTACCATATAAGATTGTGTCCATATTACTATTTTTCTTTAATATATTGACCTTTTTATACAAAACCATATTCTTCATCTTGTTCTTCTTTGATCTACATCATAAATGTGAGAAGAGTAAAAAATAAATAATATTTGAGAAAAAAATATTAAATAACAAGATTTGTTCTAGTTTTCTTTTCCAATTCCATCCCATATTGGTATTTAAAAGGAGAGACAAGTTCAATATATATTTAGCATAAGTCAAATGTTGTTTGATTAATTAATTGTTGTTGTTTAATTAAATGTTTAATTTAAATATACATCTTACCTTTATTGATTTGGGAAAGAGGATAGTAACTTTGAGTTTTAAGGCTTAAATAAGTTTTTTAATCTGTTCAGGTAAAACACTTTCAAGTGTTTAATGTACTGTCAAACACAAGTACTGTTTAAGTAGGAAATGATATCCACTCTGGGGATATGGTCCTTCCCCATGCTATGGTCTGATTCAAGAAAATTCTTTCTCCTTCCACACAAGAAGTTAATCAATAGGATATATACATAAAGTGAGAAAAATAAAAAGAAACTGAAATAAACTACTCCTTTTCTACATTTTGGTTTTATTTTCAGTTTTGTGATTATTAAGGAAAATGAACATTGAAAGGAGTATCAGAAAGTGGCAACAGTGTATGTGTCCAGAAGTGTTTGTTTTTGACACTTGCCCATCTAGCCCCATAAATAAACCTCTCTGTTGGGGAGATAAAGAAAGAGTAAGAAGATAATTGATGCTGATACAGACACAATACACATTGATGATTATATCCTCATTGATACTTCCATTTTTATAAATACATGCTTTTATTTAATGTTCAGTCTTAACCACTGATTTAATACATTTATATCTCTGCAAGAAAACATTTATTTTTTTATTTTTTGTTTGTTTGTTTTGGAGACAGGGTTTCTTAGTGTAGCCCTGGCTGTTCTGAAACTCACTTTGTAGACCAGGCTGGCCTCGAACTCAGAAATCCACCTGCCTCTGCCTCCCAAGTACTGGGATTAAAGGCGTGCGCCACCACAGCCTGGCTAAGAAAAATATTTTTTTTTTTT
>NC_034592.1:72506503-72509391 GCF_900095145.1 Mus pahari | reverse complement strand
GATGGTTATGAGCCACCATGTGGTTGCTGGGATTTGAACTCTGGACCTTCGGAAGAGCAATCGGGTGCTCTTACCCACTGAGCCATCTCACCAGCCCAAGAAAAATATTTTTAAGTAATTAACTTGTCAGTATTCTTTGTAAAATGACTTGTCAGTATTACCAATATTCATTTTCTTAGTTCTAATGTCATACTTACCTTTTCAATTTTCATTATTGATAATTAATTAATTAATTTACTTTAATCCTATTTCCCCTCCTTCCTCTTCTCCAATCTTTTTCTCCAGCCACTTCTCCACACTTTCCCTTCAGAAAAGTGGGTGGATGTTGGGACTGGAGCAGGGGTGCCCCCTTCTCCGGCGTATCAAGTTGCATTAAGACTAGCCAATCTTGGGGCTGGTGAAATGGCTCTGTGGGTCAGAGCACTGACTGCTCTTCCAAAGCTCCGGAGTTCAAATCCCAGCAACTACATGGTGGCTCTCGACCATCCATAATGAGATCTGATGCCCTCTTCTGGTGTGTCTAAAGTCAGCTACAGTGTATTTACATATAATAATAAATAAATCTTTTTTTTTTTTTTTAAAGACTAGCCAATCTTTTCCTAGTGAGGCTAGATGAGGGAGTCTAGTAGGGGTAGTACAGTTAGTCAACATAATCAGAGAGAGCCCTTGCTGTTAGGAATCTCACATGAAGACCAAACTATAAAACCATTACATATCTGCAGATACCCTGTGTTAGTCTCAGGCATACTCCCTGGCAGTTCAGTCTCATGAGCCCCTATGGGCTCAGGTTACTTGATCTAACTTGATCTAGTACATCTTGTTTTGGTGTCCTTGACCCCTTTGACCCGTATGATCTTTTCTTTTCCCCTTCTTCCGGGTTATAGAAGCTGTGCATAATGTTTTGCTGTGGGTCTCTGCATCTGTTTCAATCAGTTGCAGGTTAGTTGCTTCTGATGGCAATATGCTAGGCTCCTGTCTGCAAATATACAGAGTATCGTTAATAGTGTCAGTGGTAGGAACTTTCTCATGTCATGGATATCAAACTGGGCCAGTCTTTAGTTGACCATTCCCTCAGTTTCTGCTGTACACCTGTGCACATCTTGTAAGTGGAGCAAATTGTAGGCCAGAGGATTTCTAGCTGGATTTGTGTCTTACTAGTTACAGGAGATGGGTAGTTCAGACTCCATGTCCCACATTCCTAGGAGTCTTAGCTAAAGTCACCCTCATAGGTTCCTGGAAGTTGCTATTCTAGGTTTCTAAGTTTTCCCAGGGATGTCTTGCTACCTCATTCCAGTTGTCTCTCCTATTACTGGCTACCCCCAACCCCCACACCTGATCACTCATGTTCCCATCCACCCTTTCATACACATAGAGTTTATAGAGGAATTAAAACTATTAATATAGTTGCTCTGGCAAATGATCACTTTCAAAGATATCATCTGGATGGAATGCAGTCATAAACCTGTAATACCTTTGGCTGGAATACACATTTTAAATTCCACTGGCTAGAATTCAGACATAACACTAGCACACACCTTTGAACCTTCTGGCTGGAATAAACACAGCCCTTTAATCCAAAACAATGGAATCTAACTGAGGGGCAGAAAAAGTGGTGAAGTGAAAAAGCTCAGTTTAGTTCAGAGAGGAGTCAGTTGGGAGCAGTTTAGTTCATGGATTTCAGAGGCAGTTTTCCAATCAAAGCAATTGAATCAGAAGCTGAGAGAAGTCAGTTTGGATCAATAAGCTTGGAGATGAGTTTCATCCAGAACAGCTTAATTAAACCAGCCAGCCAGACTTCAAATAAAGCTAAAAAGAATGAGTTTAATCTGCAGTAAGTTTCAGAGGTTGAAACACTGTAGGCCCAGGCTAGCTGACAAAGCCTGGACGCTGAAGCTTTCAAGGCCCGGGCTTGCTGAGGATTAGATTGTATGGAGTCTAAAAGCTTCCACACCCAGGCTCAGGGATACATGGAACATAGAAGAAACTACTTAGGGCTCAGCCCAAGCCATATAAGTTAAAGCATGAGTTTGGCTTTTAGCTCATCCCTTCATCTGAGGACATAAAAGTGACATTTACATTTCTACCTGTCCATGTATATGCTTAGTCTTGCACATAATGTCTTTTCTCTATCCCTTTCTCAGTGAGATTCACACATGGCCCTTGAGTCTTCCTTGTTATGTAGCTTCTTTGGGTTTGTGGACTGTAGCATGGTTATCATTTACTTTGTGGCTAATATCCACTTGTAACTTAATACATACCATGTTTGTCTTTCTGGGTCTGGGTTACCATCTCAGAATGTTTTACTTTTTGTTTGTTTGTTTCTAGCTCTATCTATTTTCCTGTAAATTTCATAATGACATTGGTTTTAATAGCTGAATATACTCCATTGTGTAAAAGTACTACAATTTATTTTCCATCCTTTTGTGGAGGCACATCTAGTTTATTTCCAGCTTCTGGCTACTATGAATAAACCTGCTATGAACATTGTTGAACAAGTGTTCTTGTCCCAAGGTTGAGCAACTTTTAGGTACATCCCCAGGAGTGGTAGAGCTGGGTCTTGAGGTAGAGCTATTTACAATTTTCTGAGAAAACACCAAATTGATTTCTAAAGTGACTGCACAAGTTTGTACTCCTGTCGGCAAGGGAGCAGTGTTCCCCTTGCTCAACATCTTTACCAGCATGAGCTGTCCCTTGAGATTTGGAACTAAGCCAGATAGATAGAATCTCAGAGTCATTTGCATTTGCATGTGCATTTTCATGATGAATAAAGATGTTGAACACTTATTAAGTGCTTCTCAGACATTCAAGATTCCTCTGAAAATTCTCTTATAATATCTGTACCCCACTTAAAAATTATTTTAAAATGGGTTATTTGGATTTTTTTTTTT
>NC_034592.1:72498372-72505548 GCF_900095145.1 Mus pahari | reverse complement strand
CAGACACTCCAGAAGAGGGCATCAGATCTTGTTTGGATGGTTGTGAGCCACCATGTGGTTGCTGGGATTTGAACTCTGGACCTTCGGAAGAGCAGTCGGGTGCTCTTACCCACTGAGCCATCTCACCAGCCCATTTATGGGATTTATTAATTTCCTCTTTAAAGGTCTCTATCATCTTCATAAGTTTGAATTTAAATTATTTTCTTATGTTTTATCTATGTTAGAATATCCAGGGCTTGCTGCAGCAGGGTAGCAGGGCACTGGTAGTGTTATATTGCCCTAATTGTTGATTCTTTTTTTATGTTGGCCTGTAGCTATTTGTATTTTGGGGTCATTATATGTTTTAGGCTCTGATTTTGTTAAATGGATATTTTTTGCATGTTTTTTCCCTTTGTTTTTGTTTCTTCTCTCTTCCAGCCTGAGTGACCTTGGTATCTGGTGAATAGCAAGTCTTCAGATGCAGTAGGGTGTCTCCCCTTTGCTTGTTTGTTACATATGGGATCAGTGGAGTTTTTGGTGCTAATGTTACCTCTGCATTCCCTAGATGCTGGCCTGTGGTCCCTGATGCCAGCATGGCTGGCCTCTAGAATAGTAGGAAGGTGTGGGCTGAAATATGAAGCCCATGGGATGCGGTGCAATTTATAGCTCCTGGATGTGCTTTAAGGGAAGTTGGTAGGTATAAGAGAAAGGGCATAGTGCAGAGTCTTTCATGTAGTCTCTGTTACTTGTGTGACTTAAGGGAAGGCAGGACTAAGGGAAAGAGTTATAAAGTACAATATGTATCCCAGAAGATGATATCTCATATTATCATCTTAATAGCATTTATTTTATTTAATAGTAACACTTATCACACATAAAACTTCATCTATAATCAAACATGTATTGTTCTTAATACATACAGCCATGAGTAGTAGAACTGTATACATCGGGGATAGAAAGATGGCTCAGTAGTTAAGAGCACTGTGTGCTCTTCCAGAAGTCCTGAGTTCGATTCCCAGCAGCTACATAGTGGCACACAACCCTCTGTAATGGGATCTTCTGGCATACAGGCATATATGCAGATAGAACACTTGTGTATAAAATAAAAAATAAATAAAATCTTTAGTAAAAAAGAATGTTATTTCTCTACCCAGGGCCAAAGTAAAAATCATAACCCATTCCTTAAAAAAATTATGTACATTTAAATGATATTTTTAAATCCTTATGCATGTAGTTAAGTAACATAAACTCTTCTTTAGTATGTGTAAGGTTCTTGGTATTATTCTCAATACGACAAAAACAAATGAATAAGGAAACCAGGGGCTCTTATGTTTAAACTGAGTTCTTTGTAGAGTCATTTTTAATCCAAAATAGGCACATGAATATCTGTTTTTTGAGCATATCTTTTATTTAATACCCATTGTTTACTGTACATTTGATGTGATATAAACCATGATCCAAAGCACTGCTAACTGACTTAATCTCTCTGATTTGTTCAACCAAAGGAAGCAGCAACACACACACACACACACACACACACACACACACACACACACACACACACCAGAGAAAGGTAGCACTGCTCACAGCATATTAGAGTATCCTAAATAATTAAGAAATTAAGAAAATGCCCCACAGATATTTCCTGGGTCCAACTTGATAGAAGCAATTCTCCAATCAAGTTTCCACTTGCCACAAGACTGACACTACTTTATAGCAAGCTGACAAACCTGAGAAACATATTTATATTCTTAAAAAAAAAAAAAAAAGCCCAAGCACCGGGGGGTGGTGGCACATGCCTTTAGTCCCAGCAGTTGGGAGGCAGAGGCAGGTGGATTTCTGAGTTCAAGGCCAGCCTGGTCTACAAAGTGAGTTCCAGGACAGCCAGGACTACACAGAGAAACCCTGTCTTGAAAAACCAAAAAAAAAAAAAAAAAAACCTACCCTAACAACACTATTTCTTCTAAGATAATTACATGATTTGTGGCAATATAGCAACATCTCTGTTAAATGAGTCCATCTATTCTCAGTATGCATTTTTGTTTTGTTTCGCTTTTGTTTTTTGTTTTTTGAGACAGGGTTTCTCGGTATAGCCCTGGATGTCCTGGAAATCAATCTGTAGGCCAGGATGGCCTTGAACTCAGAAATCTGCCTGTCTCTGCCAAGTACTGGGCTCGGTGTGCCTTTTGGCCTAAGGCTTGTAGTTTGAGGTTAGAACAATCAGCTCTTCCAGGAGCTTTGCCATCATGTACTCTATCTAACCCACTGGACTAGTAAGCCTAATTAAATGTCCAATGCATTTTGGAAGTGAATATAATACAAAGTTGTATGTATGTATAAATACTGAATGTGTAGTTATTTAATAGTGCATACAATACCATCCTTCTACATATATAAATACAATTTTATTTGGAAATATTTACCATTTAAAAAACAAATGTTACATACAAGATAAGTTCTGCGATGTTAATATGAACAAATATAAAATTCTGTTTGTCAGAGTGCCATGATAAATTCCAGGTAATTATTTACATTATTACTTCCTCAGTGTTGATATAATATCCTTCTTTCTTGGGGATAAATATCGGTGCCACAATAGTAACATCATACCTGCAAGATGCAATGAACAGAAATAGCAGGTTCTTAATTTTCATGCCAATATATGGCTGATTGCCATTTTAAGACCGTACACATGATTTTACTTTAGTAGAAAATTATTAATATAAAAGGAACAGGAATAATTGCACAACACCAAGAAAGACCATCATCTCATTCACAAAGATTATCACAGATAGCAAGTGAATCAGGGACAAGGGCGGGGGAACAATGTCAAAGGAGTGATTGATTTGTTAGGAACACTAAAAGTACAAAGAGAACATCTGCAAATATTCACTATGTAAACAAGGATTCTACTGAATAAAAGCCCACCACTAGATGTATGCATAGATTAGGCATTTGCATATAGGCCTCCAGAAGGCCCAGTAGCAGTAGCTAGAAGGTAGCACTCTGTGATACTCAGGATGAGAGTCCCTATGTCACAATTAAAGAAAGTACTTTAGATATTAATACACACAGGCATGTGATTATTTCTTATGTAACAATTCTCTCAGTAGCAATCACTGCTACTAAACGTGTATATTAAGAGTTGAACATGCAGCTCACAGTGCTGTTGAACAGAGAAAGCAGTTTTTCAGTTCCTGGAGAACTGGTGGACTTTGGCCTCAAATAAGTAATGGTTGCTGATCTAAAACTGCAAAAACAACATACTCTCAAATCAAAGAAAATATTGAGAAGGCTTTTGCCTGTCATGTGGCTCTTGGCAACATAAGGATGGCAGTAAGATTTTGCTATAAGAAGCAGGTATCAATATACAATGGCCTGCCACAAAGAAAATCTGATAAGTAGACAGACAGCTCATTAAGAGAAGTATCTCCAGAGGCCAGCTTGAGAATGGGTGGTATGTCACACAAGAAGTGGTTGATTTGGTTAGAATTGCAGAAATGTAGAAAGAGTATCTGACAGGTTTGTCCTATCTGGACTGAGATGCCTCCAAGTCAGGAGACTGCTGCCAGCTGAGTGCACTTTATTGGGCTCATGACCAGAGGATAGTACAGAGGGTTGCAGATGGCCACATAGCGGTCATAGGACATCACAGCCAGCAGGAAACATTCAATGGTTACTTTTAGAAGTAAGAAGCAGGTTTGTATGGCTCAGGCTAGGTTGGTTATACTTCTAGTTTGACTACCAATATTGAACAGAATCCTGGGAAGAGTGACTAATATAAAACAGATTTCCAGATAAGAAAAGCTTGGCATAAAAATATACATGGGATTCTGTGGTGCAGGATCAATTTTTGTAAAGACAGTAATGAAGCTGATTCCAATTATGATAATCAAGTAAATTATAGAGAGTTTTCCAAACTAAATCCCTGTGGGGTTGGGAAGTTCAAAAAATCTCCTAAGGATGAATTGTGTCACTATGGAGGCATTGTCCTCTGCCCTGATCTTTGGGTGTTCCATGCTTGAAACTGATTCAGTCAGTAGTACAAGTCACATTACGGTATTTGGTTTTCTTATGTTACATATAGACTACAGGTACCACAGATCAGAGCTTCCTTAAATTTGTAAAAAAAAAATGAAAAGAAAAACATATCATGTATATTCTTGCAAATGTGAAATCTAATTCATGCAGTCAGGATATGCAGTGATAATTTTAGTTTTTTAATTAATTAATATGTGTCAGTGTTTAGGAATTGCCACACAAACCACTCAGACTCTGGTCTCAGTTAAACAGGGCTGGTTTATTGAAAGCATACCCCAAGACTGATTGATCAGGGCCATAGCTCAGACACAGGAGCTATAAGCTTTGACCTTGGACATTGTCCAGGGTAAGTGTACACGGGGAAAGAAAACATTTACTCCTAAGAAGATACAGGATGGTTAGCCTTCTTCCAAGTTTCTTTAGTAGTCTAGCTTGGCTTTGAATGAAAGCCACAGTTGGGGAATGTCTAATAATAATAATAATAATAAAGAATGAGAATCAGAACATATGTTATTCTGATCCAAATTATTTTTCTGTGTCTGTACTTAACCAGCTTTTTGTGTCAGCAGCATGGGATGCCTTAAACTTTCTAATGTTTATTCTTTAAATTTTTGAAAATTTTTATTCCTGGTGTCATTACCATAATTTACAGGGCAATATACCTGATATAAGGAAAAGAAAAAGAAAAGAAAAAGTCAAAACTGTAACATTAAAAAACCCTCAGGAATGTATATTTAATTGAATTCACATTGCATTAATCAGTAGCTATTATTCCCATCATCATATCTAGAGCTCTCATCTTGGGGACTTCCTGAAATTCTCTTATCGTAATTGTCCCCCATTCATGGCTCTATAGTTTGATTGCTGTTGCCTAGTATAATTTCTAAAGTCATTATAGTTTTTATTATCAGAATAGTTATTTTCATGAAAATTTCTCCTTCGTTTTAATGAAAACATAATGAAATATTTAATAAATTTTAAAAGTTCCATATCTTTATATGTCTTTCCAATATCAAAATAAAGGATCTTTTAAAGAGTGAAGTCATAGAGCATAAACATGATTTTTAGAAGAGAAACTACTTTTTAACAGTTTAGAAAATTCACTGCCTCCAAATTCAATACCGAATGCATTATTTTCATGTTATGAAGTTTGGCTACCACCAAGTAAAGTTCTTGTATAAATGTGCACTGAGTTCCGGTTTGCATCTCTGCCAAGAGCTGATCCTATGCCACAGTTCTCCATACACAAATAAAGCTGGGAGAGAGCTGGTCTCATAGGAGTGCTGACACATCTGTGAGCACAGGTAAGACTACCACTTCTGCTCCTAGGGACCAGCCCAGAGTCCTCAGAACACAGGATCCTAGGAGCAGCCTGGGACAGGATGCTTCTGGTTTCTGTCTGCACCCAGAGCTGATCTTGTGCCACAGCTCTCCATACCCAATTACTTTTGGGAGAGATCTGGTCTCCCAGGAGTGTTGACTGACCTGTGAGCATAGGTAAGACCACCCACTACTTCTGCTCAAATTCCTGGCCTAAGAGGGACACATGAACCAAGGAACAGCCAGAGATAGGATACTTCTGGTTTTTTCTGCACCCTGGAGCTGACTCTATGCCACAGCTGTACAAAACCAAATTCCTCCCAGAGAGAACTAGTCTCCCAGGAAGGCGTTCTGACATACATGCTTACAGGAAGGACAAGCTACAGTTAGACCAGCTAACACTGGAGATAACCAGAAAGTGAGAGGCAAGGGCAAGAATAAAATCAACAGAAACCAAAGCTACTTAGCATCATCAGAACCCAGTTTTCCCAACACAAGGAGCCCTGGATACCCTAACACACCAGAAAAACAAGACTCTGATGTAAAGTCACATCTCATGATGACAGTAGAGGCCTTTAAGAAGGACATAAATAACTCCCTTAAAGAAATTCAGGAAGAGTACAAGTAAACAGCTAGAAGCCCTTAAAGAGGAAACACAAAAATCCTTTAAAGAATTATAGGAAAGCACAACCAAACAGGTGAAGGAATTGAACAAAAATCATCCAGGATCTAAAAATGGAAATAGAAACAATAAAGAAATGACAAAGGGAGACAACTCTGGAGATAGAAAACCTAGGAAAGAGAACAGGGGTCATAGATGCAAGAATCACCATCAGAATATGAGAGATAGAAGAGAGAATCTCAGGTGCAGAAGATACCATAGAAAACAATGACATAACAGTCAAAGGAAATGCAAAAAGTTAAAAGCTCCTAACCCAAAACTCTGCACCAGCCCCACAACACCCAGAGGCAGATTCACTCCCAGGTGCTCTAACATGCCCAGGATCAGAGAATTCCAGGATCCCAGGAGCTTGGTCACACCAAGATATCAAGGTTCCAAAGTCAGCTTGACTCCCAGGAGCTCAGACACACCCAGGATCTCAGGATCACAGGATCACAGAAAGAGCTTGACTTGGAGGAGTTCTGTCACAACCAGGATCAAAGGAAGGACAGGTTCTAGTCAGATATAGCCAGGGCAGGTAGAGATAATCAGATGGCAGGAGGCAAACATAAGAACACAAGCAACAGAAACCAAGGTTACTTCATCAGAACCCAGTTCTCCCACCATAGTAAGTCCTGGATACCCCAACACACCAAAAAAGAAAGATTCAGATCTAAAATCAATTCTCATGATGATAGAGGACATTAAGAAAGACATAAATAATTCTGTTAAAGAAATACAGGCGAACACAGGTAAGCAGCTAGAAGCTCTGAAAGAGGAAACACAAAAATCGCTTAAAGAGTTACAGGAAAACACAATCAAACAGGCAAAGGAAAGGGAGAAAACCACCCAGGATCTAAAAATGAAACTAGAAACAAAGAAACCACAAAAGGAGACAACTCTGGAGTTAGAAAACCTAGGAAAGAGATCAGGAGTCATAGATGCAAGCATCACCAATATAATTCAAGAGATAGAGGAGAGAATCTCAGGTGCAGAAGATACCAGAAAAAAACATTGACACAACAGTCAGAGAAAATGCAAAAAGCAAAAAGCTCCTAACCCAAAACATTCAGGAAATCCAGGACACAATGAGAAGACTAAATCAAAGAATAACAGGTATAGAAGAGAGTGAAGATTTCCATCTTAAAGGGCCAATAAATATCTTCAACAAAATT
>NC_034592.1:72495991-72497162 GCF_900095145.1 Mus pahari | reverse complement strand
ACTGAAGATTTTGCTTGATATTTATAATTATTGTATCAATTTTGAAGAAGAGGACTTTATAAGTTACTCTTATTCTGAGATGAATGCTTTTCAAAATCATCACAGCCAATGAACAAGATTTTACCCTCACCTAACATCTGTGCCATCCTCCTAGCAGAACCATTGTTCATGAAGAAAATATCTAATAAAAAATGCCTTAAAAAATAGTTGATGAATGCTTTATGGATAGACCATCTTAATACAGTGATATAGCCTCACAGAGATAGCTATATCAGTGTCCTTTCAGCAAGATATAATACTCATTTTTACTATTATATTTTATAAATTTTAAAAAATAAAAATGAAAAAATGTAGATTCTTTAAGAGTTATGAACTCCAACTTACTCGTATAAAACAGACAAGTACATATATAACTGAAAACAAGGCTTGGTAGATAAAAAATACTTTTACATGAATAAAATAGCCTAACATTACTTAAAGAATTGTAACCTATTTCCTGCAGGCTGACAATGACGACAATCACTCAAGTCAAATAGCTTTTTGACCATAGCAGGAAACCTGTATCCAGAAATCATGCCTACAATTCATTCTTTGGCACAGCAGAACTGTCAACTCTTAGCTTATCTTCTATGGAGGTAAAATCCTTTGGTGATGTGAGGAACATTCAAGTACAGCTTTATTACAATGGACTCCAATGTCCAAAAACTGTTCTTATTTTGTGTTTATACCACATTAAGAACCAAGATTTTAAGCTCTACTAAAAACAGAACAAACAGACAAACAAACAAATGACTATCTATTTATGTTCATTAAAAAAAGTGATATATTATCTTAAAATATACAGTTAATATATTTGGAATTATTTAAATTTGATATTGAGAAAAACATATGTATTTTCAGTATTGCTGTAGACAAACATCTGCAAAAGACTGTTCAACTGATTGTTGTTTTATATCAAACAACTTTTTAAAACTTATTTTATTAGATATTTTCTTCATTTACATTTCAAATGCTATCCTGAATGTCCCCTATACCCTCCCCTCACCCTGCTCCCCTGCCCACCCACTCCCACTTCTTGGTCCTGGCATTCCCCTGTATGGTCTACAAAGACCAAGGGGCATCTCTTCCCAACGATGGCTGACGAGGCCATCTTCTGCTATATATGAGGCTA
>NC_034592.1:72493195-72495326 GCF_900095145.1 Mus pahari | reverse complement strand
TAGACCAGGCTGGCCTCGAACTCAGAAATCCGCCTGCCTCTGCCTCCCGAGTGCTGGGATTAAAGGCATGCGCCACCACGCCCGGCTTATTTTCATTTATTTTAATATTTGTTTCCTAATGCTGATATTTAAAGAGAAGATTCAAGATATGCATACATCAATAATTTGGATAATGTAGTTGGAACTTATATGTGTATTATTAAGTCAATCATACTCCTTATCTTTATTGTTCAGCTTAAATTAAAAATAAGGATGTTTTGTTTTTAAGCCTTAAATACTTAATTTACTTAAAACAAGCAAGTAAGCATTTAGTGTGCTGTCAGAACTTACAGTATTGTTTAAGTAGGAAATGGTCTCTACTCTGGGAATAAATTCCATCCCCAAGCTACATTCTGCTGGAAGAAAACTTATATATCCTCCCACTCAAGGATTTAAGAATATACAATAGAAACCAAGGTAAATTCCTTGTGTTTTGCACAAATTGTGTTTTACTTTTCAATGTTGTGATTATTAAGAAAAAGTGAACACTGAAACTATCAGAAACTGGCAACTATAAACATTGTGTGTCTGTGTGTATGTGTGATGTGTGTGAGTGACAGTCTGCCTGTATAGTCCTACATCTGGAACTCACGGTACAGTCGTTGCTGACCTTAAACTTTTTTACTTTTTTTCTCTTCTGGGTATAGTAATATTTATACCATACCTAGAATAATCACAGAACTTTTTTTCTGTGAAATGAAGAAAGACTAAGAAGATGATTATGATATATCTATAATACATATTGATAATCTTCATTAATGCTTCAATTTTATATGCATGTAAAATTCACATGTGATATAACAACTTTTTAACAAATGCATGCTGACATATAAATGACTTTCTTCTTTGCTAATTTAATGTACTTTGTACATTCTCTTAAAAATACTTTTGTATTGATATGCCAGGGTGGAGAGATGCTCAAGTGGGGCTCCACCCTCTTTTTTGTTGTTGTTGTTTTGTTTTGTTTTGTTTCAAGACAGGGTTTCTCTGTATAGCCCTGGCTCCCCTGTAACACACTGGGTAGACCAGGCTGGCCTCGAAATCAGAAATCTGCCT
Organism: Mus pahari; assembly: GCF_900095145.1. NCBI lineage: Eukaryota > Metazoa > Chordata > Mammalia > Rodentia > Muridae > Mus > Mus pahari. The sequence continues at coordinate 72,494,231 of NC_034592.1, read as the reverse complement.
GCCTCTGCCTCCCGAGTGCTGGGATTAAAGGCGTGTGCCACCATGCCCCGTGGGGCTCCACCCTCTTAAAGGAGAAGGGGATGGAGTAATGAGGGATGATTGTGGAGAGAATTGGCAGGAGGTCAGTGAACATGTGTAAAATGAATAAATAAGTAAATTAATGGAGAAAAATATTTTTGTAAAACATTTGTCAATATTCAATAAAAATTAAAGGCTAATATTCTGAGACATTCGTTTCTTAGTTCTTATGGTACACATTAATAACATTTATTTTATTTAATCGCATGATTTAACATACAGAACTTTTCACCTATAAAGAAACAAATCATACTTAATACTTATAGTCATCTGAATAAACACTGAAATGAGTTCTTTAAGTTCTTACGCATGTAGCTAGGTAGAATAACATTTTCTTTTTTAAAAAAAATATTTATTTATTGTATGCATATGAATACACTGTACTTGTCTTCAGACATACCATAAGAGGGCATCAGATCCAACTTTAGATGGCTGTGAGCCACCATGTGGGTGCTGGGAATTGAACTCAGGACCTCTGGAAGAACAGCCAGTGCTCTTAACCTCTGAGCCATCTCTCTAGCCCAACACTTTCTTAGGATGTGTGATGATCTTGGTAAGTGTTGAGATCTGCTCCTCTAAACATAACTATAGCCATTTTATATTCAGTCTCTATTTTTGCTTATAAGTACTTTTAAGTTCAGATTCTCAGACTGCTTCTCAGAAGTACTTATCCATCACTGAGAGTAAAAACTGTACTAAAAAGCCAGATAGTTATGGTTGGATCACTTGTAAACTGTCATCTCAATGCTTTGAAATTCTCCTGTTTACCACCTGTTCATCGCCCTTCTTACCTGACTCCCGGCCAATCAGCAAAGGTTAGCTGATAAAACTTTGTCTCGTTAGCCAAAAAATATTGTACCACTTCACAACTTACCTTTGCTCTTTTCTTTTCTTTTTTTTTTTTTTTTTTTTTTTTTTTTATTTTGTTTATCACAGCAAGAGAAAACCAAACCAGAAC
>NC_034592.1:72486433-72493154 GCF_900095145.1 Mus pahari | reverse complement strand
CTCCTGCCTCTGCCTCCCGAGTGCTGGCATTAAAGGCGTGCGCCACCACGCCCTGCACCTTTGCACTTTTAAATATTGTTTTTCATGTAGAAAGTGTCCCCTGAGGATAGACTGGTGCCAAAATTAGGTCTTCTTGTGATCTTGGGCATCCAGTATTATGGTGTGTGTTCATTAAACCGTTTGTGCTTAACTGAGATTGATGTACTTATGGTGTTTGGTAATTCCCAGACCCCAACAGTAAGATTTGCAATACTACAAACACAAACAAGCAAGAAAATCATGGACTATACTTATGAACTGAGTTGTTTGGGGAGCCATTTTTAAACCAAACAACATACATGTATACCTGTATCTTTTTGTTCATATTTTTCTTCTAATATCTATTGTCCACACTTTGCATTTGCTTTCTGTTGATGTGGTAATGACTATGATCCAAAACAACTTGTAGGAAAAAACTTTTAGGGTGGCTTTTTTTTTTTTACCTGGTTGACAGTTCACTAAACAGTCTGTCAATAAATAAAGTTAGTGTAGAGATTTAAGCAGGAAGCTGGGGAGAAGTACTGTTCAAAGGTTTACTTCATCTGTCAAGATCAACTGCTTTTGTTAAGCCATGTCTGCTTGTCTAGGGATAGCACTACTCATAGACTGTGGGCCTCCTAGATCAACAAGAAATTAAGAAAACATCTTATCGATGTGCCCAGAGTCTAATCCAATGGAAAGAATTTCTCAATCAATACTGTGACTTTCCGCCAGGCGTGGTAGCTTTAATCCCAGCACTTGGGAGGCAGAGGCAGGTGGATTTCTGAGTTCGCGGCCAGCCTGGTCTACAGAGTGAGTTCCAGGACAACCAGGGCTATACAGAGAAATCCTGTCTCAAAAAACCAAAAAAAAACAAAAAACAAAAAAAAACCAAAACAACAACAACAAAAAACTGACTTTCCACATGACTCTAGTTTGTGGGTAGTTTCATCTATAGAAACTAAACAAACAAAACAAAAACAAACAAACAAACAAACAAATCACTAACTTAAAAGTTTTTACAAGAGAATTACCTTGTGATAGTATAGCAGAATATTTGCTCAAAGGCTCAGTAGATTCTCACTATGGATTATCCCTGCTGCCTGAGGTTTGTGATTAGAACTCTCAGTTCTTCTGGTAGCCATGCTTTGCTCTACAAACATGCACTCCAACCAACTCATTTAGTAAATCAAATTAAATGATTTTCCTTTATAAAATCATGTACTTTGGAATATTGTACAAAAATTGTATGTGTTAAAATGGAATAGCTGTTTATTTGATAGTGCATACAGAACTTTGCCTTAACATATACAAATTAAATCTTATTTGGAAATCATTACCACTGTAAAATCAGATATCTTACAATTAAATAGAGTTCTACAATGTTCATACAATGAAATACAAAGTGATATATGTCCATACAGTTAAATATCCATTGCCATTATGATGTGATTGTTACTTGGAAATAGTTATGGCAATTACAAAAGTATGCAGAGGCAAAACACTTATTATAAAACACTACGACTAAAAAACACAATAAACAGAAAGCTGCTTTAGCCTAATAGGGCTGACAGCAATTTCAAGATTATGAGACAATTATAAACTAGGAGAAGATTATTATCATAAAAGGAACCAAGTCAAATAAACAGAAACAAAATTGTCATCCAAGTATTCACAAAAATGTTCACACAAAAAAGATTAGTATTAGGTGGGATGTCACAGGAGAAGTGTCTGATTAGATAGGAACCATAAAAAGACATTTGCAATTCCACCCTATGTAAATGAGAAATCTCCTGAGTTTAGAGCACACCACAATCTGGAGGCATAGCCTAGATGCCAGTAACTAGAGATTAGCAAATAGGCCTACAGATGACCACTTAGAATTAGATAAGAAGCAGCACTTTGACACCCAAGGTAAGAGTGCCCCTGTGTCACAAGAAGTTAATAGAGTACTTTAGACTTTAAGGCACACACTGTGACATTGTTTTCTACATAACAGTTTTCTAAGGGCAACAATCACATCCTTGTTTCTGAAGCTGTATATCAGGGGGTTGAACAAAGGAGTCACAATGGTGTAGAATAGAGAGAAGACTTTGTCAACTCCTGGAGAATGGCTTGACTTTGGCCTTGAGTATGTAACAGTAGCTGATCCAAAAAACAAAAACACCACAAGCAAATGGGAAGAACATGTTGAGAAGGCTTTTGCGTGTCCTGTGGCTGTTGGCAACTTCAGAATGGTGGAAAAAATTTTGATGTAAGAGGCAAGTATCATCATAAAGGGAACTGCAGCAAATAGTATAGCCACTAAATAGACAGATAGCTCATTAATTGTCGTGTCTCCACAGGCCAGCTTGAGAATGGGCGGTATGTCACAGAAGAAGTGATTGATTTGGTTAGAATTGCAAAAATGTAGAGAGAATATCTGACAGGTTTGTTCTATCTGGACTGGGATGCCACCAAGCCAGGAGCCTGCTGCCAGCTGAGTGCACTTTGTTGGGTTCATGACCAGAGGATAGTGCAGAGGGTTGCAGATGGCCACATAGCGGTCATAGGACATCACAGCCAGCAGGAAACACTCAGTGGATCCCAGCATAAGGAAGAAGTATGTTTGCATGGCACAACTTAGCAGAGAAATGTGTCTGTCTTGAGTAGCAATGTTGAACAGAATTCGAGGAAGAGTGACTGATACATAACAGATTTCCAGAAAAGAAAAATTTGCCAGGAAAAAATACATGGGCTTCTGAAGTGCAGGATCAATTCTAGTTATCACAGCAATGAAGCTATTTCCAATTAGGATAATCAAGTAAATTATGGAAAACATTCCAAACAGAAACCACTGGAGATTGGGAATTTCAGAAAATCCCAGAAGGATAAATTGTGTAACTGTGGAGGCATTGAGCTTTGCCCTGATCTGTGTGTGTTCCATGCTTGGAGTTGATTCAGTTGGAATTGCTAGCCATGTTACAGTGTTTGGTTTTCTTATCTTACACATAAGCTACAGGCACCACACTTCAGAATTTCTTAACATATCTAAAACAATAAAAGCAAACATACATATCTTTTATATGCTCTCAAATGTTGTGAAGTCTATTTCATGCCAGTCAGGATATGCAGTGGAAAGTTTTATTTCATTCAAATTTTGTTTGTACTGTTTCCATTTTTGGCTGTTTTGGATTATTACGCATGCCATTTTTAATTTTATTAACGATATATCAAATGCAAACTTTGAGTTAATATTTAGTTTAGCGATGATTCATTCCTATAGGTGACTGTTTTTCTCTTTGACCAATGATTTGTTTTTATGATTACCAGCTTGAGATTATTTTCATAAATTAGTAAACAATATATGAGTAAATTTTCAAAAAGACCTTAAAAGTTTCAGGAATAATATACATTTAAACCTTCTTCCTCTTTCAGGTCTAAAAATTTTATACACGGTATATTTCAGTACAATTGTTCATTAACTGTCCACCAAATGTGACACAGAATTTATATCTGTATTTTCTTCTTTTCAGGGTACAGATTGTGAAAAACCAATGTCATAATGTTTATACAAATATTAAATCATCTGCCCTTAAATTAGGAACTTAGGATGAAATAAAAGACATTAAGGTCGTTCTTTCTCAGTATGTTCAAGGTTCTTAAGCTGCACCTCCTTTCTCATCTGTACACATGGTCAAGGAAGTATACCTAGGGACTATATCTCTCTCTCTATTCTGAAGATGCATCTATTGTAGCAAAACCTGGTTCATCAGAGCTCTCTTCACACTTCTCTAAGTTCTCCATTCATCCTTATTGTAATTACTTACCTACTTCACATGTTCTGTTCTTCACTGTGTAAATTTTGGTGGATTTTATGGTTAGGAATCCTGGCAACATCTCATTCATTTTGTTTATGCTTTATATACACCTCTAGAACTCTAACTTTCATTTTAAACTCCTTCACCTTTTATTTTTGTGCTTTTTATTGTTCATCATAAAAATTCCCACCATTTAGAAACTTTTGAAAGTATTTCATAAATAACAAATCAAAATACACCGTAACCAAAAATTATTACTCTACTCATTTTACCCATTATCTTCCGTGTATATATCATCAACCTATAAATTTAAGTCTGTTCCATAGTAGACACATTTTCTTTAGGTGTGTAGCCTTTGAGCAAAATGCAGATTTTACAAGGATCATCTGCTCTATGAGAAAAACCTGACTATCTTACACTCAATATTCAAAGTAATAAAGTTCAGTGATATTCACTTAAGGATTAGTCAGCGAAGTCACTTCAAAGAAGAGTTTGGTTTTCAGCTGAGTTTTGAAAATGTTACGTGCACTTGGGGTTCAAAATTTTAGTCTCAGAACGTAGATGCAAATTGAGTATGTCAAGGGCTTGAGACTAACTTGGGAAATCTAAAATTTTTGAGACAAGAATAGGAATAGTAATTAAAAATATTTTCTCCTTTATACTATTTCATATGTAGTAATAGTGTTAAAGTAGTACTAGAACTTGATTCTAATTCTAAAATTTACACTTCTCTTAATAAAAAATTAATGTGAAAATGGGAAATTACTATAACAGAAATTCAAAAGTTACAAATACTTTTAATAAAAAAAGGCAGATCTAAAGTGTCATCTCAAGACCATAAGACGTTCCAATAGTTTCTCCTTTCTTGATTACAATACATAATGCATTTAAACATGTTTCCTCACCTTTTTAACGCAGTGTAGAATTATATTCATAGGCATTGACAAAACCCTTCAACCAGACCATTTTCCTGAAGACCTTGATGTATTATGTAGGCTACATCTCCTTGTTTAGTGATGTCCTAAAAGGATAAATAGTATAAAATATGACTTTTGATTTGGTTTACTGTATTTAATTAAGGAACACAACAGCAGGATCTTCCTATATTGTGGTCTTCATTGACTTACATTTAAAAAAAATTTCAATAAAACTGTATGTTTCTAAATAGAACTATGATATCATTTTAAGCACTTAGATAAAAATGATATTAGTAGATGTTTTGTTTTCTCTACTTCTAGAGAAATCTTTTACGGTTCATTTCTGTCTCAGTGGGAAGTATCAATATTTTATCCAGAAGAGAAAGTCATCAATATATGGTGTATTCAAATATGAAATTTTTAAATAACTAATAAATGGTATAAATAAACAAAATTTTCAATGGAAAAGCCACCCATTTTATTCACATTTATTAGTCTTCCATTCTAAACTACAGGTTTAGCATGAGCAATTGTAAATTTACATATTTATAGAAAACATACTTCTGCCTTAATTTGTTGTTTATTTTTATGTTTAGTATCTGAATCTCTGGCCTTGTGCATGCTAGGCAAGTGGTCCATCAATGTACTACATGGTCAATTCCCACACAATAAGCATCTCTTCACGTGAAGAATCATCAAACATTTTAGCAGTTTTTCTAATTTTCTGTTGGAAAACTTTATAAAAATTAATTTTTACTAAGAAATAGAGTTCATAAAGATATATATGGAAATATATGATTTCATAAATTAATAAAAAAATTGAAAAGCTGTTATCTGCTACAGTAAAATATAGTCATTTTGGCTTTGACTAAGGATATTTATGCTTATTTAAATCACATAACTTTGAAACAATGAAGTTCTTGAATGTCAATACTGTAATATCAAATAATGTAATATCCCAATATGTATAATGCATACAGAAAGCCTACAGAGCAAATATATAAAATAAAATCAAAGCAGGAAATTAAAAATAGATTTGAATACATAAATGTCCTTATAGGAAAAAAATTAAACTCAAGTGGAAGGTATGCTAATATGTCTCTAATAATTTTAAAATCTTTTATCAAAGATGTTAATTTTTAAGCAACCATGAGCACTTTTGATAACTGTAAGGGAGAGGTACATTTCAGTGATGTTCATTTAACATCTTGATTATTTATTTTCATAGTTAGATTTTATGAGATATGAAATCTATATCTTATATTTGTAAAATATTAAATACATATGAGAAATAAAATTATTATTCTTAATGTAATTAAAAATGAATATTCAATTATTACTTGACTCATGGTAGCACATAAGATAATAGTGACTTTAATGACTTTAAGAATGTCTTCTGCTTAATTACTCTTCAGACTTAACAGAATTTCATATTTTGTTCTCAATTAACCTAATAAAACCATCCTACAGCTAACATAAAAAAAACACAGGGAAGCACAAATTTGATATATAGATATATCCAAAATTGAATTATGTTATACCTGATCCTTACCTTATAAATTGGCAGGATATAAAGATAAATAAGTGGGATTTTTCTAAGCCTAAGTATTAATTCATTTAAAGACAGGTTAGTCACCTTCTAACACATGTTTCACACTGTGCTGTTTAAGTAGGATACTGTATCTGCTCTGGGAATAAATTCTTTCCCAAGTCACCTTTTAATTAAAGGGAATATGTTTCCTCGTGAATCAAGAAGCTGAACAAACCAAAACAGAAGAAAACAACAAATAAACTTTACTTTAAAAAAAAAATTGTTTCTTTTTTTTTTTTTTTCCCCGAGACAGGGTTTCTTTGTGAGCTCTGGCTGTCCTGGAACTCACTCTGTAGACCAGGCTGGCCTTGAACTCAGAAATTCGCCTGCCTCTGCCTCCCAAGTGCTGGGATTAAAGGTGTGCACCACCATGCCTGGCTTTATTTATTTATTTT
>NC_034592.1:72481113-72485093 GCF_900095145.1 Mus pahari | reverse complement strand
TGTGGATACTTCATTCCTCCTTAGAATAGGGTACAAAATACCCATGCAAGGAGTTACAGAGACAAAGTTTGGAGCTAAGATGAAAGGATGGACTATCCAGAGACTACTCCACCTGGGGATCAGCCACCAAAACCAGACACTTATCCCAAAGGCCAGGAAGGATTACAGGAGCAATTATTCACCCGCAGAGTAACTGAGAAGAAATGGTAAATTCTGAGAATGTACCAAATACCAAGGTGAAACTATGAAGCAGAAAACACAAACTGACTAACAAACAATGAAATTGATCCAGTTACTAAATTGGCCCATCAAGAGATAAATGAGGAACAGTGGTTCAATGGATGAGTTCCATCAAACATTTATTTCCTACCAGACTTTAAGAGACTAATTAATACTAATCTTTCTCAACTTAAAGAGGAACATTTCCACACTCATTTTATGATGCCAGCATTCCTTTGATGTCACAGCAAAACAAGGGCACTACCAGAAAAGAAAACTACATGTGAAAGAATGTGTTCGTTAAACCTAAATCTTATGGTTTGGGTTGTGAGCCTAACTTTTAATGACTGAGTCATCTCTCCAGTCCACATGGGACTGACCTAGACCCTCTGTACATAAATTACAGATGTGTATCTTAAAATTCTTGTGGAACATCACTTCTCGGCCTTTTGGCTAAGATCAATTGTAAAATTCTTGTGGGACTCCTAGCAGAAGGAGGAGAAGCTGTCTCTGACTCTGCCTTTGGAACCCTTTCCCCCTTCTCGGTTGCCTTGTCTAAACTTAATGGAAGAGGAGATACCTAGTCTCATTACAAATAGATATGACATGGCTGGTTGATTTCATTCAATGCCAGCCCTTTTCTGAAGAGAAATGAAGTAGTGGATGGGGTCAGGAAGCATGGAGACTGGAAGGAGAGGAGGGAGTGGAAACTTCAGTCAGGATGTAAAACAAACTTTTAAAAGAAATATGAAAAATAAAACACATGAATCTAGGACAACTGATTATTCTTATAGGAAATAAGAAAGAAAAAGAGACAGTGACAAAGTGGGGGACGAACAGGTGAAAGTAGATCTGAGGATATAGAACACATGAAAAGCTTGTTCTCACATGATTATAATCCCAGCACCTGGAGGAAATAAAAAAGCATGCCTAAACAGTCTAGCTACAAACTGGTGACAGCCCTGTCTTCAAATGCAAGTTGAAGATGAGCTGCTTCCAGAAAACACCTGAGGGTGTTCTCTTACTGCCAGTGCATGGGTATACATGTGAACACATAGCATATGTGCACTTATGCACCATACAAAAGAAAAGAAACAACCTATAGCATAATCTTACAGCAGATATAAAAATCACTATGAGATGGGTTAAAGACTGAAATATGAGATAAAGAACAACAAGAATGCTAGAAGAGGGCCAGCATGCACGGTGACTCAGTGAGCAGAGGCTCTTGCTGCCAAGCTTAGAGACCTGTGTTGGACTCATAGAATTAGCATGGTGGTAGGAAAGCGGTTATATCTTCTGGGTGCCTTTGAACTTCCACACATATATCATGGCATACAAGTACCCCTCAACCGAATTCAATATACAAAAGTTTAATATGTTTTAATCCTAAAAATAGGGAAAAGGTTTTTTTGTTTTTTTGGTTTTTTTTTTGTTTTTTGTTTTTTTTTGCATTGAGCAATGATTTCAAAACTATTTCAAAACACTCAGGAAATCAGAATTGCCAAGCAGGGATATACCCTACCAAGAGGTACTTACACTTCAAAAGAAGCAGAAGAAAAAGGTGCCAAGAAGGAAGTGGAGAGTAGAAAACACTTGCAAACTAAGTATAAGCAGTATCCAATAGCCAATATAAAGAACTCATATAGCTTAACCTAGAAATACAGATTAAAGGAGCACAAAAAAGCTGAACAAACAGCTTTTCAAAGAAACATGGCTCATGGGTATCTGGAAAACTGATCACTACTACAAATAAAAAACACAGTTCAAAGCAACAATGAGAATTCGTTTCACATATTTTTTTAATTAGATGTTTTCCTCATTTACATTTCAAGTACTATCCCCAAAGTCCCCTATACCCTCCCCCACCCCCACTGCCCTGCTCTCCAACCCACCTACTTCCTGAACCTGGAATTCCCCTGTACTAGGGCATGTGATCTTCTCAAGACAAAGGTCCTCTCCTCCCACTGATGGCCGACTAGGCCATCCTCTCCTACATATACAACTAGATACATAATTCTGGGGGGGGGTTCTGGTTTGTTCATATTGTTGATCCTCCTATAGGGTTGCCAACCACTTTGGCTCCTTGGGTACTTTCTCTATCTTCTTCATTAGGGGCCCTGTGTTTGATCCAATTGGAGATGCTGTTGCTCAATTAGATGAATTAGTTCTACTGTGAGCATCAACTTCTGTATTTGCCAGGCACTGGCATAGCCTCACAAGAGATAGCTATGTCAGGGTCCTGTCAGCAAAATCTTGCTGACATGTGCACTAGTGTCTGGGTTTGTTAGTTGTATATGAAATGGATGCCTGGGTGGGGCAGTCTCTGAAAGGTCCTTCCTTCCATCTCAGCTCCAAACTTTGTCTCTGTACCTCCTTCCATGGGTATTTTGTTCCCCATTCTAAGAAGAAATGAAGTATCCATTCATTGGTCTTCCTTATTCTTGATTTTCATGTGTTTTGCAAATTGTATCTTGGGTAGTCTAAATTTCTGGGCAAATATTCGCTTATCAGTGAGTTCATAGCATGTGTGTTCTTTTGTGATTGGGTTGCCCCACTCAGGATGATATAGTCCAGATCCATCCATTCGTCTAAATGTATCACATTTTTTGGTATCCATTCCTCTGTTGAGGGATATATGGGTTCTTTCCAGCTTGTGGCTATTATAAATAAGGCTGCTATGAACATAGTGGAGCATGTGTCCTTACTACAAGCTGAAACATCTTCTCAGGGTCTAATTAAACCCATTGAATTTAACTCATCTAATTGAGCAACAGCATTTCCAATGCTACGGTCTGGCACAAGGAAAAGGGCAAGAACAAAACTCTTCAAATGTGCTGGTGCCCCTCTCAGCAGATTGTGTCTTATAAAGCTGGTAAAGGACATATCTTCTGGACCTTCCCATTGTGGAAGATTAGGTTTTACACAATATATCCACTCTAGCATTGCAATTTCCCTAAGTCTTGCAATCCCTTCATCAACACTAAGCCACAGAATATTAGGCATCTCCAAGTCCTTTCTGGGCCATCTTTTGATAAACACTTCAGCCAACCATTGAAACAAACTTTTGACACCTTTTTTAACTATGCGAGCTTGTGTATTAAACCTAGAATCTCCACTCAGCTGGCCCATGTCAATAAACTCAGCCTGCTCTAGTTTTATGTTCCTTCCACCCTTATCTCACACCCTTAAAATCCATTTCCACACATATTCACCAGGTTTCTGCTTGAATAAATAAGCAAATTCATTAAGCTCCTTAGTAGTGTAGCAAATTTCCTCATGGACTACAATTTCTACCTCCCCTCTAGGAGCCTGTTTTGCTTTGAGTCTAGTTACAGGTCTAGAAGAAACTATTGGTTGGCCTTGGGAAACATCAGTACTGTCTTGTCTGGCATTTTCTTCAGTGAAAGTCACTGCTGGTCTATCAGACTCTGCATAATTAACTTCCTCATGTGGGGAAGGCATTATTTCAAGGGTTGGGGCTGAGGGTACTTCTTCCTCAGGTGGGGCAAACCCTTGAGAATCTGAAGATTCTAAATTCTCAGCTTCAACAGTCTTCCCACAATCCCCATCCCAAGTTGTAGGACCCCATTCTTTGCCAATTAGTGCCCTTGCTTTAACTCTCGACACACTCTGAGGCTGAGACTTGAGTTGTCGATGTAGTTCAGCCAACCTTACAATGAAGGCTTCAGTTTGATTTTCTGCAACTTGAGCTCTATGGCTGCAGGAGAGAAGATTCTCTTCAAGGACACATTTAGCAA
>NC_034592.1:72476376-72479504 GCF_900095145.1 Mus pahari | reverse complement strand
CTTCATTCTAATCTACTCCTATTATCCATAGGTTTGGTCTTCTCATTGTGTCCTGGATTTCCTGGATGTTTTGAGTTAGGATCTTTTTGCATTTTGCTTTTTCTTTGATTGTTGTGTCCATGTTCTCTATGGGATCTTTTGCACCTGAGATTCTCTCTTCCATCTCTTGTATTCTGTTGCTGATGCTGGTATTTTTGGTTCCTGATTTGCTTTTTGGGTCTGTTGGGGTATCTAGGACTGGCTGAGGTAGGAGTGCTGGGTTCTGATAATGGTGAGTGGTCTTGGTTTCTCTTAGTAAGATTCTTACGTTTGCCTTTTGCCATCTGGTAATCTCTAGTGTTAGTTGCTATAGTTGTCTCTGGTTGGAGCTTGTTCCTCCTGTGATTCTGTTAGCCTCTGTCAGCAGTACTGGGAGTACAGCTCTCTCCTGAGTCTCAGTGGTTAGAGTACTCTCTGCAGGCAAGCTCTCCTCTTGCAGGGAAGGTGCACAGAGGTCTGGCTTTCAGACCTGCCTCTTGGCTGAAGATGTAGGCCCAAAAGGGGCCTGTCCAGAAGATGTGTTGCCTCTGCAGTCTGCTCACTCACCTGCACAGACTAGTCTCCAAAGGACCTGATACACAAGATGGCTCTCTCACCTGCTCTGGAGGACAGAGCCCTCCCAGGCAGTCACCTCTCCTCTGGCAGGGAAGGTGCCTGGTTGAAAGGAGACAGAAATGGGGTCTGTCCCAGAAGCTGTGTTGCTTCTGCAGTCAGCATTCTCACCAGAGCAGACTGGTTCCTGAGAGACCTGGGACACCAGATGGCATTCTCACCTGCTCTGGTGGACAAAGCCCTCCCAGGCAGAAAAGGTGCCCAGATATCTGGAGTCCGAAATGGGGTCTGTCCAAGAAACCATGTGGCTTCTGCCTGTTGTGTCACTTCTGCAGTCTGGATTCTCACTGGCACAGACTGCTTCCTGAGTGACCCCTGTCCCAAGATTGCTCCCTCCCCTGCTCAGGCAGTGAGAGCACTCCTGGGTGGACACCTCTCCTCTGGCAGGGAAGGTACCTTATGTCTGGAACCCACAACAGGGTCCAGGGTCTGTCCCAGAAGCTGTGTGGCTTCTGTAGTCAGGAGTCTCTCAGGAGAAGATTGCTTGCTGAGCGACCCGGGACACCAGATCCTTCACTTTTCTATACCTACTATCCTTAGGTTTGGTCTTCTCACTGTGTCCTGGATTTCCTGAATGTTTTGGGTTAGGAGATTTTTGCATTTTGCATTTTCTTTGATTGTTGTGAGAATTTTTTCTATGGTATCTTCTGAACCTGAGATTGTCTTTTCTATCTCTTATATTCTGTTGGTGATGCTTGCATCTATGGCTCCTGGCTTCTTTCACAAGTTTTCTATCTCCAAAGTTGTCTCCCTTTGTGATTTGCTTATTTTTTCAACTTCCATTTTTAGATCCTGGATAGTTTTGTTTAATTCTTTCACCTGTTTGGATGTGTTTTCCTGTAATTCTTTAAGGGATTTTTGTGTTTTGTCTTTAAATACTTCTACCTATTTACCCGTGTTCTCCTGTATTTCTTTAAGGGAGTTATTTGTGTCCTTATTGCCCTCCATTATAATCATGAGAAGTGACTTTAGATGCATATTTGCTTTTCTGGCGTGATACTGTATCCAGAACTCGCTATGGTAGTAGAGTTGGGTTCTGATAATGCCAAGTAACCTTGGTTTCTGTTGCTTCTGTTCTTAATCTTGCCTCCTGCCATCTGATTATCTCAAGTGTTTCCTGCCCTCAAAATTTCTGATTGGAGCCTGTCCTTCCTGTAGTCAGAATTCCTCGTAGTCCAGCTTTCTTTGTGATCCTGTGATTCCTGGATCTTGTGATCCCGAGATTCTGGTTGTATCAGAGTTCTTGGCAGTCAAGCTTCCCCTGAGGCCCTGAGATATTTGTGTGACAAAGCTTCTGGGATCCTAGGAACCTGGGATCCTAAGTTCCTCAGCATGATAGGGCGCCAGGGGATGGAGTGATCTCTGGGGACCTTGGGGCTGTCCACCCAGTTCAAGCCCAAGGTAGACCAGCATTGACTGGAAGGAACCTAAGCAACTGGTCAGGCAGAGTTCCTGTATCCCTGTTCCTGCTGGCCCCAGGTACTCCCAGGTTTTTTGTTTGTTTGGTTTGGTTTGTTTTTTTGTTTTTTTGTTTTTTGGAACAGATGTTGTGTTCCACTCACCAGTGATCCTAAAATCCTGGGAATTCTAGGGTGCCTGAGTGACATAGAATCCTCTGGGGACTATGGGAATGTCCACCAAGTTAGAGCCCAAGATGTCCTGGCATTCACTGGCTCTGACCAAAAGGAATCTGGATACTTAATTTACATTTCAAATGTTATCCAAATTCCTGATTTGCCCTTCAAAGATCACCCTCTCCCTCTCCGCTCCCCCTTCTCCTTGCTCACCAACACAGGCACTCCCCAGTCTTGGCCTTGGCATTCCCCACACTGGGGCATAGAGTCCTCACAGGACCAAATGCCTCTCCTCCCATTGATATCTGACTAAGCCATACTCTGCTACAAATGCAGCTGGAGCTATGAGTCCCACCATGTGTACTTTTTGGTTGGTAATTTAATTCCTGGGACCTCTGGTGGTACTGGTTAGTTCTTATTGTTGTTCCTTCAATGTGGCTACAACCCCCTTCAGCTCCTTAGGTCCTTTCTCTAACTGCTTCATTGGGGATCCTATGATCAGTCCAATGGATGGCTGTGAGCATCTACTTCTGTATTTGTGACTCAGTGGCAGAGCCTCTCAGGAAAGAGATATCAGGCTCCTGTCAGCAAGCATTTGTTGGCATCCAAAACAGTGTCTGGGCTTAGTGATTTTATATGGGATGGATCCCCAGGTGGGTCAGTTTCTACTCCTTACTTGGTCTCTGTATCTCTCCATGGGTGTTTTGTTCCCCCTCTTAAGAATGATTGAAGTATCCACACTTTAGTCTTCCTTCTTCTTTAGGTTCATGTGTTTTACAAATTTTATCTAGGATATTTCGAACTTCTGGGCTAATGTCCACTAATCAATGAATGCATATCATGTGTGTTCTTTTGTGATTGGGTTACCTCACTCATGATGATATCCTATGGATCCATCCATTT
>NC_034592.1:72443757-72475978 GCF_900095145.1 Mus pahari | reverse complement strand
GTATTCCTCAGTTGAGAATTCTTTGTTTAGCTCTGTACCCCATTTTTAATAGGGTAATTTGTTTCTCTGAAGTCTAACTTCTTGAGTTCTTTTTATATATTGGATATTAGCCCTCTACCAGATGTGTGATTTGTAAAGATCTTTTCCCAGTCTGCTGGTGACCTTTTTGCGTTCCTGACATTGTCCTTTGCCTTACAGAATCTTTGCAATTTTATGATGTCTCATTTGTCCATTCTTGATCTTACAGCACAAGCAATTGTTTTCTGTCCAGGAATTTTTCCCCTGTGCCCATATTTTTGAATCCTTTCCCCCCACTTTCTCCTCTGTAAGTTTCAGTGTATCTGCTTTTATGTAGAATTGATCCACTTAGACATGAGCTTTGTAAAAGGAGATAAGAATCCATCGATTTGCATTCTTCTACATGATGACAACCAGTTGAGCCAGCATCGTTGTTGAAAACAATTTTTTTTTCACTCAATGGTGTTGGCACCTTTGTCAAAGATCAAGTGACCATAGGTGTGTGGGTTCATTTCTGTGTCTTCAATTCTATTCCATTGATTTTTCTGCTTGTCACTATACCAATGCCATTCAATTTTTATCACATTTGCTCTGTAGTACAGCTTGAGGTCAGGAATGGTGATTCAAACAGAAGTTCTTTTTTTGTTGAGAAAAGTTTTTGCTGTGTTGGGTTTTCTGTTATTACAGATGAATTTGGAAATTACTCTTTCTAAATTTATGAAGAATTGAGGTGAAATTTTGATGGGGATTGCACTGAGTCTGTAGATTTCTTTCCACAAGATGGCCATTTTTACTATATTAATCTTGCCAATCCATGAGTATGGGAGATCTTTCCATCTTCTTTGATTTCTTTCTTCAGAGACTTGAAGTTCTTATCATAAAGATGTTTCACTTGCTTAGTTTGAGTCACACCAAGGTATTTTATATTATTTGTGATTATTGTGAAGGGTGTTATTTCCCTAATTTCTTTCTCAGCCTGTTTATCATTGCTGTAGAGGAAGGCCACTGATTTGTATGAGTTAATTTTATATCCATCCACTTTGCTGAAATTGTTTTTCAGGTTTAGAAATTCTCTAGTTGAAATTTGGTATCACTTCCGAATGGCTGAGAAACATCTGAAAAAATGTTCAACATCCTTAATCATCAGGTAAAGGCAAATCAAAACAACCTTGAGATTCCATCTCATACCAGTCAGAATGGCTAAGATCAAAAATTCAGGTGACAGCAGATGCTGGCAAGAATGTGGAGAAAGAGGAATACTCCATTGCTGGTGGGATTGCAAGCTTGTACAACCACTTTGAAAATCAGTCTGGTGGTTCCTCAGAAAATTGGACATGGTACTACTGGAAGATCCAGCAATACCTCTCCTGGGCATATACCCAGAAGATCTTCCAATTGGTAATAAGGACACATGCTCTACAATGTTCAAAGCAGCCTTATTTATAATAGCCAGAAGATGGAAAGAACCCAGATGTCCCTCAATAGAGGAATGGATACAGAATATGTGATACATTTACACAATGGAGTACTACTCAGCTATTAAAAACAATAAATTTATGAAATTCTTGGGTAAATGGATATATCTGTAGGAGGATATCATTTTTAGCGAGGTAACCCAATCACAAAAGAAGTCACTAGATATGCACTCACTGATAAGTGCATATTAATCCAGAAACTTAGAATACCCAAGATATAATTTGCAAAACACAAGAAAACCAAGAAGAAGGAAGACCAATGTGTGGATACTTCATTCCTCCTTAGAATAGGGTACAAAACACCCATGAAAGGAGTTACAGAGAAAAAGTTTGAAGCTAAGATGAAAGGATGGACTATCCAGAGACCACCCTACCTGGGGATCCATTCCATCATGAGCCATCAAACCCAGACACTATTGCACATGCCAGCAAGATGTTGCTGAACGGACCCTGATATAGCAGTCTCTTGTGAGACTATGCCAGTGCCTGGCAAACAGAAGCGGATGCTCACAGTCAGCTATTGGATGGAACAAAGGGTCCCCAATGGAGGAGTTTGAGAAAGTACCCAAGGAGCTGAAGGGGTCTGCAACCCTATAGGTGGAACAACAATATGAACTAAGCAGTACCCCCAAAGCTCGTTTCTCTGGCTGCATACGTAGCAGAAGATGGTCTTGTCAGACAGCATTGGGAAGAGAGGTCCCTTGGTCTTGCAAACTATACATGCCCCAGTACAGGGGAATGCCAGGGCCAAGAAGTGGGAGTTGGTGAGTGGGGGAGCAGGGGCAGGGGGAGGGTATAAGAAACTTTCTGGATAGCATTTGAAATGTAAATAAAGAAAATATCTAATAAAAAATAAAAAAATAAAACAAACAAAAAAAGAAATTGAGGAAGATATCAAAAGAAAAAACATTGGTATCACTTAAGTTTACTATCATATAATCTACAAATAGTCACTTCTTCCTTTCCAATTTGTATCCCTTCAACCTCCTTTTGTTCTCTAATTGCTATATTCAACAGGTAAGGAGAGAGTGGACAGCCTTGTATAGTCCCTGATTTTAGCTCTACCACCTTCAAATCAAAGGACCCTTCTCTCCCCTGCTGCCTAGGTGAGGAGCCAGGACATTTGTCCTGCCTCTGGCAGCTGGTAGGGTGCAAAGATATTTCTCCCACATCGCTAAGCAGGAGCATGTGTCAGGGCTAGTTTATCTCAGCCATTTGACATCAACATGGACCCAGGTTGCAACCCAGACCACATATGTCCACATCTTCTTTGATGGTAACATGGACCATGGAAATTACCATAGTCCCCTGCTATAGCAGGGTTAAGGACCCAGATGTGGGCTTTCGCAGCAGCATGGGATTATATCACTATCGCCTCAAATGGTAGCACATGGTCCTCACAACCTCTCTTCATGATGCAGAAACCATTTCTCTCACCTTTCTCTCCCATCTCTCCTCCACACACCTACTCATCTTAGCCTTCCTTTCCTGTGCAAGCTGGGGCTAGAAGGTCTCTAGATATCTTTTGACTGATTTTTTTCTAGTTTTATTTGCTTCATGCTGTTAACCATTGTACTATATTTTACAAGTACCAAGTACTGCTCTGACTGAAACTATTGGTGCTTTTTTCATTTTTTACTTTGATGTCACCCGGGGTAGACTTTGCAACATTTGTTATTTGGGCAATTCACCATATTTCTGCTGTCTTTATTCAGAAAAGCAGTAACATATTGTGTTCTCTAGTTTAACTTAGGAATCTATGAATAAATGGGTTTTGAACTGGCTGATTTCATAGACTGACAAAACCTTTTCAAAGCACGTACAAGTTTTCACAATATGTTGGAAACCTAAATCTCATTGATAGGTTACCATATCTCTGAATTTACTTCATTACAATACAAAGTATATCTTAGGTAAAAACAAAATACTAAAAATTCAGGTTTAACTGTATAAATAAGAAGATGGAAATATCATTAAAATGTCCCCTAAAAATCAGAAATATTACACCCGTAGAGTCTAAGAAAAATGACAGGATAAACAAAGACATGCAAATAGACAAGGTAACATATTAGGGGACGACCTCATGGAGCTTCATGCATAGACAAAGAGGAAATTAAGACATGCTAAAAGCATGAGAAGTAGTCCCCTCTGATGAATATTGTTCAATACCACGTGGACAGTCCCATAATCGTACAAGTAAGTTTATAGGAACTGAACAATTTGCATATATATATATATATATATATATATATATATGATATACATGTATATGATATGAGTGTATGTGATGATAAAATAAATAGAAGGTATGAATTAGAATAATTGGCATATATAGGAGTGGGTAGAGGGAGGAAAGGAGCGAGGACATAGGAGGGAACATGATGTAAATGTTGTCTAATTTCAAATAAAAAATACGTAAAATGATTGTTAATGATATCTTCATTTACAACAAATGCAGATTTACTTATTGCTTTTATTTAAACCATATGTAACAATGGACACAAGAAACAAACTCATGTAGCCATTTTAATATCTAACAAATAGACTTCAAATCAAAATTAATCAGAAATTATATACTATATAATATATGTTAATCAAAGAGAAATCCACAGAAATATATTCCATTTCTAACCATCTATGCAAGAAAAACAGGTCACCCAGATTCATTTCTACAACTACAATTACATAATGACCTTATAACAGTAAAAGTAATGATCTCAATACTCCTCATTTGCCAAGATACAGATCACCCAGACAAAACTCAAATAGAGAAATGCTGGAACCAAATGACATCATAAACCAAGTATACTTAAATGATAATTACAGAACATTTTACCAAAACACCAAAGAAAATAACTTTTTCTGGAACAGTGTGTATATGTGTGTTTGTATTCCCTGCCCCCCCATGTGTGTGTGTGTGTGTGTGTGTGTGTGTGTGTGATTGTGCGTGTATGTGTGTGTATATGTGTGTCTGTGTGTGCATTTGTTAGAACATGTATCCTCTAGCACTTGTCTGAATATGAGAGGAATATGAGAGGACTACTTGGAGGGGTAGGTTCTCTTCTGTCATAATGTTGGTTCTGGGGATAAGACACAAGTTATGAGATTTGACAGCAAAAGTCTTTATACACTAAATAACCTTAGAGACACAAGAGAGTTGATTGAAACTAATTTTACTATGTAATAAAATCATTCTAAGTGAATGTGGAAATGAATTATATATAATTTTCAGTAGTTATTTTATAAGAATATGTGTTAAAATAACGTCAACTGTATCATATATTTTGTTTTGAGAATGATATTTCACAATAAATATATATGTAAAAATAAAGTATTATTAATTTGGTAATATATATTACTTAACATAACTAAGATATATATCTCTCAATATCACAAATAAATTTTATTTTCTTGTAATCACATATAGAAACAGGTAAGATACATAATTGAAGATAGATATTTCTGCAAAGTTAGACACTAATATAAGTCACATTATATTTAATATTTAATATAAGTCATACTATATTTTTACAAATTGTTTGCATAAGAATTTTCTCAGTGCTATTGTGACATCCTTGTTTCTTAGACTGTATACCATGGGATTAAACATAGGAGTCACAACAGTATAGAAAAGAGAAAGTACTTTATCTGTCTCACCTGAATGACTAGTATTGGATCTAAAATATGTAATCATAGCTGATCCAAAAAATAATATCACAACTGCAAGATGAGAAGAACAGGTAGAGAAGGCTTTGGCTCGACTTTTGGTTGATGATAGCTTCAAGACTGTAGAGATGATTTTACTATAGGAAAATACTATTAACAAGAATGGAAACAAGACAAATAAAAAAGCACCTAGGAAAACCATCATCTCATTGATAAAGGTGTCCCCACAGGCCAGGTGAAGTATTGGGGGAATATCACAGAAGTGGTTGATCTGGTGGGAACCACAAAACGACAGAGAAAAGATATGTGATGTCTGCCCTATCTGAATTGGGATTCCACTGATCCAGGAGCCAATCACCAGTTGGGAACACACCTTTTGGTTCATAACTAGAGGATAACGCAGGGGGTTACAGATAGCAACATAACGGTCATAAGCCATCACTGCCAGCAGGAAGCACTCTGTGGCCCCCAGGATAAGAGTGCAGCACATTTGTGT
Organism: Mus pahari; assembly: GCF_900095145.1. Taxonomy (NCBI): domain Eukaryota; kingdom Metazoa; phylum Chordata; class Mammalia; order Rodentia; family Muridae; genus Mus; species Mus pahari. The sequence goes on along the minus strand of NC_034592.1, from coordinate 72,470,323 downwards.
AGCACAGGCAATGAAAGAGATGGTCCTCCTTTGTGTTCCAAGGTTGAAGACCATTCTTGGAAGAGTAATTGATACATAACATATTTCTAAAAAGGAAAAGTTACCAAGAAAAAAGTACATAGGGGTCTGAAGAGCAGCGTCTACTTTTGTGATTAGTACAATGGTGCCATTGCCTAGTAAGATGAAGCAATACATAGCAATCAATAGTCCAAATAGAACCCACTGGAGATCAGGAACATCTGAAAATCCAAGAAGAACAAATTCCTTCAGATTGGTTAGATTTCCTTCTTGTGGTTTTTGTTGATGGTTCATCTGTGAAGCAGATTCAGTCAGTGTGGGTTTTTACTTTTCCTTCACCGTGAGAGGCTTTTATTCTAACATATAGTCATCCTGATTAATTTTACCTATTTGATATATTTTGTCTACTATAAAAGTATATAAGATTACAAATTTTACTGTTATTAGACCAAATGTATTATTGCTATATAGGTTTTTTTTATAATGCTGTCAAAATTAATATTAACTTGCCTCAGTCTACAGATCAGGGTATACTCGAGGCCCTGTAACTATCAGAAACCACTTATGGCACACACACCAACAGATTTTTTTTTTTAAAACTTTCTGATATCATTCATCATATATCCTGACAATCTTTTCATTGAGCTGGAGAGTTGTCTCAGCAGTTAAAAACACTGGTTGTTCTTACAAAAGACACAGGTTTTATTACCAGCACCCATGTGGCAACTCACGACTGCCTGTAACTCCAATTCAGTCTGATTTGGAATTTACATTTGCTTGGCAAATATTTGTACACATTAAAGAGGATATAACAAAAGTTTTAAAAATTCCTTTTTACTTAAAGTGAATTTTTAAGGTATCACAAAAACTATATCATTCATATTTTCTAAATATAATTTTTAAACCATTTACTGGAAATATAAAATAAAATTGTCCTCACTCTAATCCACAAGTTATTTCTAAATGCTAACTATTGGAAAAAACAAGTTTTCATCAACATAGTCTCACTGGGTATACAAACCACTCTTAAGGGCAGATCCTATGACCAGGAGGAGATGGCTAACACAAATTCAATGCCATTTTGGAAGGTCCTTTACCCCATAATATTTTGCCAAGGCATTATTTTTCCACAATACCAGTGTTTTGCATATTCATTATGATTTCTAGTTTTATAATTTGGGGGATTTCAGTTTCTAAGTGTATGTATCTCTGTGATACATGTTTGTGTTTTTCTCTGGATATTTTTTCTTCTGTTTGTTTCTTTGCTTTGTCTTTGTCTGGTCTGTTTGCTTATATTATTATTTTTTGAATACTTCTTGTTTTCTAGAGAGAAAGCAAAGTGTATTGATATGTGTGGAAAGATTTCTGTGAGGGGAAACAATAATTAGAATATATAGCATCATCATAAACTAATTTCAATTAAAAAGAGAAAAGATGGAAAATTTAAAATTTTAAAATTGTTCATATCAAGGCATTATTAGCATAGTACATTTCAAATATGCATATTATTATTTATTTCTTCAAAGATTTTATTATACTTTTATGATTAAAATTTCAGTTGTTCTCTTAGCTTGTTTGAGAAGTACAACATATTTTATTTATTTATTATAAGGGTTCCTAGTTTTATGGTTAAATTTTTCAGTTTTTCTCTTAGCTTATTTGAGAAGTACAACATATTTTATTTATTTATTATAAGGGTTCCTAGTTTTATGGTTAAATTTTTCAGTTTTTCTCTTAGCTTATTTGAGAAGTACAACATATTTTATTTATTTATTATAAGGGTTCCTAGTTTTATGGTTAAATTTTTCAGTTTTTCTCTTAGCTTATTTGAGAAGTACAACATATTTATTTCAAGGGTTCCTTTTGTTTTATGACTGAAAATTTGTAGATATTTTCCTAATTTTTCAGTTTATAATTGCAAGTGATTTAAAAATAATGACAGAAAAAAATGAGTAGCATGGTTAAAAGAAATATGTTTCTGAATTATATTAAGTAGAGATTTTAGGACATTTCATTCATTTAAATCAGCTTAGCAATCCATTTCCTATCAGGATATATGTAGAAGTTAATAGAGGAGAAACAGAGCAAGGGGTAGACTCACTTGAACTCTCAGGACTCTGCGAACCATCATAACTTTTTACTTAACCAGTAACCAAAAATTCAGTTAAGCATTTTAGCTTCACTTTTATTATGATGGAAAAATTTGAAAATGGGACAGTTTTGACTAGCGCTTTATGGTTGTTCCTCATAGTAAATTTTCTTCATTAGCCTAGTTTCATTCCAAAGTCTTCATAGATGCAAAGGGGAGAGAGGAGACAGCAAATGTGGGATGGGGGGGTTTGTGGAGGGGTAACCAGGAAGTGTGATATCATTTGAGATGTAAATGAATGAAATAATTAATAAAATAAAATAAAATAAAAATTTTTGATCATTTTTGTTTGAGAGCTAAACAAAGCAATATTAAAATATCACTTAGTTACTCAAAGTGATTCTTGTCATGTTTTGCAACTTACCTAAACTTCTAGATACTGGGTTAATATCTTCCAGGAATATATCAAACTGCTTAGTAAAACCTTATCTAATGGTCTTATTGATTTACTTTACTGAAAAGAGTTTTCCTTCAAACTTTTTTTTCTTGCTCAGTACTTTAGTATGTTCAGAGGAAGTGTTTTCAAGTAAGAGACAAAGAGGTCCTATGGATGGTAAGGAATCAGTTGGTACCTTTTCAGTCCTGAAGAGGATGCTTTGTAAGATATTTCATCTGAGATGATCTCTGACTCTTCGTGTGCATCAATTTACCTATCATCTCTTCAATGCCATGTTTTGGACCTTGTCCAGAAAAAAAGGGTAGTAACAGAATTAGCAATATAGGACAGAGTCCTTTTAAAATGTTAAATAGCTGACTTTTTTTTTTTTTTAATTTTCTTCTACTGTGTAACATGTATTCTAATGTAGCATTTGGACATAATTTGTTGAGCTATACAATGACTTAATAATTCTAAAACTACTTAAGATTATTGTGTGACTCACACATCTCAATACAGGCAAATAAAACATGCTTGAGATAGTCATGTTCTTCAAACATTGTCTATATTTGTTTTTAAATATTACCTTTGATTCTTCTACATTTTCACACTGGCTTAGTCCAAATGGTTTAAACAAAATTCATCCCAAAAGTCATTCTATGAATTTCTTCCTTTGCTTGACACTTAACTTTGGAAATGAGTGTCATCTACCTAGAATTATAACATCTTAAAGGAGGTCCTGAAGCCTTTCTGAAGGTGACATACACAGGAATATGCTTTACATTTTTTCTTTCCTTTATCTCTCTTTAATGTGACTCAAATATGAGGACTCCACATGAGAACATCTTGGTGAAATTTTCCTTATGGTTAACTATGGCCTTTATCACACAAATCTTAAGTGATATGTCAGAACAGGCTATGACTATCTTCCTACTTTAGTCTGATTTTTCTTCAATTAGTGGTCCACTGCATCAACTGTTGCTAATTATTCTGATTTGAAATAATGTGGCACTGTTTACAGAAAATTTTCACTTTCAAGCAGCAGAAGATGATAATTAATATGGAGGAAAAACGATAAATATTTTTACATCATGCTTTTAAGTCTCATGTAATATATTCCTATAAATATTTCCCAACTCTTTAAACTACAGTTTAAAGTTGTGCAATACAAAACCTATTTACTAAAATGACATTCAGACCACTGATATATCTTCTATTCCAGAGGAGAAGAAGCTACAAACATGATAAATTATTCAGTGTACTTTACTCAAATTGCATTCTTCTTTGTAGTAGATGTTTAATTTCTAATAGTTTTACAACAATTATTTCTATTTTAAGCCTCCCTTTTCTGAATACATCGAAATACTTAAAAAGAATTTCTAACAATATTCTAAATCATCCAAAGATCAGAAGTTCCATTTTTAAGAATGTATTTTGCTATGCATAAGGACTATAAATGCTTTAATGAATTTAAATTACTACATTGAACCGAAAATAATTTTCATTATTTTAAAACATCCTTATTTCTATGATCTTTCTTTTAAAATAATTATTCTTTTAATTATTCAGTTTTATAAAACTATTCCACTGGTTTTTTTACTTCTTAGCTTTCTATTAAAATATGATTAAAATGAACAAAGGAATTTGTCACTTCTTTATAATTCATTAAAATATGCTACTTTAAAATTTCCTCTAAAATCACACTTAACAAAATTATCATAAGCACAGTTTTCTCTATTTTGAGGTATTTCAACATTTTTACTTACTATGATAAACACAATATAAATTATATTTATGTAGTTAAACATTTGTTAACTTTTCAATTAATTTGTTTTCTACAATAGGTAGAATATTAAATGAAAAATTGTAAAGTTTGGAATGACTTGGTATTGATCTACAGTGGATAACAGTATAAAATAATTCATATTTACCTTTCTTACACAATTAATTTTGACATTTTGTCACCATAATTTAGACATTTCATTTATTTTAAGTGGAACCATTTGTATCACCAAAAGTTTGTGACCTTCTGTTAAATAATTTTTATTCTGAAGACCATAAAGTAAATGTAGCTCTGCTCCACACTAGCTATCTCTACACAGATCTCAATTTCTATATCAGAGAAAGTCTTTTATATTTACCTATTTGCCTATTTTATTTTTTTCCCAGATTATATTTATTCCACCTTGATGTGCAAGTTGGCCCCCAGTGGAATTGAAAACACAGTGTGGTTTATTTCCTAGACACTGACAGGTTACTGAGCAACAGTAGGAGAGATAGTTCAAAATTGACACCTTGACATTAATCATCTATTTTGGCAAATTTACAGCTGTGATGTTCTCTATTGTGAAGGTACTAGGTATTGTCTTGGTTCACAGTACACTGATTCTGTAAGCATGTATTTTATTTTTTTCTCCAGTCAGTATGCTATAATGGATTCTGTGTCCCGAATTCATAGGAAAGTCTGTGCTATGGTTTTAACAACAACAACAAAAGCAAGCTTTGTTTAGGGGGAAATGAAAATCTGGAGTAAGTTCAGCTGCAATAATTAAAAAGTCCATGAAGGGGGGCTAGAGAGAGGGCTCAGCGGTTAAGAGCACTGACTGCTCTTCTGAAGGTCCTGAGTTCAAATCCCAGCAACCACATGGTGGCTCACAACCATCTGTAATGAGATCTGATGCCCTCTTCTGGTGTGTCTGAAGACAGCTACAGTGTACTTACATTAAAAAAAAAAAAAAAAAAGTCCATGAAGAACAAAGTCTGTATATTCCAAGCTTCTGAGTTTTCCTGAGAATGACAATCACTCCTAACATTTTTAGATAGCTTAAGAATCTTCTTCAATGAATAGGGGAAAGAATATAATCAAAGTATACTGCAAGAAAAATAATTAAATAAAAATGAATTTGTGAAAGGATCTCAAACTGGAGGTAAACTATTATGACTCTAATACAACACTGATTAATATTATTCATTAAATAGTGACTTTAACAATTTTGATGACTATTAGAAAATGATTCCTGATAATACCTCCTATGTTTTCCTACTGAGAGCAAACAATATTTGGTACAGTTAATTGGAGGTGGAAAAGGCATGAAAAGCCATGGAAAGGTGGTGAGGATCAACAATAGGGCCTCCTGTGGGACCAGGGATGGCATTGCTTAGGGTGAAAGTGAGATGCCAAGCAAGAATAAGCTTTTTTAGGTGTACCTCCAAACCTTAGCTAGGTAAAGGCTGAGATGAAAGCTTAGGTAAGGACATAAGCCCTCAAAAGAATGGACAAAGAGATCTTCTGATGGTAGAAAAGAGAATATCCTGCAAACCACACAAATATAAATGAAAATTATATGAAACATACTAAGACAAATTCATAATATATGGGAATTTAAAACCAAATAATTCTGAAAACTGAATAATTTTAAGGAAAGAAAGTGGATGTTATTAATAATTCAAATTATAGTGAACTTCATCTTAAATTATGTATAGTAGTCTTTAAAATGTAGAATTAATTTCTGAGTTTGAGGCCAGCCTGGTCTACAAAGTGAGTTCCAGGACAGTCAGGGCTTTACAGAGAAACCCTGTCTCAAAAAACAAAAACAAACAAACAAACAAACAAAAACAATTATCTAATATTTTATTTTTTAAATGTTTACTAACCTAGCTATACCTAAATTTTTATAAAGCAAAATAAAACTTAAAATAAACTATAAAATAAAATGATTTTGCATGTATAAAATAAATGAGTTTCATATTATGCAAAGCACTGTTGATAAATAAGAAAACACTAAAATTCATGTCTCAAATAAAGAGCTACTTCCCCTTAGTAATAGACAGATCTTTACATATAAAAACAAAGTCCAAAATAAAACTAACATGTTTTTATGACAGAAAAGAAGGGGAAGAAATCCAGTAAGTGTTGGGACAGATACCTAACAGTATTATATAAATCAGAACATTTAAGGTCTTACCAATAACCTAAAACTTCTCATATTACTTGTATAAATTCTACATGAGGATACAAATCCAATATCACTGAAACTAACTGATTCAGTAATTAACCTGTACATGAATGAGAGTGGTCTCAATATCAAGAACGTTTTTCTCTAATTTTGTACAGTAAACTTGGTGTGAAACATCATATAGTTGGCTGTCTATGACAATATTTTAAATATTTTTTATCTTGCCTTCTCTTCTAAGCCATTGGCGTAGCATACCCTTCTTCAATAGAAAACAGTTTTTGAAAATTCTATTTTATTAGTACCATTAGCTTAGAGTCATTTTTATTAAAGTTATTAAGTATTACATCTTTAAAAGTAATTTCCCAACATATTAATTTACTTAGCTTCAATGTGCAGTACTAGATGGCAACAAAATAATCAACTGTATCTTTCTATATTAAGAGCAAGGATTTATATTTCTACTATTTATATCTAATATCTATAACTATACTGTGCATCTAGCTGTTTAGACAATCCTAGACATTTGTCTTTTAAACAGTAAATATGCACACAGTAGGATTATAGAACTTCATAACTTTTAATTATACTTTGTTTTTCTATAGAAAGTTTATTCATCTTGTACTTTTTATGCTACTTTTAATTTTTACAGTTCAGCTATTGTTCCCCTGCAGGTCACCCCTCCCACAGTTCCTCATTCCATTCATTGTTCTTCCCTTTGTCTCCAAGAGGTTGTTTCCACACCCACTGCTAGGCTTTCCTACTCCCTGGGGCCTCAAGTCTCCCTCTCTCTCTTTTTATTGGTTATTTTATTTATTTACATTTCAAATGTTATTCCCCTTCCCAGTCTCTGCTCTGCAAGCCCCTCATCCTATCCTCCTCCCACCAGCTTCTATGAGGGTGCTCCCACACCCACCCACCCACTCCTGACTCACTGTCCAAGCATTACCCTATGCTGGGGAATTGAGTATCAACAGGACCAAGGGCCTCCCTTCCCACTGTAATGCCAGATAAGGCCATCTCTGCTACATGTACAGCTGGAGACATGGGTTCCTCCATGTATACTGTTTAGTTGGTAGTTTAGTACCTGGACGTTCTTATGAGTCTGGTTGGTTGATATTGTTGTTCTTTCTATGGGGTTGCAAACCTTTTCAGCTCCTTCAGTCCTTGCCTAAACTCCATCACTGGGGTGCCCATGCTCAGTCAGAGGGTTGGCTGCAAGCATCTACATCTGTATTTGTCAGACTCCAGCAGAGCTTCTCAGGAGACAGCTCTATCAGACTCCTGTCAACAAGCACTTCTTGGCATCTACAATAGTGTCTGGGTTTGGTATCTGCATATGGGATGGATCCCCAAGTGTGGCAGTCTCTGGAAGGCCTTTTTTTTTTCAGTCTCTGCTCCACTCTTTGTCCCTATATTTCCTCCAGACAGGAGTAATTCTGCTTTAAAATTTTTGAGATGGGTAGGTGGCCCCATCCCTCAACCAGAGGTCATGACTAACTTCTGGATATTGTCTATACTGGTTCTCTCTTCCCTTTGTTGTTTATTTCAGTTAATGCCATTCCTTTTGGGTCTTGGGAGTTTCTTGCTTTCCTGGCACCTGGGATTTTCTGGTGGCTATCCTCAGGTCCCCATCCCCCACTGCTACACATCTCTGTTCAATTTCCTGACCCTCAGTACATCTCTCCTGTCTTCCTCCTCTCACACTTGATCCTGCCCTCCTGTTCCCTCCCTCCTCCTCCTTTCCTTCCACTTCTCTCCTACTCTCTATCTCCAGTGATTATTTTGTTCCCCATTCTCTGTAGGACTGAAACATTCACTTTGGTCTTCCTTCTTTTTGAGATTCATATGGTCTGTGAGTTGTACCGTGCGTATTCTGACCCATTTTCCTAATATTCACTTATCAGTGAGCACATAGCATGTGTGTTCTTTGTGACTGGGTGATCTCACTCAGGATGATAGTTTCTAGTTTCATCCATTTGCCTGTGAATTTCACGAAGTCACTGTTTTAAATAGTTGAATAGTATTCCATGTATACCATATTTTCTGTATCTATTCTTCCTTGGTGGGACATCTGAGTTGTTTCTAGCTTTTGGTTATTACAAATAAGGCCTCTGTGAACATAGTGGAGCATGTGTCCCTATGGTATGGTGAGGCATCTTTAGAGTGTATGCTCAAGAGGGTTATAACTGGGTCTTCTGGTAGACCATTTTTCCAATTTTCTGAGAAAACTCCAGATTGATTTCAAGAGTGGTTGGAGCAGATTCATCTTGGATTTTATTTGTTTATTCTTCTGGTAATCTAGTGTTCCATTTGTAGAATTATAATTGCTTTATAAATTCTAAATAAATATGTTTAATGGTTATTTGAATCATACTAGGATGAACATTTTACTGTTGGTCACACATAGGAGTATTTTTGTAAATTATTTTGTAATAGCCTAATACAGCTAGTTAGACACTTTAGATGAGGCCAGGCTATTTGTTAAAGAGGTGCCTCATTCCCCATGCTAGCACTGCATAGGAAAATCCAATGTTTCCCATTTTCTGTGGATATGCTATAGTTGGTCTATTAATATTGATTCATTTAATTTAAATGTTATCAGAAAACATATTTTGACTATATTTTTTCTCTCCCAATTCCTCTCCTCTTCACCTCCCCATTACCTAACTTTCTGTTCTCTCCCCATCTCCCTGTCCTTGTCTGTTGGCTCCTCCCTCTAAGCCTTGTGTTCCGCCTCTTGCAGACAGGTTGGGAGTTTCTTCCTGGAACCCTGGATCTGGACAGCGTCCTCGAACCGCCCACTGTCAACGTCCACCGTCGCCTAGACCGCCCACCATCGGAGACCTGCCCGCCACTGCCAGGACTGCCCATCATCGCGAGAACGCCGTGGCAACTTCTAAGGACTCAGGGGAATGCTGGGAACNCTTNTTTGTANTTAAGCCNGTCCTGACAATAAAGATTNGGGCTTTGATCAGACACTTTGCCAAGGCCCCATATTTCCTTTCGCAGCCCTGTTCCTTCTCAGGAGTTCTCGTCCTCCAGTTCGGATCCACAGTGGGTTCTGCAGGCAGAGCCACACATTTGGCGCTCAAGTGCGAACCCACCCCAAGGTGTTCTGCCCACGCAGAAAAGGCGCCGGTCTGTGTGCAGGCAGGAACACCACACTTGTCATTTTTCCTCTATATCACAAAAAACAAATAAATGAAAGTCAAAATAAACAAAAGAATAACACCCCCCCTCCAAATAAAATGACCATGGGGAAAAAGATAAGTCCATCTTCTACTGGCCAACTACTTCTGGGCACCAGGCTTTCCCTGGCGTGTGACACTCCTTTGGAGAAAACTGATAGTACCTTTTCTAACACACATGAATTGCAAAAGCTCTTGAGACATAAAAGTTTAATTTGACCAAAACAAAAGAGTACAGTAACTAAAGAAAACCAAAACTAATGTAAAACTAGAAATGAAAAACTTAGGATGTCAATCAAAGCACTCAGACATGATAGGTAAGGTAAAGAATACATATATACATGGAAGAGAAAATTCTGTTTTGCAGAGACAAAGTCAAAAGTGCCAAAACAGAGAAATATGAGACCAAAAAAATTCATTGAGTTTGTTTTGTATTGACCATCTTGCTGATTGGCATGGGACCTATCCTGATGTGTGGCTGATATTCTCAATGAGTCTTTATAAAAGAAGGGTATTTTTTCCTTTACACGAGGTTATCAAGTGCAGACAGCTTCTTAAGGATTTGAGCTCTTTTCTACTTCCCACATTCAGTACAGAGACTCCATGAACCAGTGCAGGCTCTGAGCATGATGCCATACTTGTGAGTCTTGGATGTACATCAGTCTTGTTTTTCTACAGTAGGCTCCTTGGAGTGCTCCATCCTTTTAGTTCTTACAATCTTCTGCCAAGTTCCCTGAGCATTGAGAGAGAGAGAGAGAGAGAGAGAGAGAGAGAGAGAGAGAGAGAGAGAGAGCTTAGAAACGACACCTATTTGGAGTGTTAAGTCTGTTATCTAGACATTGTCCAGTTGTGGACCTCTATGCTAGCTCCCATAAACTGCAAGCAAAAGCTTCCTGGTGGAAGGTTGAGTGAGGTACAGATCTATGAATACAGCAAAATGTCATTAGGAGTCATTTTATTATTAAGTTCCATTAACAAAATAAGCACCATTTAACTGTTCTGTAGGTCCACAGCCTATCTAGTTTTGGGATATTTGAAACTTAAGCTTTGTGAAGCATGAGTTCGAACTCATGGAGTGAGGTTAAATCCAATCTGAGAGTGGTTTGTATGCCTACATCTGTGTCATTGTTGCAGCTTGAACATAGGTCTCTGCATTAGATAGCAAGTTTTGTAGCTAGACTGATGCTTAAGTTTCTCCTCAGGTACAGTGCCCTCTAGTACCATCAACAACAGCCAGAATGGTGAAGCTTCTGTTTACATATGAATTCAACTTCACTGAGTGCCATGACATAGTTTCTTTAGTAGTAGGGCCTTACCATCAATTGTGGAGAGTAAGTTAAAGCCTTGTCAATAGCCTGAGATGAAGATTTAAGTATTTTTCAGTCAATTGCATTTCATCTTTTGAAAACTCCATTTCGTTCAAATGTCCATTTTAATTGTGGTATTTGGTTTTTGGATTTAGAGGGTTTGTTTTAGTTATTTATAAATTTCATATACTTACCTCCATTGGGTGTTTATATGGTAAAAATCTCTTCTAATCCTGTAGTCTACTACTGAATGCTTATGTCCTTTGCCATTCTGAAGCATCTTGGCTTCATGAGATCCCAGTTATTTGTTGTTTTTCTTAGTATCTGCACTATCAGTGTCCTATTCAGAAAATCTTTTCCTGTGTCATTTAGTTGTTCAAGTATATCACCCCTTTTTCTATCAGTTTCAGGGTATTTGATGGGTGTTTTTCGAGGGAACACTTTGGCAGGGATGTAATATTTCAATTACCACATAGTATTCATACCTAATACTATCTGAAAGAAATACTCAATTTCTAACCGGGAAAAGTAACATATTGGTGGTCATAGTTAGAGAAAAGAATGAGTTTTGGTTATTTTAATTCCAGAGTTTACTGCCAATAGAAGAAAAATGTGAATCATAAAATAAATACTAGAAAAAGAAAAGAAAAAGTATGGAGAAATTGGCCAACCTTAGCTTTATAAATTGCGGTGTCATTTCTAAACATTATTAATATGCCACACAGACCAGATAGTTCTCACTAAACATAACAGTATTTGAAAATGCCATAAAATCAGAAAAGAATAAGCTTAGTTGTTAATTTATCCTGCTTTTTAAATTCTTTATTTAAATTGTACTAACTACAGCTGTTTAATTGCTACATAAACTTTCTTATCTTCAAATTCCAACATTTCAAATTATATTCAAAAAGCTCATTAATGTTTAAAGTTAATATATAATAAAATTCTAAGTATATTAAAATAACAGTCATCAGTCTTGCATTTGTATACAAATAGATGGATCTCAATATACACTGTCACCTTGGCTTTCTTTTAATTTCTTTACATTTCACATACTTTATTACACAGGTTTCAGGTAGCATTGTTTCCATTTTTAAATTGTCTGATCAAATGTCTATGATTACATATTCTAAATGTTTTCCTGTACCATTTGTGTATTTCTTATTATAGATTCAGTTTATTTGTACATATGCATATTTATACCTGAGTGGAACCCAGAGGTCCCCCTTAATTTCTGAGAAATGTTCTTCTCCTGAAACTTGTTTGTAATATTGTAATCAAACTACAGTGCTAGTAAGACTAACAACCTGCCCTGCTGTGGTGGCACATGCCTTTAATCCCAGCACTCAGGAGGCAGAGGCAGGTGGATTTTTGAGTTCGAGGTCAGCCTGGTCTACAAAGTGAGTTTCAGGATAGCCAGGGCTATACAGAGAAACCCTGTCTTGAAAAAACAAACAAACAAACAAACAAACATCAACAACAACAAAGGATAACAAGCTTGTGCCAGTCTGTCAGAATTTATAGGTGGTTTCCATGACTCAACCTGAAATTCTCATGCTTGAAAGCAAACATTTTGCTAACTGAATCATCTCCTAAATCTGGGTCATAATATTTTGCAGGTTTTATTATTGTTTTTATATATATTATTTTTATTTCTGGTATTTTAATATATTTTCAACATTTCTCCCTTCTCTTTTCTCTTTCCAAAACCTTCCATAAAACCCTTTCTATTCACCTTAAATGTATGACCTTTTTGTTCACTAACTGTTTTATATTCATTCTCATGTATATAGATGTATACATTAAAGATATATATATATATATATATATATATATATATATATATATATATATATATATTAATATATATATTCCTTAATAACCTGTTCAGTCTGGATAATGTTACTTGTACATATATTTTTAGAACTGTCTGCTTGGCCTAGAAAAGACCACTTCTCTCTTTCTCTGTTTTTCTCAGTTTCCTACAGGTTTTATGTAGGGTTAATGTCCCAAGAAGTTTTTCCTATCCACTAGGGCATGTCCATTGGTGTCATTTTGTTGTTGTTGTTGTTCATATTTGGGCAGCTACAATTCTGAAACTCTATAGACATAGATAAAGAAGCTCACAGCAAATTTCCTGATCCCCTGTCTCTTACAATCCTTTTAACCACCTGTTTCTCAGTATTCCCTGAACCATATATCTTTAGGTGTTTTGTAGATATATCCACTGTGCCTGGACTTCATAAATCTTATTTTGATGGGTTGTGGTTTTCTGTAGTGATCTCTTGTAACAAAATTATTTTTCCTATCTGAAGGTTGAAGACTAAACTTATTTGTTTATAGATTGATATTAGGGATTATGCAGGTTTAGTAATTAGTGGCTGTATATTTTCCTCCAATAACTATGACTTCACTTGCACTGAGTAGTTAGAAGGGTTTCTCACTTGTTGAGCAGGATCCCACATGCTAATTCCATTTAGTGAGCAGAGGTTTACCAGTGAAGAATGTATGCCAATGTTGCACCCTAGGATTACAATGCCATGATAGTTGTTTTTTGATTCATAGGCATCATAATGTGGTTGAATTCTTGGTTGCCTCATTCTTTATGTAGCTTGAATAGCACCTTGTGCTACAATGAAAGCTAGTATCAGGGACTGGGCATTTAGGCCAGTTCCAGCTCTGGAGTCTTTATGCTCTGTTTCTGAAGTCCATGACCTTAACAATAGGGATTCACAGTTCTCTTCCTCAGAATAAAAAAGGGACACTAGCAATTAGCTCTCTTTAAGGACTTTCTTGGTTTGCCCTGGGCAGTAATTTAAAAGAGGGATTCTTGTGCCTGGTATCAGGGGTTTTGTTGGGTGATCTTTGGCACTTGATGGGAGCAATGTCAGCCCAGATGAGAAAAGTTAACTAAATCTGTATGTTCTATATAGTGTATCCTAGCATGTCCAAAACTATATAAGAGTACCTGTCTCAGATAAACAGATAAAAGCAAGCAATCAAAAACTGTATTGCATAATTATATGTAGAAATAAGGGTGTTATGGGTATTTGGATTTAATTTTAGGCAAATTTGTAGTATGATTATTTGTTTCCTTTTCAAATGTGCTTATATTTATTTCACACACTTCCATAATCCTTTGTGTTTACCAAACTTCTTGTTTTTGGTTTGTTTGTATTGATAGGGGCAAATACCATCCTGTAAATTTTATTGAGATTATGTTATTACAACATTCTTCCTTTCCCTTTTCTTCCTGAAAACATTTTCCTATACCTTTCCTTGCTCTTTCAAATTTATGACCTCTTTTTCACTAATTGTTGGTGTGTACATACAGACATACGGATAGACTTTCCTACACATAATTAGCTCAGTTTATACAATATTTGTTGCATATAATTTTTCAGGATTTACCATTTGGTATTGTACAGCCCCTTGTTGTGTTCTTTCCCTTAGAGACTCTTTATTCTTCTCTCAAAATTCCTTAGTTGGTTTTTCTTTGTCCACTCTGGCATTGGTGGTTTCCTCTTTTAGTTCATGTATAGTCAGTCATATTGGTTTGATTTTGGTAGGTTAGCTTCAGACTTTACCAGGAGACACACTTTCATTTTAATTGCAATAATGTAAATTATACATTAGAGGTGATTGAAAGTCTTGTGGTTTTTCTGCTATAATTATGACTGTATTTATATGTAATTCTGGGTGTTATTCCATGCAAATATTCTTAAAATACTGTGTGCTTTTTTCTTCTGAGTAATAAATTTGTATGTATTTATAAAAGACAATAAATATTAAATAAATTATTCATTGACATGTATAATATCAGATATGTGACATATTTTTAGTTAATAAATTATATATCAACATTTAATGTGTATTTGATAAATTTGAAATATTTTTAGTATTTTATATATATGCATTCCTGATCCCCACAGACCACAATGATGCATTAGATCCCACCTAACTAGAGCTAAAGACAGTTATAAGGCTCTATGTGACTGCTGTGTCTTCTGCAAGAGCAGCAGTTACCCTTAACTGCTGAGCCATCTCTCCAGTCCCTAAAATATATTGCTATATGTATATAAAATCTAATAATTTAAGGGAATAAACATACTTTCATAAAAGTTTCATTTTGGGTGACTGAGCACATTGATGCACAATCTTTTAATGAGTTGTTATACATATATTTCTATTTCTGTTTTTCTTGGAAGTTCATAAAATTTCCCCACTAACTTTATTCTCAACATATCACTATCTTTTACTATTATTTATGTATATGTTTTGGTTTGACTATAGTCAACAAAATGCCAGTATTGCTTCAAAAATTTTGGTCCTTAACTAGACTCATCTTCTCCTAATGCTATACCCAAGAATGATTTGAGGTATTCCTTCATTTCATATCAAAATATAATTAACTTTTAAAATATTATGACTTGCTTTCTTTCTGTCAAGGTAGTTCATCATCATTTTTATACATGTGTATGATGAGTTTGGGTTACACTATATGTGTATTTATAAGTTTTATTTGCAGTATATGTATATAATGAGTTCTGTACACTTTCTCCTACTTTCTCTTATCTGTCTGAACCCTATTAATCCTGCCTTCTTTCTATCTCTTCCATTTTCAGTTTCATGTCTTCTTGTTTTGTTCTACAACTGAGTACAACAGAGACGTCTGTGTGGGCATAGGTCAGGTTTATCTATTAGGGCTTGACTATGTCATTCGCACATATATGACTGGAGAAAATGACCCACTCACCTGAAATCTATCAATAACAAAAAATTCATTAGTGAATTCATTCATTGTTTTTGAGCTCCTCTTCCACCCATGACTGACCTTTATACTCCCACTACATTAGCTATTTTTCAACCTTTCAGTTGACTGATCCTAACTACAGAATAAAAGCATCAAGCATATTAAATCAAACCAAAAGCAAATCTATCTCAGAACATGACAATAGCCTCTGATTATAGGATAAAATTACTTAGTTGCCATGAAGTTCTTTAGGCCTCCTGACCAGAATATATAGCAAATCAAGAGAAGAAAAAGCTTTATAATAGACATGGGCAGCTGATTTAATATATAATCTGGAGATATGGAAACCCCGTGAAATTATTAAATATTAAAGTGTGAAATTAATGTTGCATGACAAAATGTGGGTGGTTACCATAAGTTTAATCAGCATTTAAAGAATGTCAGAACAAAATATTTTTTGTCTAAATGATGAACAAATATCCACTTTTCAAGCATTTGCCTCACACTAGAATCTTACTGAGTAGTTTTCTCAGAGCTGCCATGATGTCCTTGTTCCTCAGAGTGTATATAATGGGATTCAGAGTTGGTATCAAAATGGTGTAAAAAAGAGACAACAATTTCCCAGTTACTTCTGATTGATTTGGCTTGGGCTGTAAGTATGTGATACCAGCTGTTCCATAGAATAAGACTACAACTATGAGGTGAGAGGAGCAGGTGGAGAAAGCTTTGGTCCTTCCTTTGGCTGATGACAGTTGCAGAATGCTGCAGATAATTTTGCAATAGGAGAAAATGATCAGCATAAAGGGAACCATGACAAATACCATTGCAACTACGTAGACTGCTATTTCATTCACAAATGTGTCACCACAAGCAAGTTTGAGTACTGGTGGGATGTCACAGATGAAATGATTAATTCTGTTAGAGCCACAAAAAGGCAGAGAGAAAATCTGGTATGTTTGTCCAATCACAACTGGTATGACACTGATCCAGCAGGCTGCCACTAACTGTGCACAGATCCTGTGGTTCATGACTAAAGAATAGTGTAGAGGGTTACAAATGGCCACATAACGGTCATAGGCCATTGCCGTCAGGAGGAGGCACTCTGTGCCTCCAAGCATAAGGATAAAACACATTTGAGTGGCACAGGCAAGTATAGAGATATTTCCTTTCTGAGTACACAGGTCCGCAAGCATCCTTGGAATTGTGACTGTTACATAACATATTTCCACAAAAGAAAAGTTGCTAAGGAAAAAATACATAGGGGTCTGCAGAGCAGGGTCAGTTCTTGTTATGAGCACTATAGTACTGTTGCACATTAGAATAGTCAAATACATGATCAAAAATATCCCAAACAGAACCCATTGGAGAGTGGGGACATCAGAAAAACCCAGGAGGATAAATTCTATCAGTGAAGAGGCATTCGATTTTTCTGGTTTAATTTTCTGTTCATCTACAGAGAATAAATAAAACATGGTTCATTAATTATACCTACAATAAACATTGACATGTTACTGGACTTGAATGAAGTATATATATATATATATATATATATATATATATATATATATATATATGATAAATTATCATTCCTAACTTAAAATGTCTCCATGAGACTTGAAATTGCTGTAGACAACAGGTAAATAGTAAACATCAATTAAATCCTAGTAATAAGATCTGTTTGATTTTATCAGATTTGGTTATGTAGGTATTGAGTAGTGGTCATTACCATTTCAAATATATTTACTAATCTATGCTTCTTGTTGGGAGTATTGTCAGCTCAAACAGCTTAACATATATTAGATCTGGAAAATCAGATTCCCATTTGGAGGAAAAGAAATCTTATATTGTGGGTATCAAGGAAAGATAGAGACAGAAGTTTGAAGGGAGAGTTTACAACATAATAAACTGAGATGCCTCCATCAGATATATGCATTTTATATAATAATATGATTCCCTGAGGATTAGTGACCTTGGGTTTACTTGTCTCTCCGTTCTATATCAATGCTTTGTTGCTTCATTATTAATATTGCACTTAGGTCTTATTTACTTTCCTGTTGTCTTGCTTTATTATTTCATCAATTTTATTGTTTTGTAAAATTTACATTCCCCTTTAGCTACTGGGAAGTATATTTTAAATATTTAAAACCGTTCATTTAAATAAATAAAAAAGTTCCATTTATAGTATTTTCATATTTTTTAAATTTTCTTTGTGGAGATCTTTTTTAACATGGATACCTCATTTTCAAGTATAATTACTTTTCTCTCTCCTCATTCTCTTTATAATGTTTTCATTTTTACTGTAGAGCTTTTTAAAATACAGTTACAGATTGCTGAGAATCTTAAACTGATCAAATATAAAAAGGAGTCTTAAAAGCAAAAGTAAACAGAAATTTTCATACATTTTCATACTACAATAATCTAATGCAAAGAAGTTAGCACTGTTTGACGATCTGCTTTCCTTTTTCTTCACGCATATTTTCTAAGTTTGCAAAACAAACTGTTCTTTGTTGATTCACAACTTTCAAGTGCTCATACCTTCTTGTCTAATAAACTGATACATTCAGTTAAGATAATGGTAAATTAGTGTTCAAACATTGTCTCCTATTTTATATTTTATTAGTACCAGTTTTAAAATTTATCTCATTTTAATTCCAAATGTAATTTTTTATTTTTGAAGTATTTACTATTGTTTAATGTTATAAGTAATAAAGCTAAAATGTTTATGATAAATCCCACATTTAAGTAAAGTACACATATTTTCATTTTTTTCTTAATTTATAACTACCTTTGAGTAAACCACAAACAACAGTCTTGCATCTTACCTTTGTACCTTTGCATGGAGACACTAATGAAATAGGTGGATATTAATTTATAGCTTCTTAATCTTATATTTCAATAAGACACAAGGCTTCTACAAGACTTGTTTTGCTGGCTTTGAACACCAACTCCTTTTAAATAAGAATACTGATGTTTGCTCTAGGGATCAGCATCCCCTGCATAACAATTTACCTGCAATAAACCTGTTTGGCAATGATTCTGGTTCATTTTTCAAAACTTTCTTCTTTGTATGGACAAGTCCCTTACTACCATACTCATCATTAATCAAGCTAACTCATAGGGTTTTTCCAACTTTGTGTATGTGCATGCATGGGTGTGGGTGTGGGTGTGTTACAGAAAGAGAGAGAGAGAGAGAGGGGGGGAGGGAGGGAGGGAGAGAGAGAGAGAGCATGGAGCCTATGTACTCACATATATGTGTAAATGTGTGTGTGCAAATGCCTGTGAATGTTGCAGTGTTCTCTTGAAAAGACTAGAACTCTCACTGTGTAGATTTTTAGAGATATTCACATAGAGGTCAGAGAAATCCCACCATTTTTTTTTTTTTTGTATTGTGTGCACATTCATTTTAGTTTTTGAATTATTTGAAAATGCCTTATATGTATACAAATGATTTTGGTGATATCAAACTTCATTCTCCCTCATTTGACTCTTACCATTCCCTTCCCTGGAAGACAAATTTACCCAACTCTATGTCCTCCTATAGGATTCATACTTAAATCTGTAATTTATTTCATGTTCTCAGAAAATATGTATATGGAAAAATCAGAGCCTTATAACATCTTATTCTGAGTTTATTCTATTATTTATTATTAATAACTTTAGCAGATTCATGTATAAGCCATATTTATTTGAATATGTATAGTAATAAGCAACAGATCCTTCAAGCCCATAAAGATTTGTAAACAACAAAGTTAATAATCATTTGGCTCTCTTGTGTCTTATCTGGTTTCATATTCAAGTTTAGATGAACTTTTTCCATTTTGTGAACTTCCATACAATAGTCCATTTAACAAAAATTTTTGAAGAAGTGGATTGGATTGTTTCAATTACAGCCAAATTAAACAAACAAACAAAAAAAGAGTTTAGAAGATACTTTTACCAGTTCTACCTCCAAAAGCTGATAACTTTGACAAATTATACTCAATGTTAAAATCATAAAAGTAGCTGTGAAGATAAGAGAAAGATGTATTTATAAGTATGAAATGACAACTAAATCATATTGTTTGCATTATCTTCCAATTAAACGCCTTTAATTAAAACTGAAGCACGGCTGAGCGTGGCGGTGCATGCCTTTAATCCCAGCACTCGGGAGGCAGAGGCAGGTGAATTTCTGAGTTTGAGGCCAGTCTGGTCTACAAAGTGAGTTCCAGGACAGTCAGGGCTATACAGAGAAACCCTGTCTCAAAAAACAAAACAAAACAAAACAAAACAAATCAAGGAAACAAACAAAAAAACCCGAAGCATGTTTATAATAAAGCTAAAATACAGGAAATATTTAAATGCTTTAAAAGGAAACTTCTCCACAATTATAAAGAGCTAGTAACACAAAATAATTGTTCTCGGGTAAATAAAAGTTATGAAACAGACAAAAACAACCTAATAATATTCAGTATCTTATGACAAAAAGAGAAAATGATGATAAGATACCCATTATACGTGTCAACAAGGGATAATCCAATAATAATGAAAGATCCATATGTATTGCTACAAAAGTGATAAATGATTCATAATAGATGTAAAGATTTACCTATTGAAATGTAAGAACATTGGGTGAATATTAATAGTAGGTAATTTAAAAAGATACCTTGTTGATAGGAGCCTGGTATAGCTGTTCCCTGAGAGGTTCTACATACACATGACCAACATAGATGTAGATACTTACATCTAAACATTGGACTGAGCTGCGAGACCCCCAATGGAAGAAGTAGGGGAAGGACTGAAGGAGCTGAAGGGGATTACAAACCTATAAGAAGAACAATTAAAACTAACTGGACCACCCAGATCTCCCAGGGACCAAACCACCAGCCAAAGAGTATACATGGAAGGAGCCAGGACTCCAGATACATATGTAGCAAAGGATGGCATTATCTGACATCAATGAGAGGGGGAGGAATACATGATGCCCCAGAGTAGGGGGATGCTAAAGGGGTGAGGCAGGAATCAGTGAATAGGTGGAGGAGCACCCTTATAGGGACAAAACTGAGGGGGTGGGGGGATAGGATGGGTTTTGTGAAGAGGTAACAAGGGAAGGGGATATCATTTGATATATAAACAAATAAAATTAATAATAGATAATATGAGATGTTAATAGTTTTCATTTTTTTTCATGTTTTAAAGCCTTACACAATTTTGATAGTTCTTCAAAAATATACCAAAAATGCAAGAATGTCTGATAAACACTTTGTATTTTCCAGAATGAATTTTTACAATGTAAATTTCCCTTTTTAATACAACATAAAATATAAGAGAAAGCAAAAACTATCACATTGAAGATATCAGTGAGTAAACCCTAGAAAAATGGAAGAGGATAATGGTATAATGCTTTCTGTACATTGTAGTCGGTAGCATGGTTATCATGTACTTTATGGCTAATGTCCATTTATAATTGAATATGCATCTTTCTTGCATCTTGGTTATTATACTCTGAATGATATTCCTAAGTTCCATCCATTTACTCATAAATTTCATGATGTCTTTGCTTTTAATAGCTGAATAGTTTTCCATTGTATAAATATACCACATTTTCTTCATCCATTCTTCAGTTGAGGAACATATAGGTTGTTTCCAGTTCCTGCCTTTTGCAAATAAAGTGTCTATGAACATTTTGAGCAAGTGTTCCTCTGTAGTAGGGCATTTTGGGAGTATTTGCCCAGGAATGGTATAGCTGGGTCCTTGGGAAGGACTATCCTCAATTTTCTGAGAAACTGCCAGACAGATTGTACAAGGTTCCACTCCCATCAGCAATGGAGGATTATTCACCTTTTTCCACATTCTTGCTAACAACTGCTGTCACTTGAGTTTTTGATCTTGGCCATTCTGAAGGGTGAAAGATGGAATCTCAGGGTCCTTTAGATTTGCATTTCTCTGATGACTAAGTATGTTGAGCAGAAGTGATTCTGTGCCATTAGAGATTTTTCTGTTGAGAATTCTGTTTGGCTCTGTACCATATTTTTAATTGGCTATTTGATTTATTTGTGTCTAATTTCTTGAGTTCATTATATATTTTGAATATTAGTCCTTTGTTGGAAATAGGGTTGGTCAAGTTCTTTTCCCAGTCTCTAGGCAGATATTTTGTTCTATTGATTTGGTCCTTAGCCTTGCAAACAGTTTTCAGTTTCAGAGGAACTATTTATTTATTTATTTATTTATTTATGTATTTATTTATTTTAGACCAAGTGAGAAGTAATTTACTATAACACATAATGGGTGGAACATAGTTTTTAGTCAGTCATTCAATCACCAGTATAAACAGTCACAATGTTAGAAGGTGATTTAACTGTGATATTATCAAAGCGATGGAAACCCTAGTTATTTGTTTGTTTGTTTACATAATTATTTATAGAAGATTGCTTCATGCAAGTCTAATTTTAGGATCATCAAACATTCTTAGTATTATATTATTAACTCTAATTACTATTTCAAGTCACAAACCTGAAGTTGAATCTTGCTACAGTCCAAAAGTAAAGTATTGATTCAAATGATGAGCAGCTTACCCTATCATGTAAAGGGCAACTACAGCAGTCATGATATAGGTGTGAACAATAAAGAATGACTGCATCATTCATGACATTGTAGGTGTGTGAAAGGACTACACCATTCATGATACTCTAGGTGTGTAACATTCCACAAGCATTTGATCTGGGCTCTTAGTTTGGCATTCCATGCATCCCTTCATTTAATTAACCTGAAAATAATAAGGATTTGTGACAGCTAATCAAATATTTTAATAAGCCATGAAAGGCAAGATATCATAGGAAGTCTGTATTTTCACCTATTTGGAGAAATTTTGCTTTACATAAATTAAACTGGAGTTCCCTTTGAAATTTCCTTCCCTAAAAAATACGCCATAACAATGTATGTTCCTGTTCATCATTAACTTTTTTTTTAAAGATTTATTACATTTATATGAGTACACTGTAGCTGTTTTCAGACACACCAGAAGAGGGCATCATGGTTGCTGGGAATTGAACTCATGAGCTCTGGAAGAGCCGTCAGTGCTCTTAACCGCTGAGCCATCTCTCCAGCCCCCTCATCATTATCTTTTTAGGCTTATAATTATATGACATGAATACTACTGCTTTGTGAAATTTTGTTTAGCAATTAAACACTTTAAGAACAATTTCAAGGTAGAAGTAAATAAAGAATTTGAGCCTGTTTCTAAGAAGTTTATTCCTTATGTCACATTTACTATATTGAATGTAAATACCTTACTGATATAACACAATGGATCTATTGAATATGTAGATAATTATGTTCTATTTTGACCAAATAAATTCATTAAATGTGAATATTTAAAATAAAATAATTAAATTTAAATGTATAGTAGTTTTGGTTATGTACAATTATTGCATTCAATCTTATGCCTCCAGAATTTATTTTCTTTTTATAATTGCATTCAATCTTATGCCCTCCCAAAATCCTTCCCCCATATCCCTCCCCTTCTCTGATTGGGTGGGACTACCTTGATATCCCCCCACCCTGGCACTTCAAGTCTGAGAAGCTAGGTACTTCTTTTCCCACTGAGGCCAGACAAGGCAGCCCAGCTAGAAGAACATATTCATGAAGGGGGAATAAAATAGTCATAAGAGATAGATGAAGGGAGAGAACTAGAAGGGAAGGGGGAGAACGAGAAGAATAAGGAGTTCAGAATCAGATGTGAGGAAGAACAGAAGAGATGGATAGATGGCCACGAAATATGTAATCAATGGAAACAAGGATGTAGGGGAATCTCTAGAACAAGAGAAAGACCTGGGATAAGGCAGGCATCCAAGAAATCAATGGGGTGACCTTAGCCGTGACTCACAACAATGGGCATACAGACCTTTAGTGGCCACCTCCTGTAGACAGGCAGGACCATCACTGATGTGATTGAAACACTATTCCCCCCCACAAAACATTCAACCCAACTGTCTTTGACAAGCAGACACCTACATCCAAACAGCAAATGGGGCTTGAGGATTCTTATGGAAGAATAAGAGGAATGATTGAAGTCCCTGAAGGGGATAGAAAATGCACAGGAAAACCAACAGTCAACTAACCTAGATCCCTGAGGCTCTCAGAGTCTGAACCACCAACTTAAGAACATACACTGCCTCGACCTAAGCCTCTCCACACATATGTAGCAGATGTGCAGTTTGGTCTCCATGTGGTTACCAGAACAACTGGAGCAGAGGTTCTTCATAAAGCTGTAACCTGACTGTGGTATCAGTGCACTAACAGAGCTTTCTTGCCTGGCCTCGGTGGGAAAGGGTGTGCCTAATATGGCAGAGATCAGAAAATTGATGTTCCAGGATGGAGGTTTATCTAGTGAGTCCCTACCCTCTCAGTGGAGAACGGGAGGAGAGGAGGGTCTCTCTGAGCAGCTAGGTCTTCATGTAGGTCCAAACAACTTGAACGGGGGATATCCCCAAATAGGTTCCATTTATTAGCTGTTGATTTTACTATTGGTGTTTTGTTCAGAAATTTGTCTCCTGTACCAATGAATTCAAGGATGTTCCCTACTTTTTCCTTTATTAGATTTAATTTTATGTTGAGGTATTTGGGCACTTCGACTTGAGTTTCTTTCAGGGTCTATTTGCATTCTTCTACACGTAGACATTCATTTAGACCACCACAATATGCTAGAGATATTTCATTTTCCCATTGTATAATTTTGGCTTTCTTGTCAAATATCAAGTGGCTGTAATTGTTTGGGTTTACTTCTAGGTTTTAATTCTATTCCATTTAGCAGTCTGTTTGTTTTTATGCCAATGCCATGTGATTTGTACTGCTAGTGATCTGTAGTATAACTTGAAATCAGGGATGGTATTACCACCAGATGTTATTTTATTATACAAGATATTCTAAAGCTACACTTGTTTTTTTTTTCTTATTTCTTTTCTTTTCTTACTTTTTTTAAAAAGAGCTAATACTTAAACTTTATTTTCTAATTGTCAATAGTAAAATAAAGGAATATAACTTAATTTTGCACCTAAACCGTATTTCTACTGGACTTCCTAAAATGTTTTTCTGTATTTTTCCTAAAAACATGAACAAAATTTTATTTACAATGATAATACTGACACTGTAAGAACAAAGCAAAACAAACAAAAATAAATAATTTCTGTGTGCCAACATTCTGTTGAGTATTTTTTAATTTTTTTATTAGATATTTTCTTTATTTACATTTCAAATGCTAACCCAAAAGTCCCCTATACCCTTCCCACACCCTGCTCCCCTAGCCACTTACTCCCACTTCTTGGCCCTGGCATTCCCCTGTACTGGGTCATATAAAGTTCGCAAGACCAAGGGTCCTCTCTTCCCAATGATGGCCAATTAGGCCATCTTCTGCTACATATGAAGCTAGAGATACAGTCTCTGGGGGTACTGATTAGTATTGACTATTTTTTTGTTTTGATTTGTTTTTTTGTTGTTGTTGTTGTTTTGGTTTGGTTTTGGTTTTGGAAGCAGGTGTGGGTGGATTGGGGAGCAGGGGATATAGGGGACTTTGGGGATAGCATTTGAAATGTAAATGAAGAAAATATATAATAAAAAAAGTTAAAAATATTTAGAAATGCCTAGTAGAATAAAAGTACTGGAACAACACTATAGAAATGTTTATAAAATGTAAGTAAGTAGGTATTTAATAAATATTTACAGGATGGTTTTTTATTTTTTCATTTGAAGATGAAAAATGTCCTTTTAAGGTCTGTAAAGAATTATGTTGGATTACTGATGATGATTGCATTGAATCTGTACATTGATTTTTGGTAAACTACCAATTTTTGCTATGTTAATCCTACTGACTCATGAGCATGGGAGAGCTTTACATCTTCTTATATCTTCCTCAATTTTTTTTTTTTTTTTTTTTTTTTACTCAGAGCCTTGATGTTCTTGTCATAGAGGTCTTTCATTTGCTCTTGTTAGAGTTACACCAACATATTTGATATCATCTGTGGTTATAGAAAAGAATCTTTTTTCCTTAATCTCTTTCTTAGCATATTTATTTTTTGCATGAATAAGAGCTACTAATTTTGTATCCAGTTTCTTTGTTGAAGGTTTTTATCTGCTATAGGAGCTCTCTGAAAAAATTTTTGAGTGAATTTTGTATAATAGAGTATCAACTGCAAATAGGGATAACTTGACTTGTTCCTTTCCAATTTATATCACTTTGATCTCCTTTAGTTGTCTTGTTTCTCTATCTAGACTTTCAAATACTATATTAAATAGAGAGAGAGTGGTAAGACTTTCCTTGTCCTAGTCTTTAATGGAATTAATTGCTTTAAGGTTCTCTGTATTTAATTTGGTGTTGGCAATTGGCTTGTTTTCTATGGCTTTTACTATGCTTTTTGTATGCCTAATATCTCCATTTTTTTTTTTTTAACGTGAAGGGGTGTTGAATTTTGTCAAAGGCTTTTTTGGCATCTAATGAGATGGTCATTGTTTTCAGTTTATATGATGGATTACATTGACAGATTTTCACATATAGAATTACCCCTGTATTGCATGGATAACGCTTACTTGATCATGATGGCTGATGTTTTTTGTTGTTGTTGTTTTGGTTTTTTGAGACAGGGTTTCTCTGTATAACCCTGACTGTCCTGAAACTCAGGCTGGCCTTGAACTCAGAAATCTGCCTGCCTCTGCCTCCCAGTGACTGATGTTTTTGATGTTTTCTTGGATTTTGTTTGCTAGTATTTACTGAGCATTTTCCCTCAAAATTCATAAGAGAAATTGGTCTAAAATACTCTTTTTTTTTTTTTTTTTTTTTTTTTTTTTTTTT
>NC_034592.1:72431473-72443453 GCF_900095145.1 Mus pahari | reverse complement strand
GTGATTGTAATGCCTGGTTTTTTATTTCCTTTGGATTATAGGACTACTTAAGTTGTTTACCTGATCTTGATTTAATTTTGGTAAGTGATATCTATTAAGAAAACTCTTCCATTTTGTTTAAATTTTCCAATTTTGTGGCATACAGGTATTTGAAGTAAGACACAATGATTCTTTGAATTTTCTTAATATTAATTGTTATGTCTCTCCATTTGTTTCTGAATATATTAATTTTGATACTTTCTCTGTGTATTTTAGTTAGTTTGGTTAAGGGGTTGTCTATCTTGGTGATTTTTTCAAAGAACCAGCTTTTGGTTTCATTTTTATTTTTGGTAGTTTTCTTTGTTTCTAGTGTGTTGATTCCAGTCCAGCACTTGATTATTTCCTTCCATCTACTCTTTTCATGTGAGTTTGCTTCTTTTTGTTATAGAACTTTCAAGTGGGATTTTATGTTGCTAGTTGAGATCTCTTCAATTTCTTTGTTTTTGTTTTTGTTTTTACTTTATTGGATATTTTCTTTATTTACATTTCAAATGTTATCCACTTCCTGGTTTCTCCTCTGAAAACTCCCTCCCCCTATGCCCTCCCCCTTCCCCTTCTCACCAACCCACCTACTCCCTCTTCCTGACTCTGATATTCCCCTACACTGGCGCAAAGAGCCTTCACAGGAACAAGGACCTCTTCTCCCATTGATGTCCAACTAGGTCATCCTCTGCTACATATGCAGCTGAAGCCATGAGTCCCCCAATGTGTACTCTTTGGTTGGTAGTTTAGTCCCTGGAAGCTATGGGGTTACTGGTTAGTTCATATAGTTCCTCCTATGTGGCTGCAAGCCCCCTCAACTCCTTGGGTCCTTTCTCTAGCTCCTTCATTGAGAACCCTGTGCTCAGTCCCATGGATGGTTGTGAGCACCCACTTCAGTATTTGTCAGGCACTGGCAGAACCTCTCAAGAGACAGCTGTATCAGCCTCCTGTAAGCAAGAACTTATTGGCATCTCCAATAGTGTCTGGGTTTGGTGATTGTATATGGGATGGATTTCCAGGTAGCACAGTCTCAGGATGGCCGTTCCTTCAGACTCTGCTCAACACTTTGTCTCTGTAACTCCTTCCATGGGTATTTTGTTTCCCCTTCTAAGAAGGATTGAAGTATCCTCACTATGGTCTTCCTTCTTGAGTTTCCTGTGGTTTGTATATTGTATCTTGCACATTCCGAGCTTCTGGGCTAATATCCACTTATCAATGAGTGCATATCATGTGTGTCCTTTTGTGATTACCTCACTCAGTAAGATATCCTCCAGATCCATCCAATTGCCTAAGAATTTCATAAATTAATTGTTTTTAATAGCTAAGTAGTACTCTATTGTGTAAATGTACCACATTTTCTGTATCCATTCCTCTGTGGAAGGATACCTGGGTTCTTTCCAGCGTCTGGCTATTTTAAATAAGGCTGCTATGAACATAGTGGAGTATGTGTCCTTATTGCATGTTGGGTCATCTTCTGGGTATATGCCTAGGAGTGGTATAGCTGGGTCCTCAGGTAGCACTATGTCTAATAGTTTGATAAACTACCAGACTGATTTCTTTCTTTTTTTTTTTTTAAGNTTTNTTTATTTATTATATGTAAGTACACTGTAGTTGTCTTCAGAAACTCCAGAAGAGGGCGTCAGATCTTGTTACGGATGGTTGTGAGCCACCATGTATGTGGTTGCTGGGATTTGAACTCCGGACCTTCTGAAGAGCAGTCGGGTGCTCTTACCTATTGAGCCATCTCACCAGCCCCCAGACTGATTTCTAGAGTGGTTGTATCAACTTGTAATTCCACTAGCAATGGAGGAGTGTTTCTCTTTTTCCACATCCTTGCCAGCATCTGCTGTCACCTGAGTTTTTAATCTTAGCCATTCTGACCAGTGTAGGATGGAATCACAGGGTTGTTTTGATTTGAAATTCCCTCATGAATAATGGTGTTGAACATTTTTTTTAAGGGACTTCTCAGCCATTCAGTATTCCTCAGTCGAGAATTCTTTGTTTAGCTCTGTACCCCATTTTTTAATAGGGTTATTTGGTTTTCTTGAGCCATCATCTTGAACTCTTTTTATAAATTGGATATTAGCCCTCTATCAGATTTAGGATTGGTAAAAATATTTTTCCAATCTGTTGGTTGCCTTTGGTGTTATTGACACTGTCCTTTGCCTTAGAGGAGCTTTGCAATTTTATAAGGTCCTGTCTATCAATTCAACACAGCATGATGCTGGCTCAACTGGCAGATAATATGTAGAAGAATGTGATTCGATCCATTCCTATCTCCTTGTACAAGGCTCAAGTCCAAGTGCATCAAGGATGTCCATGTAAAACCAGAGACACTGAAACTTATAGAGGAAAAAGTGGGGAAAAGCCTTGAAGATATGGTGACGGGGGGGGGGGGGAAATTCCTGAACTGAACACCAATGTCTTGTGCTGTAAGATCAAGAATTGATTATTTCCTCAGTTTCTGTTGTTATGTTTCCATTTTCATTTCCGATTTTGTTAATTAGAATACTGTTTCTGTGTGTCCTCTAGTTAGTCTGACTAAGGGTTTATCTATTTTGTTGATTTTCTCAAAGATCCAGCTCCTGGTNTGGTTGATTCTTTGTATAGTTCTTTTTGTTTCTACTTGGTTGATTTCAGCCCTGAGTTTGATTTTTTGCCATCTTTCCTTCTTGGGATAATTTGCATCCTTTTTGTTGTAGAGCTTTCGGATGTGCTGTTAAGCTGCTAGTGTATGCTCTCTCCAGTTTCTTTTTGAGGAACTTAGAGCTATGAATTTTCCTCTTAACACTGCTTTCATTTTGTCATGTAAGTTTGGGTATGTTGTGGCTTCATTTTCATTAAACTCTAAAACATCTTTAATTTCATTATTTCTTCCTTGCCCAAGTTATCATTGTGTAGAGTGTTGTTCAGCTTCCACATGTGGGCTTTCTATTGTTGTTATTGTGTTGTTATTGCAGATCATCATAGTCTGTGGTGATCGGATAGGATGCATGGGATTATTTCAATATTTTTGTATCTGCTGAAGCCTGTTTGGTGACCAATTATATGGTCAATTTTGTAGAAGGTACTATGAGGAGTTGAGAAGAAGGTTTATCCTTTTGTTTTATGATTAAAATGTTCTATAGATGTCTGTTAGTTCTATTTGTTTCAGCACTCTGTTAGCTTCACCGTGTCTCTGTTCAGTTTCTGTTTTCATGATCTGTTCATTGATGAAAGAAGGGTGTTGAAGTCTCCCACTATTATTGTGTGTGCTACAATGTGTGCTTTGAACTTTAGTAAAGTTTCTTTTATGAACGTGGATTCCCTTACATTTGGAGCATAGATGTTCAGAATTGAGACACTACCTGAGAGCAAAAGGTTTTAAAACAAATTTTCAAGCAAATTGTCCCAAGAAATATGCTGGAGTAGCTATTCTAATATCGAATAAAATCAACTTTCCACCTAAAGTTATCAAAAATATTTGGAAGGACAGTTCATACTCATCATAATTAAAATCTACCAAAATGAACTCTCAATTGTTTTTTAGTTGGAAAAGTTTCAATTCCTACTGACATTTCCTTAGGGATTATAGGTCTATCATTTATTTATTTACATATCTGATCTTGATTTAAGATTGCTTAGTGGCAAATACTGAGAAAATTATCCATTTCTTTTAGCTTGTTTCTTTTTATTGGAAAATTGATATCTCTGTTATTGGAAGATAGCAATGACTATTCATTGTTGATTCCTGATATTTTGGTGGTGGTGGTGGTGGTGGTTGTACTTTTGTGTTTGTGTGTGTGTTACGCATCCTTTGATTTAATTTTGCTGTTTTGATATTATTTATTCCCTGTCTTTTCATGTTGGTAGTTAACTTATTTATGTTAATATTTTCTTCTAAAAACTGCTTGAGTGCCATATTTATATTTATATATTTCTTCAATTTTGTTTTATGATAGAATATCATTTTCTCCATCTTTACTGACTTAAAGTTTTGCTGGCTATAGTACTCTGGGATAGCATCTATGATTTCTTAGAATTTGGAGTTACCTGTCCAGGCCCTTCTCCTCTTTAGAGTCTTCACTTAGCAGTGAGGTGTAATTATAACAGGTCTGTCTTTATATGTGACTTGGTATTTTTCTTGCAGCTTTTAATATTCTATTTTTTTTATGGTTTTAGTGTTTTGATTATTATGTGTTGAGGGGACCTTTTTTTTTTCTGCTCCTGTATTTTGGTATTCTGTACTCTTCTTATACATTTATAGGCATCTTTTACTTTAGATTAAAGAATTTTTTTTTTTATGAATGTGTTGAAAACATTTTCTGAGCATTTTGCTAGGTTTTTTTTACTCCTTCGGCTCATTCTTATTATTCTTAGGTTTGGTCTCTTTTATAGTTTCCCAGTTGTCCCAAATGTTTTGTGTCAGGCGTTTCTTTTTTCTTTTACTTTTGACAGTTATAATTTTCTTTAAACAATATATCCATTTCTTCTATGATAGCTACAAGATCTAAAAGTCTTTCTCCTTTTATATTCACTTTCAGAAGCCTGCCACTATCACTATTGTTAACACTTCTAAATTTTCATTTCCAGAATTTCCTGAGTTGCTATATCCTTATTGATTCTATTTCTATTTTCACATTTTCAAAGGTTTTATTCATTTTCTTCTACTGTATTTACCTGGATTTCTTTAAGCATTTATACATTTCTTCTCTTATGATCTCTATCATTTTCATGGAGACAGTTTTAAATTGTTTGCCATCTGCTACAGCCTAATTGGAATATTTAGGACCTTCTGTGTTAGGTTTGCTAGAGTCTAGTGAAGACATATTGTTCTAGCTATTATTGATGATGTTTTTTCACTTGTATGTAGGCATCAGTGATTGGAAAGATTATAATTCTTCATGCTGATATCTGTTTTATATTTTTGTTCATTGTTGTTTTCTTTTTCTTGTTGTTGTTTGCTTGGTTTTGGTTTGTTTGTTTTGGTTGACTGGTTGTTTCCTTTCTCCTTTGTGTTTCCTCTTTGGTCTTTTGGAGACTGTGGTAGCTGTGTGTTACCTGGTAGGAAATTTCCTGTGGGCATGATAGTTATGACCCCTGGGAGTTTCACATAAAATATGCAGCATGCAGTTCTTAAGTAGCTCCTTCTTTTTAAGGTAATCCTTTTACTCATCAAACAAATCATCTGCAAATATATGTTAACAAAGCTTGACTTCTTTTATTAACACTTTTTTTTTCCTGTCTGATTTTCTATCTCTTTCCCTTCTTGAATATCTTTTTGCTTCATCAGCTATTTTCTAACAGAGACCATTTTGTATTGGATCTAGAATTATTATCTTTTGGTCTCAGCAGTTCAATCTCAAGTGTGTAGAAAAATTCTTATGAGTACAGATTTAAAATTCATGCTAGATTGCTGTCTCATTATTTCTTCAATGATAATTGCAGAATTTAATTTTCCTGGATTAATATGTCATAATTTTCTTGTCAATTGTCTTCTGACCAGTTTCTGACTCTTTAGTTTAGATTTTAATTAATATACATGTTTCCATGAAAATGTTGCATTTATTTTACATATTTATTTTATACTTAAAAAAATATTTTTTGCATATTTTTGTATATTGAGAAAACAAGATGTTTCTGATATGGTCTTACTATTTAATTAGCACCACTACCCATATACCTGTGTCCATAATTTGGAGATAGTTGGAACTTCTGGAATTTCGGTTTCAGCTTCCATCTTTGGTGACCTCATTCATGTGATTATTACAAACTGTGTACATATAATCAACCTTGGTCCCTTTAAAATTTGTTTCTGTTTTGATAACAATTTCATTTCATAACTTGTTGTGAATAGTTTTTTTTTCCTTTTTTGGGGTATTCTTTTAGGAGTTTATTCTAGATGAGAAAGAAAATCTAAGGATATCTAGAAGTGTCCATAACAGAATCAAGTTAGTCAGACCTATCTGTGACAGAAGCAAGGATAGTTTCCTTTTGATTTTCTAAAGTTATAGTTGCATATATTTCTGTCATAAACATTTTCTGATTCAAATATCTGTTAAATAGTTTTCCCTCTTTTATGATGCATTACAACTATAGTAGAAAGCAGAATTTGTTTTAAATCCTAGTTTTTTTTTAAATATAAATAGTATTTCCTTACTAGGCATTCAATATAAATGATGTCATATATATATATATATATATATATATATATATATATATATGCATCTTTTTGAACTCTAATATACCTATATATATTTCTATAATATATATGATTTTGCACAATAGAGACAATTAATACATTAGAATGAAGTATAAGACGCTTCTAGTTAAGTTTTTTGTATTAGTACATGCTCTTCAGAAATTCTATATAAGTAGTATGTTGAGATTTAATAAAGGTTGCCAAATTATAATGTATTCATGAAATAATTTTAATAAAACATTTTCAAACTAAGTTCAGGAAGATTTTATGCATTATACTATAAAATATGCATTCTAAATGTATGTGTTCATTTTTAATGTGGGCAAATCTATGTCAACATTTGATATAACCTAAGGTGAAGAAAACAAATTCTAAAAGAAGAATTTGTTAGCAAGGTTATTATATCATGTGTATTCCAAATAAATACATATACCTTATTTTATGAGCTACAAGCTTCCTATGTTATATTGAAGGGAAAGTATATGAACAAAGTTTGTTATTAATTAATTAATTTATTTTATCTTTGAAACAAAGTGTCCTGTATTCCATATTGGCCACCAACCCACCTTGGTCTTGATTTCTTGATCCTGCTGCCTTAACCTTTTTGGGGATGGAATAATACCTTTGCTAACGAATCCTTCATTTAGTTCTTATGTTTTACATCTTAGGTTACATCAAATGTTGACATAGATTTGTTCACATTATTTATAAACATTCTACCAATAAGGAAATCTTATTAAAAGCCCATCCTTTTTTATTTTATTTTTTCTATTTTGGGTATTCCC
This sequence comes from Mus pahari, assembly GCF_900095145.1. NCBI lineage: Eukaryota > Metazoa > Chordata > Mammalia > Rodentia > Muridae > Mus > Mus pahari. The sequence goes on along the minus strand of NC_034592.1, from coordinate 72,436,466 downwards.
CCTGCCCCCCAATTGTGCCATGAACTTGATGATTCTGCTTTGGGTATTTGTTGACATGAGTGGTTGTTTCCACCTTCTGTAATTCTACCAACAGGGTTTGAAACTCTGCATTTTACCAGAATAAATTCACTAATTTTAATTTTTTTCCAAGACCACATTATCCTCGTTGATAGTTTTATTGTTTAAAACTTTGAGAATTGCAACTCAGCAACACACACTGCATAAAGGCATGCATAAAACTTATTTTACATAATTATTTGAGAAGTGCAATGTATTTTTATCACATTTACCACTTAGCTTCTTCCCCAACTCCTCCAAGATCTATACCTATTTTATTACCTGCCTGCTACTTGATAACATTTAAATTCTAAACCCATGTAGCCAATTATGTGCTCCTGCTAACAATGCCATTTACCATAGCTTGGCTAGATCCACCACTATGCTCTTAAATAAAACTAATTTTTTTCTCTCCCAGGATATGTCAATTACAAATAGCTCCTCAGTTAGGAGTGAATGCTCATTATGCCCTACTCCCTAGTACTATAATATTGACTACTGAGAGAAAAGATTGTTATAATTTCTTTATGGATTGCCACAGGGCCCATTAACTGTACTTAGTCAAACAAATTTCACTTGATATGAGATACATTATTAATGATTATAATTGAATATTGCAGAAATAAAGTTAACAGTTCTTCTGTTCTAGACCTGCATGTAAGATGTACAAAGAAACCAATTTTGTAATTCTAAGTGTTCCCATATGTTGATAACTTAGTTTGTAATTTTCTCAATGCTACCATGATATCCTTATTCCTCAGTGTATATATAATGGGATTCAACAGTGGAATCAAAATGGTGTAAAAAAGAGACAGTAGCTTTCCCAAGGTTTCCGATTGATATGCTTTTGGTTGTGCATATGTGATAGTCGCCGTCCCATAAAACAAAAGCACAACTATCAGGTGAGATGAGCATGTGGAAAAGGCTTTAGACCTCCCTCCAGATGTTGCCAGTTTTAGAACGTTGCAGATAATCTTGCCATAGGAGACAAGGATCAACAGAAATGGGACCATGATAAACACTACCGAAGCAATATAGATTGCTAAATTATTCACAAATGTATCACCACAAGCAAGCTTGAGTAGTGGGGGGATGTCACAGAAAAAGTGATGAATTTTGTTAGATCCACAATAAGGCAAAGAAAAAATCTGGTAAGTTTGTCCAGTCACAACTGGAATAATGCAGATCCAGCAAGCAGCCACAAGCTGCACACAGACCTTATTGTTCATGACCAGGGGATAATGCAAAGGATTGCAGATGGCCACATAACGGTCATAGGCCATGACTGTCAGGAGGAGGAACTCCATGCCTCCAAGCATGATGACAAAACAGAGCTGTACAGCACAGGACAACAAGGAAATAGTTCCTTTTTGGGTACAAAGGTCCATGAGCATCCTTGGGATAGTCACTGTTACATAGCAGATTTCCACAAAAGAAAAGTTGCTAAGGAAAAAGTACATAGGGGTCTGCAGAGCAGAGTCAGTTCTTATTATTAACATTATAATGCTGTTGCTGATCAGAATAGACAAATACATGAACAAAAATAAACCAAAAAGCATCCACTGGAGTTGAGGAACATCAGAAAACCCTAAGAGAACAAATTCTGTAATTGTAATATTTAAATCTTTTGGTTTAATTTCCTTTTTATCTGCAGATAAAACAAATTCCATATGTTTAGTGAATTTACTTCTTTAAGTCCACAAGCTCTTTTTGTTGGCCTGATGAGATGAACGGGTATGTTTATATGTTCTTTTAAAGATTCATTTACCATAATTTTGTCTTTTAACTCCAACATTAGATTGTTAACATTAAACATCTATTATGTGATTAAAATAAACCCAGGACATGAGATTTATTTTACTAGTTTCAGCTATATTTGAGCAAGGTCTTGAGATGTATACATTAATAATAATAATAACACATTGTAAGGAAAATATACATATTTGTATTTTGTAGCTAAAATTGTGATTTTATTAAAAACAATTCTTGTGTTTCCATATTACCTTTTTTTTTTTCGTTTTTATCAGTGGAAAAGCTTTAAACAGCAGATTTTATTTCAAGATTTTCCTTAATTCTTTTTCAATAGAATTTTTAATTTATTTATTACAATATCCACAGGATGAGATGCTGAGTGCCTAGAGAGTTGGATCCACAATTAAATGCTTGCAGCTTTCAGCCAGCAGGTTGTCCACTTGAATAGCAAAGTTCATATCTCCAGAAATCCAAGTAAATACTAAAAGGCAGTGGAAGCCCACCTATGATTCCACCAACCATAGACAAAGATAGGGTCTACAGCAAGATGATGTCTAGACTAGCTGTTGCTGAGTGCTGGGTTTGATCCTAAGAAGTAGAAGATTGATATGGTGTTATTTCTGATATCAGTCTCTAGTCTCTACAAGTATGCATATCTATAGATAACAAAGTGAAACAGAAACAAAAGAAGAAAGACAGAAAACATACCTGAAAAGTGAGAAATGAAAGCCCTAGACGATCTTAAGGTAGATTATTCCTAACAAGAGGTAAGAGGTACATTATTATATTATCTGACTAATCTATCAGTTATAGAAATTATGATAAATGTGAATACAAGAAGATTCTCTAAATTTATCCTTAAAGACTATTTTCGTGTTTCACTTGTCATGTCAGATTTCTCTGTTACATTCTTCATTTATAGCATATGTGTGCTTTGTCTATCTTTCCTTCAGTTCTATTTATGGTAAAACTAGGACTGTCCAACACACATGAATGTGACCAAAATGATTAACAAAATAAAATGCACGACTCATCTCTACTAAAAGTTCTTTATGATTGGAAGATTCCAACAATAGCTTGGCAAATGTCACAATACTTCCCAAGTACTTGTTCTCTAACAGCACATTATAAGTATTTATGCATTTACCACTTTAGTAGTACTCTATCCCTTCTAGACTCGTTCAGTGATGTCTTTAAGTTACTGTATTGAGGTGGCTGAAGTTATGATTAGCAATTAAGAGCACTGCCTGTTTTTTCAGAGGCCATGCATGCCATTTTTAGCACTTGGGTGTTATCAGACAAACTACTCTAACGCTAAGTTGTAGACATGTGATATCGTCTTCTGACTTCCACAGACACCAGACATGGATGCGGCATGCAGCCATACATGCAGGAAAGCCATTCAAACACTGAAAACCCTAAAGAAATGTAAAAATAGCACACTGATAAGTAAATATAATTATATGGTCTTGTGTTTTCAAATTACCTCTGTGTTTGCTAACACTACATTTGAAATGAATGCTTTTAACCACAGTGTCATTCCCACAATTTGATAAGTATCTAACTTCATTTAGCAAGGAAAAGAGAGTAAATAAGACCCACTTAGGGACCAGTCATATTTAAATTATAATCTTAGACCTGTCTGTGGTGCTCTTAGCACCTCTCAGAATTGCTCAGATCTTTTCTTAGTGTAAGGAAAGGACCCAAGCTTACCTGCACACACGAAGTTGTCTATGAAACCAAACAGGAAATTTATCTTTAGAATTTTATATGCTCTTGTTTTCCTGAGACAGCCACAGATTGTGTTGCAATTATTTTAGTTTTAGAAATGAATTGGTACTAAATTGGAACCGTGAAACCCCTGGGGTTCATTTCTCTTGTGCATCAACTTAATTTCAGAAAACTCTTCATAATGAGTTTCTGAGAAACTAAAATTAGTCAATTTTTTTGTTTATCTAACCTCAAATTATCTGGGTACATTTATGTTATTTACTATAGGTTTTACACTTTCGTCTTTAGATCTAGTAATTACAATACTTTCTTTTGATGTATTATAACTATTTATTTTATGCATATAAGCACATTTTAGTAATTTCCCCAATTTTCTCATCTTTGTTCCATGTTCTAAGATGTATTTTGACAGCCAAGAGTGGTGGCATACACCTTTAATTCCAGCAATTAGGAGGCAGACATAAGTGGAACACTGTGCGTTTGAGGCAGGCCTGGTCTATAGAGCAAGTTCTAGGACAGTCAAAGCTGTTATATAGAAAAAACAAAACAGAAAAAACAAAACAAAAACAAAGGCTAAAAGAAAACTATCTGAGCACCCCCTATTTCTGTAGTAATGTCTGTTCTCTATGTCTCCTTCAGTTGATTTTTTTATTAGTTATTTTCTTTCTTTTTTTTTCTTTCTTTCTTTCTTTCTTTCTTTCTTTCTTTCTTTCTTCTTTCTTTCTTCTCTTCTCTTTCTTTCTTTCTTTCTTTCTTTCTTTCTTTCTTTCTTTCTTTCTTTCTTTCTTAGTTCTTTATGTATAGTAATAAGCAACAGATCCTTCAAGGCCATACAAATTCATAAACAACAAAGTTAATAATCATTTAGCCCTCTTGTGTCTTATCTGGTATTTTCTTCTTAATTGTTTTTTAACACTATTATTATTATTATTATTATTATTATTATTATTATTATTATTTCTTTATTTACATTTCAAATGCTATCCCGAAAGTTCCCAATACCCCACCCCCGCCCCACCACTGCTCCCCTACTCACCCACTCCCACTTCTTGGCCCTGGCCTTCCCCTGTGCTTTGTCATATAAAGTTTGCAAGACCAAGGGGCCTCTCTTCCCAATGATGACTGATTAGGCCATCTTCTGCTACATATGCAGCTAGAGACATGAGCTCAGGGGGTACTGGTTAGTTCATATTGTTGTTCCACCTATAGGGTTTCAGACCCCTACAACACCTTGGGTACTTTCTCTAGCTCCTCCATTGGGGGCCCTGTGTTCCATCCAATTGCTTACTATGAGCATCCACTTCTGTGTTTGCCAGGCACTGGCATAGCCTCACAAGAGGCTGCTCTATCAGGGTCCCTTAAGCAGAATCTTGCTGGCATGTGCATTAGTAACTGGGAGTGGTGGCTGATGATGGGATTGGTTCCTGGATGAGGTAGTCTCTGGATAATCCAT
>NC_034592.1:72429505-72430721 GCF_900095145.1 Mus pahari | reverse complement strand
TTTCTGGAGTCCAGCTTCTTGAGCTCTTTGTATGTATTGGATGTTAGTCCCCATCAGATTTAGGATTGGTAAAAATCCTTTCCCAATCTGTTGGTGGCATTTTTGTCTTGTTGACAGTGTCTTTTGCCTTACAGAAGCTTTGCAATTTTATGAGGTCCCATTAGTCAATTCTTGATATTACAGCACAAGTCACTGTTGTTTTGTTTAGGAATTTTTCCCCTGTGCCCATATCTTTGAGCCTTTTCCCTACATTCTCCTCTATAAATTTCAGTGTCCCCGGTTTTATGCGGATGTCTTTGATTCAGTTAGAATTGAGTTTTGTATAAAGAGATAAGAATGGACCAATTCACATTCTTCTACATGATATCTGCTAGTTGTGCCAGCACAATTTGTTGAAAATGCTGTTATTTTTTTCCACTGGATGGTTTTTGTTCCCTTGTCAAAATCAAGTGACCATAGGTGTGTGGATTCATTTCTGGGTCTTCAGTTTTATTCCATTGATCTACCTGTCGGTTGATGTACCAGTACCATGCAATTTTTATCACAATTGCTCTGTAGTACAGCTTAAGTTCAGGCATGGTGATTCCACCAAAGGGTCTTTTATTGTTGAGAATGGTTTTTGCTATCTTAGGTTTTTTATTATTTCAGATGAACTTGCAAATTGCCCTTTCTAACTCTGTGAAGAATTGAGTTGGAATTTTGATGGGGATTGCATTGAATCTGTAGATTGCTTTTGGCAGGATAGCCTTTTTGACTATGTTAATCCTGCCAATCCATGAGCATGGGAGATCTTTCCATCTTCTGAGATCATCTTTAATTTATTTCTTCAGAGACTTGAAGTTCTTATCAAACAGATCTTTCATTTCCTTAGTTAGAGTCACACCAAGGTATTTTTTATTATTTGTGACTATTGTGAAGGGTGTTGTTTTGCTAATTTCTTTCTCAGCCCATTTATCCTTTGTGTAGAGAAAGGCCACTGATTTGTTTGAGTTAATATTATATCCAACTACTGCACTGAAGCTGTATATCAGGTTCATGAGTTCTCTGGTTGACTTTTTAGGGTCACGTATATATACTATCATATCATCTGCAAATAATGACATTTTGACTTATTCTTTTCCAATTTGTATCCCCTTGATCTCCTTTTATTGTCAAATCTCTGGCTAGAACTTCAAGTACTATATTGAATAGGTAGGGAGAAAGTGTGCAGCCTTGT
>NC_034592.1:72423653-72426005 GCF_900095145.1 Mus pahari | reverse complement strand
GTGGGTTTCCTATAAGCAGCAAAATGGTGGGTCCTGTTTGTGTAGCCAGTCTATTAGTCTATGTCTTGTTTGGGGGAATTGAGTCCATTGTTGTTAAGAGAAATTTAAAAAAGGAATTGCTTCCTGATATAGTGGTTGTTAAAGTTGGGATTCTGTTCTTGTGGTTTTCTTCTTTAGGTTTATTGTAGGATTACTTTCTTGCTTTTTCTAGGCTGTAGTTTCTGTCCTTGTGTTGTTCTTTTCCATTTACTATCTTTTGAAGGGCTGGATTCATGGATAGATATTGTGTGAATTTGGTTTTGTCATGGAATACTTTGGTTTCTCCATCTATGTTAAGAGTTTTGCTGGGTATAGGAGCCTGGGCTTGCATTTGTGTTCTCTTAGGGTCTGCATAGCATCTGTCCAGGATCTTCCAACTTTCATAGTCTCTGGTGAAAAATCTGGTGTAATTCTAATAGGCCTGCCTTTATATGTTACTTGACCCCTTTCCCTTGCTGCTTTTAATATTCTATCTTTATTTAGTGCATTTGTTGTTCTGAATATCATGTGTCGGGAGGAATTTCTTTTCTGGTCCAGTCTATTTGGAGTTCTGTAGGTTTCTTTTATGTTCATGGGCATCTCTTTCTTTATTCTTTTCATTATTCCTCAGTTGAGAATTCTTTGTTTAGTTCTGTACCCCATTTTTGATAATCCATAAATTTTATGGTAGTTACTTACAGGAATATGGGTGAGGGGTAACTTAGGGAGCAGAAATGACTCAAAGACAGTTGCATCACCAAGGCTCTGTACCCCATTTTTAATAGGGTTATTTGATTTTCTGGAGTCCAGCTTCTTGAGTTCTTTGTATATATTAGATATCATCCTGAGTGAGGTAATCCAATCACAAAAGAACACACATGATATGCACTCACTGATAAGTTGATATTAGCCTAGAAACTTAGAATACCCAAGAGATAATTTGCAAAGCACATGAAATGCAAGAAGAAGGAAGACCAAAGTGTGGATAGGGAACAAAATATCCATGGAAGGATTTATAGAGACAAAGTTCTGAGCTGAGACAAAAGGAAGGACCATTCAGAGACTGCCCCACCCAGGCATCCATCCCATAAACAACGACAATACCCAGACACCATTGTATATGCGAGCTAGATTTTGCTGATAGAACTCTAATATAGCTATCTCTTGTGAGGCTATGCCAGTACCTGGCAAATACAGAAGTGGATGCTCACAGTCATTTATTGGATGGAACACAGGGCCCCTAATGAAGGAGCTATAGAAAGTACCCAAGGAGCTGAAGGGGTCTGCAACCCTATAGGAGGAACAGCAATATGAAATAACCATTACCCCTCAAAGCTTGTGTCTCTAGTTGCATATGTAGCAGGGGATGGCCTAGTTGGCCATCAGTGGGATGAGAGGCCCTTGTCCTTGTAAAGACTTTATGCCCCAGTACGGGAGAATGCCAGGGCCAGGAAATGGGAGTGGGTGGGTTGGAGAGCAGGGCAGGGAGAGGGTATAGGGGACTTTCAGAGAGAAAACTAGGAAATGGGAGAGCATCTGAAATGTAAATGAAGAAAATATCCAATAGAAAAAAATTAATTAAAAAAATTATCACAAACTATAAAAGATATTTTACTCTAAGCAAGTCTGGGAACATCAGAGTCATAACATTTAAAAGGCCATTAAACTACCTGTTGTCTTAAGGCATCAACATCAAGATTATTCATATCCAGTGCCTATGACTTCTTTAGCCCTGAGGTTTTTTACCAGGTTTATAGTAATAGACATGAACTCCCTCCTCTGGAGCACATCTGACATCTAATTATAAGTCAGTTATTACCCTCATGGGAGAAATGCTCCTATTTTACAGTGGGCATCCTTCACCTTGCAAGTTAATAATATAGTATACATAGTCCAATTCTGGAGAAATGACATTTTATAGTTTAAGCAAAATTGTAATGTTTGTAAAGCCCTTTAGAAAGACCTTCAGGTCTGGAATGGTGATACTGCACACAGGTTATGTTTTCTTTGGTTACTAATCTTTGTAGGTCACACAGGATTGTCATAAATTCTCTTTGTTTTCTTTAATTGAGTTTTCTATACTTCAATTTAATTTTTATTATCAGTAATACAAGATGGAAATATAAAACTGTTAATATAAATATGGCCCATAAACTCTTAGTCCATATTGGGTACAATAGTGATTTTGCAGAAATTGCTTTTTCCTGAGATCTGTAACTTTTAAAGACAGATTTGACTCCATTTATGATGCAGAATGATTGTGTCCCTTTAAGTTTATTTAAATGCTACCACCTGTCTAGAACTACTCTCAGCACAGACTTTTTTTTTTTTTTT
>NC_034592.1:72418348-72422288 GCF_900095145.1 Mus pahari | reverse complement strand
ATATATATATGTGTGTGTGTGTGTGTGTGTGTGTGTAACATGAAGAGACAGAAGAGGAATGGCATTAGGAGCAAGTATATTAAAATATATAAATTGGTANAAAAGACAAAAATATATGCCATTTCATATGTGTAGGGTGAGAAAGAAAGAATACATTCAAAATAAAGTTGGACATGACATTTTTTAATCAAGTTCTACAATATCTCTAATAGTTTATAGCATAGATGTATAATTAATGAATATATTACAGGCATCCTAGGATTTGAAAATAAGTTCATTGAAGATTATAGAGTTGTGTGAATGCATTAACATGACAGACACATGATATATTCAATGCTGCTTTCAATTTCGTCATTTATAGTCTCTCAGTTTGCCAAAAATCTGTCAGAACACAGAAAGTTTCATTACTTCATCAATTAACTTTATCTATGTTTCAAGAAATATTTGAGATGTCATTATAATACTTCAGATATGGTACCAAACAAAATGATAACAGGAAATATCAATGTGAAGATGAGGGAGATAATTTAAGTAATTTAGAATTATAACTATATCACATGAAAACAGACTGATTCAGCTTAATTTTTCATGCAGATACATGGCTGCACAAACTATTCGTAATAAGTGAGAATTGACCTTTAACAGCTGCTGTTCTTGAGTTCACTGGACCTGAATGAAAGTGCCCTGTCAAGAATCAGTTAGGAACATGAGAAGGAAACATACTGTCAGCAATACTACCAAATAAAATATTCAGCTAGAGCAGGAGTCCAATCCTTGAATAGAGGATCCAAAATACATTTAAACTTGTCACACAGAGGATCTCCTTAAAGCTTCATGGGACATGAAACAAAACAAAGAACTACATGGAAGGAAGGATATGGATGGAGTACTTGGGTTTTGTCAGGGATAGAAAATGTGTTACACACATGAAGAAAAAATATTTCAAAGAAAAAATTGAATCGATAAATGTTTCATTATCATACATTAACAATATATCCATTCAATGAGCAAAATGTTGTTATACTAGCTTTCAAAACAGCAAAGACAGTTCCTAGCTGGGGGTGAATAGCATCTCAATGTAAAAGAACATATGGGAAAATTCTCTGTGAGTGAGACCTGAGTTTGTTATTCTGTCACTTGAGTAGAAAACCATGAAACTATGTTCTAAGCAACAATCTTCTCAGAGCTGCAATTACCTCTTTGTTCCTAAGGCTGTATATCATGGGATTGAACACAGGGGTGACAATGGTATAGAAAAGAGAAAGGAATTTGTCACTTACTGCAGAATGAGTTGATTTTGGCATTAAGTACGTAATAGATGCAGAGGCATAAAACAAAACCACCACCACTAGGTGGGAAGAACATGTGGAGAAGGTTTTTGATCGTCCTTCAGCAGTGGGCAGCCTCAGGATGGTGCCAATGATTTTGCTATAAGATGTTAATATTAGTATAAAAGGGATTGCAGCAAACAAGATAGTCACTACATAGACATACATCTCATTAACAGAAGTGTCTCCGCAGGCCAGTTTAAGCACAGGGGGTATGTCACAGAAGAAGTGTTCTATTTGNTTAGAGTTACAGAAANGTAGAGAGAATATTTNNCAGGTTTGCCCAACCTGGAATGGCATGCCACCGAGCCAGGACCCTGCTGCNAGCTGNCTGNATTTTCTTGGACTCATGACCAGAGNATAGTGCAGAGGATTACAGATGGCCACATAGCGGTCATANGACATCACAGCCAGAAGAATACTTTCAGTGGCTGCCAGCATTAGGAAGAAGCACATTTGTGTGGCACAGGCCAAAAGAGAAATATTTCTGTCTTGGGTCCAAATGCTGTACAGAATCCTAGGGAGAATGACTGATACATAACAGATTTCCAGAAAAGAAAAGTTGACCAGGAAAAAATACATGGGTTTCTGTAGTGTAGGATCAAGCCTGATTATCACAATTATGAAGCTATTTGAAATTAGGATGATCAAGTACATTATGGAGAACACCNCAAACAGAAAGCTCTGGAGGTTTGGAAGATCAGAAAATCCAAGCAGAAGAAACTGTGTCACTGTGGAAGTGTTGTCCTCTTCCATGNTATCTGTGTGTTTCATCTGTGGGGATGATTCAATCAAAGTACACTTCCTTATCCTCAGCCTTGAGACATCATTCAGAAACTGAAGCAAATATATTTCTTTCTTCATCCTGTCTAAAATTTATCTGTGTATGTTTGTGTGTTTGTGTGTGTGTGTGTTTGTGTGTGTGTGTGTGTGTGTGTGTGTAACTAATGAACTCAGAATTTGTCATGACATGTATACTTTGTCACTGAATATATCTCTAAAGAAAATGTTTCTGTCTTTTGTCCACCCTCTATCTGATATAATTTATTTTTTTTAATGGCACATGCTAATCTTTAAAAGATTATTTAAATATCTAAAGTGGAAAATTCTCACTCAAAGATTCAATTTTCAGTTGTATCTTTAATTTTCTTCCAAAATTGTTTCCTAAGATCATCACAAAACAATTCATTATGATTAAATATGATTTATTCATTTAAAATTAATTTAAGAAAATATATTCAGTGTCCTTTGCTCAGTGTCTTAATGTGATTTCTACCTCCCTTTTATTTTCCTAGTTGTCCTTCTGTGGAATTTCTCAATGATCAATTCAGCACCAGATTTTATGAAATGCAATTTTATGCTTAAATATTTTGGAAGTCATTCTAACATATATGTAATCAAAATTAATATTTTTTACACCTATGGATTTCTTGGTTTGAAGCTGTATATAAATAAAAAGATACAGTAATTGAAGTTTTTTTTTTTTTAAATAGCACTTACTCTGCAGTTTTATTTGCTGTGGTACAACACTAAAGGGTAGCTGTATTCTTCCTAGGCCAGCAGCATTCTACCTCAGTCTCTTTCCTCAGCTCCTGCAGGCATTTTGTGTACAAATTGCTAAAACCAATCTGCCAAACCATCTAAATCATCTAAAGTGAATCTCTCTCTCTACCTCTGTCTCTGTGTCTCTGTCTCTCTGTCACTCTCTCTGTGTGTCTCTGTCTGTCTGTCACTCTGTGTGTCTCTGTCTGTCTGTTGTCTGTCTTCTTGTCTCTCCTGTGTACGTGTGTGCATTTGTGTATGTCAGTCATTTGCAAACATTTTGGTCCTCATTTTTATACTGAGAAATTAAATCAGTAAAAATTTCAAGTAAATATAGCATTAAAATTTCAAAGAACTATAGTCATTTAGCTTTATTCAAATACTTTTATGAGTTTTAGCTGTTATCACCTTTAAAGCAATAAATTTTGTTATATATAGTGTATAATTAATTAAATCCTTTGATAAACATATACAAATATGTTATTATGTATATACATATATACATATACATACACACAAATGTACACACAAACACACACACATACACAAACATGGTAGCATTAATTTAGAAGAGTTGTTCTATGCCAAAATTGTATTGAACCAAACGAAGATAAACTAATATTTCTGCAACATTTTTAGAATCATTTCTGATAAATATTAACACTGCCATGAGGAACTATTTAGGTAATAGTAGGTGTCAGGCTCATGTCAATATTCTTCATTCAAATGTTTTACTCTTTATTGTAAATAGGTAGAATTTTATCATATATAATTCAGGCACACAATTTTGTTGTCAATCAAATTATTCTCTTCTCTTTGTAATTAGGTGATTATAATTCTTACCTTGATTTATTGACATATAACACTAAAATGTTAAAGAAGTTTGATTCTCTAAGTTTAAATGTCTTCCTTTATTTAAAACAGAGTCCTAACTTCTTCCAAATATATTCTACTGTCATAACACACTTCCACTTAACAAAGCATGTTCTGTACCTTGGGGACAACTCCTTTCCCATGTTAATTTCTAATTGTAGAGAACCCTCTTTTCCTGTAAGTCGAGAATTTAATAT
>NC_034592.1:72415023-72416693 GCF_900095145.1 Mus pahari | reverse complement strand
AGTCATGGTTTCATCACCCAGAGGCATTGTGTCCATTTCTCCTGGAGACCAAGTGGCTCAAATTGTTCTTCTGCCTAGCCTTCATGGTTGATTTCCTTCTGCTGGCAAGCAAAGAGGTAGGGGAGGGTTTGGTACATCAGGAGTAGACCTGACCTGCCTCTCCCTTCAAACGGACCAGTGTCCAGTCCTTCAGTTGAAAGTAGATGGAAAGGCCATTTTGGGACTCCTGGACACCAGAGCAGATTGCAGCATTATAGCACAGAAGGACTGGCTATCAGGATGGCCAGTACAGAGTTCTAATCAAACGCTGTGGATTGGGATATGCAAAGACCCCAGACCTGAGTGTGCGGAACTTAAGATGGAAAGATAGTGAGGGTTATTCTGGAGACATTCGGCCTTATGTGTTAGAGCTCCCCATTTCTCTGTGGGGCATAGATTTGTTAAAAGATTTGGGATTGAGACTTACTAATGAGTACTCATTGGCCTCTCAACACTTAATGCAACATAAGGGCTGGCATCATTCTTATGGGTTGGGAAAATACCTTCAAGGAAGAAGATCCCCTGTTCTAGCAAAAAAGAAAAATAATACTGAAGGCCTGGGTTTTTCCTAGGGGCCACTAGGGAGGGTATACCCATAATTTGGAGTAAGAGGGATCTGGTGTGGGTTCCCCAATGGCCATTATCCTTAGAAAAATTGCAAGCAGCAAATGATTTGGTGAAAGAACAACTTGAATTAGGACATATTCATCCCTCTGTTTCCCCTTGGAATACACCAATTTTTGTGATTATGTACTCACAGGTGCATGGAAAGGACTGGATCTGGTATTGGCGTGGGAGAGAGGATCTGTTTGTGTGTTTGCACAGGATCAGATGGAGCCCCTCTGGGTGCCAGAGTGGCTGGTGAGACACTGTCATCATGAGAATCCTGCTCCTGCTCCTATGGATATGAAGGATAAGCCCACGAGTGCAGACAGTGGAAATGAGATGGGGAATCCTCTTGGTGTTCCCAAAACCGATGACAGTTCACCATGATGCTCAAGTTTATCCACGCTTCTTTGCCATCGTGACTGTGAATTTATCTCGAGTGGACCTGTCCCTCACTTCCAGCTTGAGTGGGCGGGAATGGGAGCCCTGGGATGTATGCTCATTATAGTATGTGTGCTGTGTGCATGGTGTATGTGTTGGTTGCAGCATGGGCAGGTCCACACTTCTGCCATGGTGGTGCAGGCCTTTGCCACCATGGAGGTGGGACAATCACCTCAGATTTGACTTGCTGCCATAAAGAAATAGCCTTGCCATTTTTTCATCTTGCCATGGGATGCTAGACTAAGCACTGCACAGGGGACAGCTAGTGACCTGTTTGGTGTCCTCTGGAAGGCATGTACAATTGCTTGAGGGTTAAGTGTCCAAGTGGCCTTCCCTCAGAAAAATGACACGGGAGCTGGCCAAGGTCTCCCTGGATGGTGAGCCCAGAGGAAGGCTTTGTGTAAGTCTCCTATGTTTGCATATGGGGAATTAGACCTCTACCTTCGCCCTTGTAGCTTGCTTGCAGCAAAAGAAAAAAGGGGGTATGAACCTAATCTGGAGACTGGGAGATAGAAGTTTCTGATCTGGATCTTGGTATGGAGATCTTGAGACACAGTGGTGATTGAATCCAGAAGATTAAGACA
>NC_034592.1:72397683-72415012 GCF_900095145.1 Mus pahari | reverse complement strand
CATTTACACAATGGAGTACTACTCAGCTATTAAAAACAATGAATTTATGAAATTCTTGGGCATATGAATGTATCTGGAGGATATCATCCTTAGTGAGGTAATCCAATCACAAAAGAAGTCACTAGATATGCATTCACTGATAAGTGGATATTAGCCCAGAAACTTAGAATACCCAAGATATAACTTGAAAAACACAAGAAAATCAAGAATGATGACCATCATGTGGATACTTCATTCCTCCTTAGAATAAGGAAAAAAATACCCATGAAAGTATATAGGTACAGAGACAAAATTTAGAGCTAAGATGAAAGGATGGACTAACCAGAGATGACCGCATCTGGGGATCCATCGCATCATCAGCCACCAAACCCAGATACTAATGCAATTGCCAGCAAGATTTTGCTGAAGGTACCCTGATATAGAGGCCTCTTGTGAGGCTATGCCAGTGCCTTGCAAACACAGAAGTGGATGCTCACAGTCTCCTATTGGATGGAACACAGGGCCCCCAATGGAGGAGCTAGAGAATGTACCCAAGGAGCTCAAAGGTGCTGCAACCCTATAGGTGCAACAACAATATGAACTAACCAGTACCCCCTGAGCTTGTGTCTCTAGCTGCATATGTAGCAGAAGATGGCCTAATCTGCCATCATTGGGAAGAGAGGCCCCTTGGTCTTGTAAATTTTATATGACCCAACACAGGGGAAGGCCAGGGCCAAGTAGTAGGATTTGGTGGGTAGGGGAGCTGGGGCAGCGTGGGGGGTATAGGGAACTTTCGGGATAGCATTTGAAATGTAAATAAAGAAAATAATAATAAATAAAAAAGATAATAAAGAGAAAGGTGAAATTCACAGCCAGTAGGAGACAGAACACCAGGCATATTAAAGACTCATGTTTGCATGGGGTTCCAAGATGTTAGCTCTCCAACATAGGTGCAAGTTGAGGTTATGTTAAATATTAAAAACAGAATTTCATCATGATAGAAATTTGATGTTATAATTTCTTTCCTTTTCACATTTTTTCAATTGAAATATTTATAGACTAAAAACCATTAGTAAAATGTAAAATTTTAATTGATTAAAAATTTGATTAACTGAAACTATCAGGTAAGAGTTCTAATAATGATGGTATAATTTTACACTCAGAAGTGCACAACAAATTGTCTTTTTCTTTTTCTATTTCTATACTACATGGTTAAATTTATTAACATTTATTTACCAATTTAATTCAATATGAAAAGTAATTTTGGAGACAATGTTAATATTTTTTCTCATTTCACTGAGGACTAGAAACTATTAGGTATTCTGAATTTGCTCAGCCAGATGCTGCCCACAAAACTGTCTCCTTGAACATCCCACACAGAAAATTCCATCTTCACCACCCCTCTACATTATATCTGCTCTTTCTTACACTTTCCCTATCAGTCATCACCATTTAAGTAAAAGGATGCATGTCTACATTAAACAAAGCTAGGTTTATAACATTTTTAAAAATCACTCAAGGAACAGATTCACTTTTACTTTTCTAATTTAAAAAATATTTATTAAATTTCTTTGATTTTCTGCTTGTTTTCATGGAGGGAGTCTTGCTTTCAATTCTGAAAAGAACAAATAGTTTTACATACATTTATAAATTTCTTCATTTAAAACTATGTGGAAAGGAGGCACTGCAATTATATGATTCACGATGTTCTTACATTCTCCTTTTTTGTTTGTTTATGGTTCTGATATATGGTCAGGTTTCATGCATGCTAAGCAACACTTTATCATTAAAGTTTTTATTAGTACAATTTCTTCAAAAAATCTTCAAATATTTTAATAGGTCTGGTTTATGTTTCTAATGGTTGTAAAACCCATTTGCAGTTTTTTATAACTGTGTAATCACAGTAAGAAAAAGAAAAAAAGTAGGGTTTTAAATTAAATCTAGGCATATTGGATTGATGTTCCTTAACTTTATTTAACTGACATCCATTTTCGAAATAGGGATTTCAGTTACAGTAACATTCACTGTGATATTAAATAGAACCTTTCATGTAAGAGTACACCCAACTTTTTTCTTTCTCTGACCAAGTGTTGAATAAATTGAAGATGATGTATAAAACCTTTTATGTCTTTAATGCCAAAAGGAAACATGTTAATGTTTTCAGACTAATTTACTATGAATATTAACTCTTAGCAATCAGAAATACTTTGGGAAATGGTCGGTTGCTAACTGATTTCAATCATATTCATCAACATTTTGATTAGCTGTTATAGTTGGAACTCCAGATTTAATACAAATACATTTAAATAAGTGCCTAGTAAAAAAATAAAATGACCTGGTTCATATTAGTACATAAGACAATGATATTGTTGACAATGACTTAAATCATTTTCCTTGATTTTAAAAGTTTACATTTTTGAATCTGATCTAATAATGTCAAATATTGAAACAATATTTACTCTAAAATAATATTTGAGGTTATAAGAATGAGAAATTCATGACTCCCTTTCAGTGTTTTGTATGATTCCATTTGAATGCTGATAGTTTTAAGAGAGTAAAAGTACAAGTATAGATAGGTTTGATATTTTCCAAAAGAAGCTCAAGGGTATCAGTTTGGACTCTAAATAAGGCAGCATTTTTACCTTTATTGATTGATAAATTTCTGAAAATGAAATAAAATAGCTTAATTGCACCTAAAATTTTTCATTTTTTTCAAAGACTGACTATCTTCAAATATATATTCTACTGTTAGAGTACACACTGCAATTTTAGTGTTATATGTGTATTATTCTGGGGATTAATTTCTTTCTCATGTTACATTTTAATTGAATAAAACAATGTATTTGACATTTGACATTTAACAAAAGAGTAAAAATGAGTGAGTGGTTTGGGGAGCAGGGGGAGGGAGAGAAGATAACAGATTTTCAGAGGGGAAACTAGGAAAGGGGATAACATTTGAAATGTAAATAAAGAAAATATCTAATGAAAAAAATTTAAAATGATGAACACATGAAGAAAACATACCTTGAGCTACGATTACTATATACCCTTAGCTTTTCTCTTTTGTATATGACTATTAAGAAACATACGTTTTGAAAGCAGAAAACATAGTAAAACAGAAAACATATTAACTTGAGATTTTTGTCCTCCTTTTTAAGTGCTATGGATAGTTCCCATGGACACATAAATGTGAAGAAAGAATGCTCCGAGCATTTCGATTGTTTAACTTCTTAAAAACATATATTCACTCGGGTGCACACATACACACACACACACACACACACACACACACACACACTCACACACACACACACACAAACACACACATACTAAATAAACAGATATTTTAAATTAATTATAAAATGCCATATACTCTTTACTAACTTTGCTATGTTTCGTATATCCTCAGGAATTGTATTTGATGTTAGTTATTATTATTTACTAGAAAGTAACTTCTGTGTGTTCCTAGATCTAGTCTATTGATACTTAAAAAAACATTTGTTTGTATTTTAACAGTATTTTTAACAGGTTACCATTTATTATAATAATTATCACTTGTATATGTACATAAAATATAAGTTCTGTCCGTTGCTTCTAATATTATAAGTGTTATATAGCAATATACATTCTACTGAATAAATTTAGGAGCTTGCAGAGAAACCCTGTCTTGAGAAACCAAAAAAAAAAAAAAAAAATTAGGAGCTTGATATAGCTACCTGATGAACAGGTTCCAGCATGTGTAAAGTCATTATTTAGAATATTAGCCCCGGAAAGAGAGTAAAAAGATAAAAGCTAGATTTATGATTTTATGATAAATTATTAATTTGGGTTGTCATATTTAAATTAAACTCTTTGCATGTAAAAATGCATGAGCTTTTGTTGTTACATTTTCAAATACTGTTGATACTAATTCATTAATTTAAATTATGTTATTTTCAGCATATGATACAACAAATTATGGCCTCCTAACTGAGCCAGTTATAATTATCATGTCAAAGTTCTTTTTTCTTTTACTTTCTTTTTTTTTAATTAGTTGAGACAGGGTTTGTCTGCATAGCCCTGGCTGTCCTGGGACTCACTTTGTAGACCAGGCTGGCCTCGAACTCAGAAATCCGCCTCTGCCTCCCGAGTGCTGGGATTAAAGGTGTGCACCACCATGCCCGGCTTTCAAAGTTCTTTTTGACAGTGAATATTATACATAATTTAATAGAATGTAACACTGAATGAATTGGAATTCATGTTACATATTCCATTCACAGACTTTGTAACAAATTAGCTTCAACTTTACAGATAAGGTTTAATTGTGAAGAGCTGTCATTGTATAACTGATATTCCAGAGAACTAAAAGTAAATAGTTTTTGTTATTTATTAAATACATATGCAAAAGTATATTCAAAGTAGTGTTCAAGGAATGTTCTAGTAAATCATTTAGATAATAATTATATCAGAATTTTGTAATATTTTGTAAGTAAATAAAAGAAATGAAACTCAACAAAATAAAACAGCACTTAGGAAGACCACAATCTCATTTATAAATGTTTTCACAGGCAAGGTGAAATATCAAGGAAGTCACAAAAGAAGTAATTGGTGTGGTGGGAACAGCAAATGATATAAACTTTGTGTTGTCTGTCCTCTACCTGTACCAGAATTCATCCCATTGAACCAAGATCCAGCTGAGAGCAAGATCCAAAGATGAGTCTCAGGAGTAGAGAATAGAGCAGAGGGTTACAGACAGCCACATAAATGTCATTGTACATCACCGACAGGAGGAAGCCCTCTGTGTCTCCCAGGGTAAGAGTGAAGCACAATTTATTAGCACAGGCAATGAAAGAGATAGCTCTTCTTTGAGTTCCAGGACTATCCTAGGAAGACTAATAGATGTATAACATATCTCTAAAAAGAAAACTTTGCCAAAGGAAAAAACTACTCTTGTGATTACTACAGTGGTATCATTGCCCAATATGACAAAGGGTATGTAATAAGTAAGAGACCAAAAGGAAACCACTGGAAGTGCGAAATTCAGGAAATTACAGAACAAATCCCCGTAGTTTGATTTGATTTCTTTCTGAAGGTTTTGGTTGGTGGTTTGTAGTGAAGCAGATTCAATTAACCCAGATTATTTATTTTTTCTTTAGTGCAAGATTATTGATTTTCTCTTAGTAAGCCCTTAATTAAATATTATATATATTAATGATAATCATGGTAATTATTTTCAACTGTAAAATGTAAATTTCACTTTAATAGTTTTAGAACTTTTTCATGATTTACAAATACAAAATTTGAAATTTCTTTAGCTTCTATTGATATCACATTTTTCATCTCTTTAAACTCTAGCAGGTACCATATATATATGTATATATATATATAAATGTTACATAAATGTATGTTTCCATAGCTGTCAGTTGGCACTGATGTGATCTTCCCTGGTGAGCTCCCTTTCTCTGTTCCCTATTGCACTCACACTCAGATTCCCAACAGCTTGACAATTAAGAGAATGCTTGGATTATCACTACTATGCATCTAATTATATGTAAAATAACTTGAAGTAATTACAACATCTACAGGGGTCTGTATAAAAGCTAGTTATATTTTCTTTTATAAATTGACTTTAATTCTTCCAATTTTTCATGCAAACATGTTTTTAAAAATATGCTTGAGCATTTTTCTGTGTAGAGATATTTATTACAGAAAGCAAGAACTTAGAGGAATCACCTCTTATGTAAGTCCCAAACACTCAAGATTCTCTGAATACTTGTTAAAATTTTTCTGTGTTTTTCTTCCCCATTCTGCCACCCTGCTTCCCCCAATCTTTCCTGTGATGTTTATTTTACTAATGTGAAGTGACATAAGAGCTAAGGACTATGAATATTGTATGGATGTTCATATATATTCAGATTCTAGGACATAGTTGTTGGTGGAAACCGTGGCTCTGTTCCATGGAAAAGTATCTGAGTGCTTTGTGGATGGCACTTCTTGTGGGAAGCACCCCATGAGAAGCTCCTGGATGCCTGGCAAATACTAGTGTGGCAGAATCTGCAACCTCAGCTGTTTTCTCTCAGACTGTACATTAGATCATCCCTTTCATCTAGTATAACAATATGTATATTCTTGGCAGCATTGTCTTTCACTTTTTAATAGGTACAGCAATTACAATAGATATCTCATTTTACTGCTAAGGTGAATTTATTAAAAATACTTGATGGAATTGAGATACTGTTTCTTGAAGTCACCTAAAACCTAGTTTTAAAAAAGTGGAGTTCATAAAGGTTTTTATGAGGCACATAATTATTCTCAGAAAAGTACATGGATTCCTCTACCTCAGAATACAGAACTTGCAAGAAAGAATGAGATAATTTAATAAATATACATAAACATGAGGACATCAGCTCTGGAATAAGGAAACTATCTGTATAGGCATCAGCATTTCAGAAAACATAAGCTTCTGACCGAGTCAATGGGACATTATGCTAAGAAATTAAATCACGTCATCTTGGCTATGGTTGCACAGGTCACAGATAGAAATACTGGCAGAGTAGCAAAAGAAAAACTACATTCTCATCCTCAATCCTAGAGGCCATTGTTTCACTTCCTGAGCCTCTAATACTTCATAAAAAAACAAAACTAACTGTTATAAGTAGAACAATGGGCTTTAAGTAAAAAGAAATTGCAACATTTTCAGAAATTAGTAGAAGAACAGAAAACTTGAGGCTTATTGAAATACTTTTCAGTTCTTGGAACTCTCTAATTTTTGCCATTAAGGCAAAATAGCTAAAGGGAAACAGAGATTATTGTAAGACTTAAGAGGTATTAATTTACAGATTACCAGGATGGTTTACTTAGAGCCTGCTATCCTACTGGCCTTGCAATCCCTATTCACAAATATATTATAGTTTTATGTGTAAAAGATTGCTTTAACTCTATCGAACATCCCAAGAGGATATGGAAAGATTACTTTTTAAATAAACATGGGCCAAACAGTGCATATCAAAATCAAAGGTATCAATGGAAGATGTTGCTTCCCCTCTTTCAGGCATTTGAAGGGGACCAAGAACTTTTCTCAATGATATGTATAGATCACAAATTTCTACTGTCTCTAAGAAAGGTGGATTAGTCACCAAATGCACTAAAACTATTCCAATGGGATACCAATAAGTGGTTGATTATCTATTTGGTAGAAATCTCATTCCCACTAAAGTAGTGTTTCAAAATCTATATCATACTTTTGGATGAGTTCATTTGTCATCAATTTTCCCTTCATATATTGTGAAAGAATTGGATATTTTATATATACTGATAACACAAGTGAGACACAGAAAATTTCACTTAACTGCTATAAAGCTGGATATTATAATTTGGCCTTTCAATCAACAAAATTAATCCTTCTTATAGTAATTATTAGAACCCAGGACATGAGATTTATTGTACTATTTTAGCTATATTTCAGCAAGGTCTTGAGATGTATACATTAATGATAAGAACATATTGTAAGAGAAATATTCACAATTTTATTTTGCAGTTAAAATTGAGATTTAAATAAAAACAATTTTTGTGTTTCCATATTACCTTTTTTTCATTTTTAGCAGTACAAAAGTTTTAAATCAGCATACTTTATTTCAAGATTTTCCTTAATTCTTTTTCAAAAGAATTTGTAATTTATTTATTCCGATATTCACAGGATGAGATGCTGAGTGCCTAGAGAGTTGGATCCACAATTAAATGCTTGCAGATTTCAGCCAGCAGGTTGCCCAATTGAATAGCAAAACTCATGTCTCTAGAAATCCAAGTAAATACTAAGAGGGTGTGGAAGCCCACCTATGATTCCACCAACCATAGACAGAGATAGGGTCTACAGCAAGCTGATATTTAGACTAGGTTTGCTGAGTGCTAGGTTTGATCCTCAGAAGTTTGATCCTCTGATTGACTTGGAGGTTTTTTTTGATATAAATCAAAAAATTTTTTGATATAAATTTCTAGTCTGTACAAGTACGCACATCTATAAATAACAAAAAGAAACAAACAGAAACAAAAGAAGAAAGACAAAAAAACACCCCTCAAATGTGAGAAATGAAAAGCCCTAGCATATCTTAAGGTAGATTATTCCTAACAAGAGGTAAGAGGTACATTATTATATTATCTGAATAATCTATCAGTATTAGAAATTATGGTAAATGTGAATACAAGAAGATTCTCTAAATTTCTCCTTTAAAACTATTTTCATGTTTCACTTGTCATGTCAGATTTCTCTGTTATATTCTTCACTTATAACATATGTGTGCTTTGTCTATTTTTCCTTCATTTCTGTTCATGGTAAAGCTAGGACTGTCCAACAGATGTGAATGTGACCAAAAGGATTCACAAAGTAAAGGGAACCTTTCATCTTTATTAAAAGTTCTTGATTGGAAGAGTTCAACAGTAGCTTGGCAAATGTCACAATACTTCCCAAGTTCTTGCTCTCTAACAGCACATTGTAAGTATTTATGCATTTGCCACTTTAGTAGTACTCTATCCCTTCTAGACTCATTCAGTGATGTTTTTAAATTACTGTATTGAGGTGGCTGAAGTTATGATTAGCAATTAAGAGCACTGCCTGTTTTTTCAGAGGCCATGCATGCCATTTTTAGCACTCGCGTGTTATCAGACAAACTACTCTAACACTAAATCGTGGACATGTGATATCTTCTTATGACTTCCACAGACACCAGACATGGATGTGGTATGCAGACATACATGCAGGAAAGCCATTCAAACACAGAAAACAAACAAAATATAAAAATAGCACATTGATAAGTAAATATAATTATATGGACTTGTGTTTTCAAATTACCTCTGTGTTTGCTTACACTACATTTGAAATGAATGCTTTTAACAACAGTATCATTCCCACAATTTGATAAATATCTAACTTCATGTAGCAAGGAAAAGAGTAAATAAGACCCATTTAGGGACCAGTCATATTTGAATTATAATCATAGACCTGTCTGTGGTGCTCTTAGTGCCTCTTGTAATTGCTCAATCTTTTCTTAGTGAAAGGAAAGGACCCAAGCTTACCTGTACACATGAAGTCGTCTATGAAACCAAACAGGAATTTTATCTCTAGCATTTTATATGCTCTTGTGTTTCTGAGGCAGCCACAGATTGTGTTGCAATTATTTTGGTTTCAGAAATGAATTGCTACTAAATAGGAACAGTGAAACCCCTGGGGTTCATTTCTCTTGTGCATCAACTTAATATCAGAAGGCTCTTTATAATGAGCTTCTGAGAAGCTAAAATTAGTCAAATTTTTTGTTCATCTAACCTCAAATTATCTGAGTACATTTATGTTATTTACTATAGGCTTTTGCACTTTCATCTTTAAATCTAGTAATTACAATATTTCCTTTTGATGTATTATAAATATTTATTTTATGCATATAAACATATTTTCATAATTTCCCAAATTTTCTCATCTTTGGTTCATGTTCTAAAATGTATTTTAACATCCAGGAGTGGTGGCATACACCTTTAATTCCAGCAATTAGGAGGCAGACATAAGTGGAACAGTGTGCGTTTGATGCAGGTAAGTTCTAAGACAGTCAGGGCTGTTACATAGAAAAAAACAAAACAGAACAAAACAAAACAAAAACAAAGGCTAAAAGAAAACTATCTGAACATCCCTATTTCTGTAGTAATGTCTATTCTCTATGACTCCTTCTGTTGACTTTTTATTAGTTATTTTATTTCAAATGTATCCCTCTTCCCAATTTCTTCTCTTCAACCCCCCTGTCTCAACCCCATTCTCCTGCTCCTATGAGGGTGATTCCCCTACCCAGCCACTCACTCCTGCCTCAACAACCTAGCATTCCTATATGCTGGGGCATTGAGCCTTCATAGGACCAAGGGCCTACCCTCTGATTGATACCAGACAAGGCCATCCTCAGCTACATATGTGGCTGGAGACATGAGTCGCTTTATGTACTCTTTGGTTGGTGATTTTTTCTCTGGGCATGCTTGAGGGTCTAGTTGGTTACTATTGTTGTTCTTCCTATGGAGTTGCAAACTCCTTCTGCTCCTTCAGTCTTTCCACTAATTCCCTTATTTGGGTCTCCATGCTCAGTCAGATGGCTGGCTGCAAAGCATCCACATCTGTATTGGCCAGGCTCTGGCACAGCCTCTCAGGAGACAGCTATATCAGGCCTTTGTCAGCAAGTATTTCCTAGTCTCACCAATAGCGTCTGGGATTTGTGGCTGCATATGAGATGGATCCCCAGGTGGAAGAGTCTATGGGGGGGCCATTCCTTTAGTCATTGCTCTACTCTTTATCCCTATAATTCCTTTAGGCAGGAACAATTCTAGATTTAAATTTTTGAGATAGGTGGGTGGCCCCATCCCTCAAATGGGGACCATGCCTTACCTCTTAATATGGTCTCTAAAGGTTGTCTCTCTTCTCTTTCTTTTGTGTTTCTCCCAATGTCACCCCCATTGAGACCTGGGGGACTCTTGCTTTTCTAGCTTCTGGGACTTCCTGGTGGCCAACCACAGTTCCCCATCTCCCCCTTGCTATACAACTATGTTCAATTTTCTGACCCTCTGTATATATGACCTTTCTTCTCCTACACCTGATCAGCTCTCCCTTTTTCCTCCCTGTCTTCTATTCCTCCCAAGTCCCTCCCATCATCTACCTTCTGTGATTATTTGTTCACCCTTCAAAGTAGGACTGAAGCATCCACACTTTGGTCTTCCTTCTTCTTGAGCTTCATATGGTCTGTGATTTGTATTGTTGGTATTCCGAGATTTTCCCCCTAATATCCACTTATCAGTGAGTACACACCATGTGTGTTCTTTTGTGACTGGGAGAATTCACTCAGGATATTTTTTAGGTCCACATATTTGCCTGCGAATTTCATGTAGTCATTGTTTTTTAATAGCTGAGCAGTACTCCATTGTGTAAATGTAACACATTTTCTGTATCTACTCTTTAGTTCGGGAACATCTGGGTTGTTTCCAGGTTCTGGCTATTATAAATAAAACATATCATAAAATATATAATGCATATAAATATATACTACATAAATATATAATATATTTTATATATCATATATCATAATATATAATATAATATATATTTTATGTAATATGTATAACATATAATATATAAAATATATCAAAATTGTAAAGCTTCTATAAGACAAAGAACACTGTTAATACAACAAAATGGCAGTCAACAGATTGGGAAAAGAACTTTATCAATCCTACATCTAATAGAGGACTAATATCCAATTTGTACAAAGATATCAAGAAGTTAGACTCCAGAGAACCAAATAACCCTATTAAAAATATGGAAGACAGCTAAACAGAGAATTCTCAACTGAGGAATCTCAAATGGCCTAGAAACACATAAAGAAATGTTCACCATCCCTAGTCATCCGGTAAATGCAAGTAAAAATGATGCTGAGATTCTACCTTATACCAGTCAGAATAGCTAAGATCCAAAGCTCTGGTGACAGCAGATGCTGGTGAGAATATGGAGAAAGAGGAATACTCCTCCATTGCTGGTGTTACTACAAGCTGGTACAACTACTGTGTAAATCAGTCTGGCAGTTCCTCAGAAACTTGGACATACTACTACCTGAGGGCACAGCTATACCTAAAAGACACTCCAACATATAACAGAATACATGCTCCCCTATGTTTATTTTATATTGCCTTTTCTAGTTTTTTTTATAGTTGATATGATTAACCCAGTCTCTAATATTAAGTATTATACAATTTTGAAAAAGACTATGTGTTCTAATGTATAATATTACTAAAGTTTTATTGTAATCAGTCTGGTTATAAAAGCAAATACATATTCATCTATCTATTTTTATCTATCTAGCTCTGTTTCTATTTTCCAATAAAGAACTAAAGACAGTCTAATTTAAAAATTTATACCAGTATTCAGCTTGAAAATTAACAATATTTTTGCCTGTACTTACTGTGTGAAGGTGAAGAATGACTTATTTGAGGATGAATGACCAAAATTGTTGTGAAGTCCTATATCATCATGGAGGATGACAACATGTATCAAAAAGTCCACTGCAATCAACTTTCTATCTCTGTTATATTCCAGCAGTGCATATGAAGGCAGTAGGAAGTTTTCTGTACTCAAAGCCATGATCAAAGTGATGCTCATTTTATCACCAGCAGAAAGCAACCAACTGCACAGTAAAGTATTTGTTTTATCTTTTTTAATCCAGTGATTTTATTTCAATTCTATATTCTTTATGTTACTAATCCTACCATTAATTAGAATTATTCATTTCCAACATTTAACATTTTTTTGTTTTAACATTATAGACCATAATCTACAAATAAATGGTCAGTAGCAAACTTATATTTTTTTTTACCTCAAATATAGAAGGGGCTATTTTGGTATGTTCTCCTTATGAACTTTTCCAGAACATATCATAAAATAATAATATAACATTGTTATCATAATTTCCATTCTCTATGGATGAATCATGATGTAACTTCTTTTCTCATTATTTATATTTGCTCTACTTATATATTACCTTTCTTTTAATATAGTAATGTTCAAGGATTTATTTTAAAGCCTGTGAACACAGTTGAGCTGTCCCATGAATGTGAAGACCTGTTTTCTTATCTTCATTACTACTGTCAAAAAGCCATAGTGGGCCTCACAGGCTGCCTGTGATCCCAGTGATAGGTAATTTGAGAAAGTTCATTCTTGAAGCATGCAGGATAAACTAGCTCCAGGTATAGGGACAGATCATCATCAGCATTAGTAGTGAGTGATGGAGGAAAACATCTCATTGTCAACATCTCCATCCACACACAAAGGCATATATGTGCATGCACATACACTGATATCTCTACCTATGTGCATGCCAACATGTATATACATATGAATCCTACTCATACAAAGGCAGAAAAGATTTTAAAAGAGCGAATTTTAGTGAAAACTTCCATGGTAGTATTTTCTGATATTCACAATAGAAAATATATTTTTCATTGGATCTCTGACACTGACCAAAGTAAAACTGATATATGTATTATTGTTTCATAAATTCATCTTAAGTATCTGTTCATGCATATGCCTTGAATATAGCTGTTTTGCGAGTTGATTTTCTTCACATCTACAGAATATTTTGAGCACATCTAACTCCTTGCTTCCCAGTGGTTGTCATGGAATCATGGAATATCATTGTATATACCTCTCTTTCTCTCTCTCCTCTCTCTCTCCTCTCTCTCTCTCTCTCTCTCTCTCTCTCTCTCTCTCTCTCTCTCTCTGTGTGTGTGTGTGTGTGTGTCTGTGTGTGTGTGTCTGTGTGTGTCTGTGTGTGTGTGTCTGTGTGTGTGTGTGTGTGTTTGAAAAAGATAAGCTGCAAAGAGAGAATGCATGTCATTCCCTTTAGTATGATTTTTTTTCTGTAAAAGTTGACACATTTAAAGTTAAATGAGAGAGGAGAAACAGACAGAGACACACACAGACACACAGACACACACACACATACACTCACAGAGTGAGAGAGAGAGACAGAGACAGAGAGAGAGAGAGAGATCGGGTTTTATGTTGATGAACATTTAAGCTAATTTTTAAACTAGGAAGTTATGAGATGTGAGTGTTTGGAAATTTCTGTATGTTCACTTAAAACAAGGCCCAAAAATGTATTCTTAGGGAGTTTATGTGGTTCTATTTTTAGCTTTATGAAGATTTCCCATAGTGTGATCCATAAATACAGCACATCTCATTCTTAATAGCTCTCTGTAAATGTTCTTTAAACCCACATACACAGATGAATCATTGTTATTTGTTGTTGTTGGTTTTTTTTAGTGAAAGAAATTCAATCTGGCATGTGGTCTAAATTTATTATAGCTTTGATTTTGATTTTCAGTAATGGCCAAGAACGTAGATTTCCGTTTCATTGGATTACATTGTACTCAATTTCTTCTATTAGAAGAAACTTTACAAGTTCACTCTTGCCCCTGTAGGGCATTTCATCTAAGGTTACTCCCTTTGAGTCCTGAGAGGCTCTCACCTTCCAGGTCTTGGGTAAATTCTGGAGGGTCACCCAACCTCATAACTCCTAAGGTTGCCTGTTTCCATTCTTTCTGTTGTCCCTCACGGCTATGAATTGCTCACAACAAGAGGTCTATCATGACTGCCTTCCAAAAGACCCAACAAGCAGCTGAAAGAGTCAGATGCAGATATTTACACTCAACCAATGGATAGAAGCTGCTGACCCCTGTGAATTAGGGAAAAGGTAGAAGAAGCTGAGGAGGAGGGCAACCCTGTAGGAGGAACAGCAGTTTCAGTTAACCTAGACCCCCAAGATCTCTCAGACACTGGACCACCAATTAGGGAGCATGTACTAGCTGATATGAGGCCCTCAACTCATATACAGCAGATAACTGCCAGGTCTGGGTTTAGTCAGAGAAGATATACCTAACCCTCAAGAGTCTGGAGGCTGCAGAGAGTGGGGCAGTCTGGTGGATTGGTGGGTGGAAGGGTGGGGACATCCTCCTGGAGACAGGTGTGGGATGGGGAAGAGGTATGGGATGTGGAACGGAGGGTAGACTGGGAGGGGATAAAATCTGGAATGTAAAAAAGATTAATTAATACACACACACAACACACACACACACACACACACACTCGAATAAGTTTTACAACAGCATGCAAAAACATTCACCGAGATGTAGCCTAAAGGAGTACTGAGTTATAGCAATTATCAAAGCAAAGGTAAGTAGCTGTTAAGACAGTTATTTTAAAGATATGCATTGTATTTTTCTTTTAACATATTTTTGGGTGTTCTTTGAAAGTTCCGTGGATGCATACCTTGGTTTTCGATCATACTCAATGCTCATTCCAATCCTCCAGTTCCTAAACATTGTACTGTTCCATTCGAACCAACTTCATGTCCAATTTTTTTTTAAATTTGTTTTCCCTGTTGAGCCAACCTAATTCTATGGTTTGAAACAGAAAGCCACTGGGGTATGGTTAACCTAACAGTGAGCACATCTCCAAGGAGAAGTGATTAATCCTACTGCAGCATCCATAGACTACTAGTATATATTTACCTGGAGTGGGGCCTTATGATCCTTCCCCAAATCAATACTAGAATTATATAATCTTGAGCCAGTTTAAACAGCATGGCTGGTGTGAAGTGATATATGTAACAGTTATGTATGTCAATAAAATAGCATTTCAATATTTCAATACCCCCTTGCCCATCTTCTTGTTTTACTTTTTTTTTATTTCAATTTTTATACCCAGTTTTTCAAGATGTTCTTTGAAAGTTGTGATGAAGGAAGTTGATAAAGATGAGTCCTGTGCAATTGAGCATTTAGTCACTGGCACTTTGCACTTTAACCAATAAGCATCTGCATTGATCATCACAAATTTCAGATCCATCCATTTGCCTAAGAATTTCTCATAAATTCATTGTTTTTATTAGCTGAGTCCATTGTGTCAATGTACCACATTTTCTGTATCCATTCCTATGCTGAGGGACATCTGGGTTTTTCCAGCTTCTGGCTATTATAAATAAGAATGCTATGAACATAGTAGAGCATGTGTCCTTATTACCAGATGGAACATCCTCTGGGTATGTGCCCAGGAGAGTTATTGCTGGATCTTCTGGTAGTACTATGTCCAGTTTTCTGAGAAACCACCAGACTGATTTCCAGAGTGGTTGTACAAGCTTGCAATCCCACCAGCAATGGAGGAGCATTCCTCTTTTTCCACATCCTCGCCAGCATCTGCTGTCACCTGAATTTTTGATCTTAGCCATTCTGACTGGTGTGAGGTAGAATCTCAGGGTTGTTTTTATTTGCCTTTCCCTAATGATTAAGTATGTTGGACATATTTTCAGGTGCTTCTCAGCCATTCGCTATTCCTCAGTTGAGAATTCTTTGTTTAGCTCTGTACCCCATGTTTCAGTAGGGTTATTTGATTTTCTGGAGTCTAGCTTCTTGAATTAGTATATACTGGATATCATCCTGAGTGAGGTAACCCAATCACAAAAGAACACACATGATATGCACTCACTGATCAGTGGATATTAGTCCAGTAACTTAGAATACCCAAGATACAAGTTGGAAAACACATGAACTCAAGAAGAAGAAAGACCAAAGTGTAGATGGGGAACAAAATACCCATGGAAGGAGTTACTGAGACAAGGTTCTGAGCTAATACAGAAGGAACGACCATACAGAGACTGGTCATTCCAGACATTATTGCATATGCCAGCAAGATTTTGCTGACAGAACCCTGATATAGCGATCTCCTGTGAGGCTATGTGACTACCTGGCAAATAAAAAAGTGGATGCTCACAGTCATCTATTGGATGAAATACAGGGCCCCCAAAGAAGGAACTAGAGAAAAATACTCAAGGAGCTAAAGGGGTCTGCAACCCTATAGGAGAAACAATAATATNAACTAACCAGTACCCCCCAAAGCTTGTGTCTCTACTTGCATATGTAGCAGAGGATAGCCTAGTTGGCCATCAGTGGGATAAGAAGCCCTGTTCTTGCAAAGATTAAATGCCCCAGGACAGGGGAATGACAAAGCCAGGAAGTGGGAGTGGGCGGGTTGGGAGCAGGGTGGGGGAGAGTATAGGGGACTTTCAGAGAGAAAACTAGGAAAGGAAATATCATTTGAAATGTAATTGAAGAAAATATCTAATAAAAAAGATTAATAAAAATCATCACAAATTATAAAAGATGTTTGACTCTAAGCAAGTTTGGGAACAGAGAGTCACAACATTTAAAAGGCAGTTAAACTATCTGACCTCTCAAAGCATCAACATCAAGATTATCCATATCCAGTGCCTATGATTTCTTCAGCCATGAGATTTTAACCAGGTTTATGGTAACAGACATGAAATCCCTTCACTGGAGTACATCTGACATCTAATTATAAGACAGTTATTACCCTCATGGGAGAAATGCTGAAATTGTACAGTGGGCAGTCCTCACATGGCAAGTTAGTAATATATCATAGAGCTTCCGGTCTGTGCCAGCACCAGGTCACCTAGGGCACAGAGGGGGCAGACACCCCCATGGTCCCTAGAGGACTGCCCATGCCATCTTAGAATCACTGGAGAGTGGAACACAACCTCTGCTCCAATCCAATTGCACACAGGACCTGAGACAGCACTAGGGCAGCAGAGAACCAGCCTGACCAGGGTCAAAAGCCCCTTCAGGTCTGCACCAGCACCAGGTCACAGAGGGCATGGATTGGGCAGACACCCCCACGGTCCGTAGCTGACTGCCCAAGCAATCTTAAGATCATTGGTGAGTGGAACAGAACAGATGCTCCAAAACAATAGTGACAGGCCTGTGACAGCAGGAACAAGGACACCAGAGC
>NC_034592.1:72393385-72397672 GCF_900095145.1 Mus pahari | reverse complement strand
CAACACAGGGCCCCCAATAGAGGAGCTAGAAAAAGTACCAAAGAAGCTGAAGGGGTCTGCAACTCTATAGGTGGAGCAATAATATGAACTAACCAGAACCCCCAGAGCTTGTGTCTCTAGCTGCATATGTATCAGAAGATGGTCTAATCAGCCATCACTGGGAAGAGGGGCCCCTTTGTCTTGCAAACTTTAAAAGCCCCAGTACAGTGGAACACCAGGGCCAAGAAGGGGGAGTGGGTAGTTAGAGGAGTGTGGGGGGGGAGGTACAGGGGACTTTGGGGATAGCATTTAAAATGTAAATGAAATAAATACCTAATAAAAATTTGAAAAAAAAATAATATAGCATACATAGTTCAATTCTGGAGAAATGACATTTTAATATTTAAGCAAAATTTTAATGTTTGAAAAGCTCTTTAGAAAGATTGATTCATCATCTCTGTAAAGCTAAACCTTCAGCTCTGGAATGGTGTTACTGCACACAGTGATGTCTTCTTTGATTAGTAATCTTTGTAGGTCACATAGGCTTGTCAGAAATTCTCTTTGTTTTCTTTAACTGAGTTTTCTATATTTCAATTAATTTTTATTATCAGTAATATAAGATGGAAATATAAAAGTCTTAATATAAATCTGTCCCTTAAACTCTTAGTTCATATTGTGTACAGTAGTGGTTTTCTAGAAATTGCTTTGTCCTGAGAGACGAAATTTTAAAGGCAGATTTGACCCCATTTATGATGCAGAGTAATTGTGTACCTTAATGATTATTTAAATGCTGCCACCTGCCTGGAGCCACATTTAGCACAGATTCTTTGATGACTGGTCCTTGGGCCTAGAAAGGGTACCATTCAATAAATTTATTGGCATGAATTGGGATTATATGGATCCATTGGTGTGCTAAAATGCTATCAGTAAAATAAGACCAAATTACTATGTCCAAGAATTTATAAGATACTTTAGACCAAGAAAGGGGTATAATTTTCTCATTGGTATAATATAAAAATAAGACAAAAATGCTTTCATGATATGAAAATGTATCTCTATAGCAAACCATCAACAGAAGAAACATATTAAAGAATGTAAGAGATCTTTGCTAGTATATGGCTAGAATAGGAATAATACATAGAATATATTCAAACAAATAATTAGAAAGTTATTAATTTAATATTTAAAATTATATGAAATAAAAATTTTCCAAAAAATGATAAAAGAGATTACAAAAATATGAAACGCTTATGTCCAGTACTCATTCAGTAATATAATCATGGAGTTACAGAGACAAAGTTTGGAGCTAAGATGAAAGGATGGACTATCCAGAGACAACGTCACCCAGGGATCCAGCCCATCATCAACCACCAAACCCAGACATTATTCCATATGCCAGCAAGATTTCCCTGAAGGGACCCTGATATAGCTGTCTTCTGTGAGGCTATGCCAGTGCCTGGCAAATACAGAAGTGGATGCTCAGTCATCTATAGGATGGAACACGGGGTCCCCAATGTAGGAGCTAGAGAAAGAACCCAAGGTGCTGAAGTGGTCTGCAACCCTATAGATGGAACAACAATATGAACTAACCAGTACCTCCAGAGCTCCTGTCTCTAGCTGCATATGTAGCAGAAGATGGCCTAGTCGGCCATCATTGGGATAGAGGCCCCTAGGTCTTGGAAATTTTATATGCCCCAGTACAGGGCAATGCCAGGGCCATGAACTGGGAGTGGGTGTGTAGGGGAGCAGGGCAGGGGGAGTGTATAGGGAACTTTCTGGATAGCAGTTGAAAAGTAAATAAAGAAAATATCTAATAAAAAAGAAGTTAAAAAGGAAAAAAAAAACTACACTGAAATTTTAAGTTACTGCAGTGTTAATTCAGGTCATTTAAGAAAATATATTACACATACAGTGGTAGCTTAGCAATTAAAAATAAGTTCTCAAAGTTCTTAGAAATGTCCAAAAGTATCTAACATTTTCTGACATGCCTTGGCACCTGACCTCATGTGATGTGCATAAACTCAAAAACGCACATGCAAAGACACATAAAGAAAACATAAAAATAAAAAAAAAAAAGAAATCCATAATGCTGGTGAGATCAAAGAGACAGAGACAGAGAGAGTGAGAGACAGAGTGGGACAGAGAGACACACACTCAGAGACAGATACACATACACAGAACCATTGAATAATTTGTGAAATACAAACCAATCTAGCCTGTATGGAAATGAGTATTAAACTGTATCCATATTGAATATTGATCAACCATATGATCAAGCTATGACACTTCAGCATAGTTTTTAAATGCTCATGTGTTAAAAATATCGCAGAGGTACTATTACATCACCATTCACTGCTGCACTGTTCATAATAGGTAAGTATGGAAACCAATCACCTGAAAAATATAGCATATGCACACAATGAATATGTTTTCAGTGTTTACAAGCATGAAGACAAATAAATTATGTCATTGGGAGAAAAATGTATATACAATTGAAAATCATAGCTTGATTATTAATTTTGAAGAAATGTATAGCTTAATTTCTGTCATTTATTAAAGATCATTTTTTTTGTTTTCTTTCATTTGTGGATTCAATATTTTGTAAGTATTTGTATATTGATGTATGTTTCAATTCAAATATATATATACATATATATATATATATATATATATATATATATGTGTGTGTGTGTGTGTGTGTGTGTGTGTGTGTTTGTATGTGTAACAGAAAGAGAGAGACAGAAGAGGAATGGCATTAAGAATGACTATATTAAGATATATAAATTAATACCAAAGACAAAAACATATGCCATTTCATATGTGCAGGGTGAGAAAGAAACAACACATTCCAAATAAAGTTGGACATGACATTTATTAATATATTCTACAATATCTATAATACTTTATAGTATAGATGTAAAATTAATGAATATATTATAGGCATCATAGGATTTGAAAGTAAGTTCATAGACGATTATAAAGTTATGTGAATGCATTAATATGACAGAGACACATGATAGGTTCAATGTTGCTTTCAATTTCATTGTTACTCATCTCTGTTTTCTAAAAATCTGTCAGAACACAGAAAGTTTCATTACTTCATCAATTAGTCTATGTTTCAAAAATATTTGACATGTCATCATAATACTTCAAATATTGTACAAAAGAAAGTAATAACAGGAAATATCAATGTGAAGATGAGGGAGATAATTTAAGTAATTTAGAGTTATAACTATGTCACGTGAAAACAGCTTACATTTTCATGCAGATACATGGCTGCATAAACTATTCGTAATAAGTGAGAATTGACCTCACAACAGCTGCTATTCTTGAGTTAACTGTATGTGAGTGAAAATTGCCCTGTCAAGAAAAGTTAGGAAAATAAGAAGGAAACATATGCTGCTGTCAGCAATACTCCCAACTAAAATATTCAGCTAGAGCAGGAGTCCAATCCTTCAATAGAGGAGCTATAATACACTTAAACTTGTCACACAGAGGACTTCCTTAAAGCTTCATGGGTCATGAAACAAAACAAAGACCTATGTGTAAGGGCGGATTTGAATGGAGTACTTGGGTATTGACAGGAATAGAAAATATGTCAAAGAAAAAATTGAATCGATAAATGTTTCATTATCATACATTAACANTATATCCATTCAATGAGCAAAATGTTGTTATACTAGCTTTCAAAACAGCAAAGACAGTTCCTAGCTGGGGGTGAATAGCATCTCAATGTAAAAGAACATATGGGAAAANTCTCTGTGAGTGAGACCTGAGTTTGTTATTCTGTCACTTGAGTAGAAAACCATGAAACTATGTTCTAAGCAACAATCTTCTCAGAGCTGCAATTACCTCTTTGTTCCTAAGGCTGTATATCATGGGATTGAACACAGGGGTGACAATGGTATAGAAAAGAGAAAGGAATTTGTCACTTACTGCAGAATGAGTTGATTTTGGCATTAAGTAGGTAATAGATGCAGAGGCAAAAAACAAAACCACCACCACTAGGTGGGAAGAACATGTGGAGAAGGCTTTTGATCGTCCTTCAGCAGTGGGAAGCCTCAGGATGGTGCCAATGATTTTGCTGTAAGATGTTAATATTAGTATAAAAGGGATTGCAGCAAGCAAGATAGCCACTACATAGACATACATCTCATTAACAGAAGTGTCTCCACAGGCCAGTTTAAGCACAGGGGGTATGTCACAGAAGAAGTGTTCTATTTGGTTAGAGTTACAGAAATGTAGAGAGAATATTTGACAGGTTTGCCCAACCTGGAATGGCATGCCACCGAGCCAGGACCCTGCTGC
>NC_034592.1:72364944-72392835 GCF_900095145.1 Mus pahari | reverse complement strand
TGTGTGTGTGTAACTAATGAACTCAGAATTTGTCATGACATGTATACTTTGTCACTGAATATATCTCTAAAGAAAATGTTTCTGTCTTTTGTCCACCCTCTACCTGATATAATTTATATTTTTCAATGGCACATGCTAATCTTTAAATGATTATTTAAATATCTAAAGTGGAAAATTCTCACTCAAAGATTCAATTTTCAGTTGTATCTTTAATTTTCTTCCAAAATTGTTTCCTAAGATTATCACAAAGCAATTCATTATGATTAAATATGATTTACTCATTTAAAAATTAACTTAAGAAAATATATTCAGTGTCCTTTGCTCAGTGTCTTAATGTGATTTCTACCTCCCTTTTATTCTCCTATTTGTCTTTCTGTGCAATTTCTTAATGATCAATTCAGCACCCAGTTTTATGACAAGAAATTTTACACTTAAAATTTTTGCAAGTCATTGTAACATCTATGTAATCAAAATTAATATTTTTCGCACTCATGGATTTCTTGGTTTGAAACTGTATATAAATAAAAAGATATAGTAATTGAAGATTTTTTTTTAAATAGCGATTACTCTGCAGTTTTATTTGCTGTGGTACAACACCAAACGGTAGCTGTATTGTTCCTAGGGAGCAGCATTCTACCTCAGTCTCTTTCCTCAGCTCCTGTAGGCATTTTGTGTACAAATCGCTAAAACCAATCTGCCAAAACATCTAAATCATCTAAAGTGAATCTCTCTCTCTACCGCTGTCTCTGCGTCTCTGTGTGTCTGTCACTCTCTCTGTGTGTCTCTGTCTGTCTGTCACTCTCTCTCTCTCTCCCTCTGTCTCTGTGTGTCTCTCTCTGTATGTCTGTCACTCTCTCTCTGTGTCTGTCTGTCTCTCTTGTCTCTCCTGTGTATGTGTGTGCATGTGTGTATGTCAGTCATTTGGAAATATTTTGGTCCTCATTTTTATACTGAGAAATTAAATCAGTAGAAATTTTAAGTAAATATAGGCATTAAAATTTCAAATAACTATAGTCATTTAGTTTTATTCAAATACTTTTATGAGTTTTAGCTGTTATCACCTTTGAAGCAATAAATTTTGTAATATATAATGAGTAATTATTTAAATCCTTTGAAAAATATATACAAATACATTATTATGTATATACACATATACATATACATACACACAAATGTACACACAAGCACACACACACACAAATATGGTAGCATTAATTTAGAAGAGTTTTTCTATGCCAAAATTGTGTTGAATCAAATGAAGAGATGCTAATATTTCTATAACATTTTTAGAATCATTTCTGATAAATATTAATACTGCCATCAGGAGCTATTTAGGAAATAGTAGGTGTCAGGCTTATGTCAATAATCTTCATTCAAACATTTCACTATTGTAGATAGGTGGAATTTTATAATATATATATATATATATATATATATATATATATATATATATATATAATTCAGGCACACAATTTTGTTGTCAATCAAATTAGTCTCTTTTCTTTGTAATTAGGTGAATTGTAATTCTTACCTTGATTTATTGACATATAACACTAAAATGATAAAGAAGTTTGATTCTCTAAGTTTAAATGTCTTCCTTTATTTAAAACAGAGTCCTAACTTCTTCCAAATATATTCTACTGTCATAACACACTTCCACTTAACAAAGCATGTTCTGTACCTTGGGGACAACTCCTTTCCCATGTTAATTTCTAATTGTAGAGNACCCTCTTTTCCTGTAAGTCGAGAATTTAATATACTACAAANCTCATATTAAATAAAATACCAATCCTTATGCATATTATCAGTATTCNGTTTTGTTATTATTCAAACCTAGTATAACAGAAAATATCAGAAATTGGTCACTACACGTTTGCAGTATTGAAGACTGAAATTGAGGTTTCCTGGTTGGGAAGGAACATTCAGTCACTGAATCACTTTTTCAAAGCTATAATTTATGGAAGTAAGGGACCACTGGATGACAAAATATTAACAGTGAATAACCNGTGTATGTCTTCATGCTGCAAAATCTCAAGAAACACACCAAGACAAAAGGTATCAATTGACATGTGCATCAGATTCTCACAGTGTTTTTCATATATTTGTTTACTTAAAAGAATAATTCATAAAATCATGAGTCTACAAATATCTTGATTAATGCACCTGTACATTTGTAACAGTTTCAGATTCACTTATGATGAATGTTATAATCTCTTATCTATCAGTGAGCAGGATCACTGTAGATCCTAAGAGGTTTAGATGGCTTGTGCAATAATCATTACACATTTTCATCAACGCATACATATTTAGATTTCTAAAGGATGTTACTCCTTGATCTTCCCTTAGAAACATTTATGTTCATACCTAAGAGTAAATGAGTTGATGATATTAATGACAATAGCCTTTAATGTATTATTCTGTCATATTAAGATATTATATTCAATTTTCATTGAGTCTGTCAAAAAAAAAAAAAAACATCAGGAAGGTGTTCTCAATGTTATTTGAAACCTAGCATAAATAGATGACTTCAATATTCTTTAGTTTACTAATTTGGTATTTATCAAAATCAGTTCATCTATGAAATATGGATAAAACATAATTATTACCTTTATTGACTTATTAGAGACAGAAAGTAGTAAAATTTGGCTTTGTAAAGTTACAAACAACCATTTTTATAATAGAAGATAATTAAATATATATATATAATGATATATTTATTCTACTGTAAGGACATAGTCTATGGGGACAAATTCCTTTTCTATATTCTTTCTAGTTGTAAGAAATTATTATTTCCTGTCACTCAAGGAATTTCAGGTAATTAGAAAGTGAATTAAATGCAAAAGTTATCTGAGTACAATCATTTTGTGTGTTCTCATTCTTTTTTGTTGTTGTTATAAAGAATTACTATTATAATTATATCCCAAAATTGTTAATAACTTTCTTTTTCAATAATTGATATTATATTCTTTTTAGTATTAAGGACTGTGGCAAAGATTCCTGTATGAAAAAAATGTACTACTAGGATTTTTTCTTGTTTGTTTTCTTCTTCCTTTTTTCTTTCCTTCTGTCTTTCTTCCTTTCATCATTCTATTTTTATGACACTAAATAATTAATGAATTAAATTCACAGTTGTAAGCATGCCTCTGTCTATTTAGTGAGAAGTGGCATGTGCCATCACAATATTAATATAGTCTAAGAAATTTGTACAGGCATAGTACCATAAAATGAATTAAGAAACAATTTGATCATTAAAAATGCACCAGCCCCTAGGAAGTGGGGAGGTCTGGTGGGTTCAGGATGGGCGAGTGAGGACATCCTCTTTGAGATGGGGGTAGGAGATATGGGATGAGCAAAAGTCAGAGGACAGACAGGGATGGTGATAACGACTGGACTGTAAAAAAGACAAATAATAATAATAATAATATTATTATTAATAAAGTCACTCTATTACGGGCAAAAGGGAGGGAGGATGGAGTGATAAAGTCTGGAAGGGGGACTCGGAGGTGGGGATAAACTTAGACTGTAAATAAATAAAATAATTTAATAAAAAATGTACAATGTATGTGGTCATCCTGAGCTTGTTTTTTAACATTTCCAAACTTTCATTGACTAAAATGGCATCTTTAAAATTTTTTTCATTTTTTTAGTCATTGAAGAAATACTTTTTTATTAAAATGTATTTTTGTACAATTTATTTGTATTACATTTTCCCCTCCC
Source organism: Mus pahari (assembly GCF_900095145.1). Lineage (NCBI taxonomy): Eukaryota > Metazoa > Chordata > Mammalia > Rodentia > Muridae > Mus > Mus pahari. The sequence goes on along the minus strand of NC_034592.1, from coordinate 72,389,118 downwards.
CCAACACCTCCCATCCTCCCCAGGTAAACAAAGAGAATTGTTAGGTATAGCCAGACTTTTGGCTACTTTGTGGGTTCTTTTCTTCCACACTTATTCAACCCTTTAAATTCTTCACATTCAACTCCCTAACACTAGATAGGAAAGACAGAAGGGAAGAGGGGAGACAGAATGAAAGAAATTACTAAATAAAGTTAGTTGTAGAAAGGGTGGTGGCAATATAATTAGAGTACTAACTATTTATTAAGTAGAGTTCCTTGGACAAAATTTGTTCTTCACTGTCAAGATAAGTAATTTCTTCTTGTTGTTGTTTGCTCTTTGTGCAGGACTTCATGACAAACCTCAAACAACAGTGACTAACAGCATCCAACCAACAGTCATTCACCCAGCCCCCATCAGGGCTCTAGAATTTATATATCCTCTTAAAGGTCCCAAGAATTACTACAAAAAAAGAAGAAAAGGAAAAAAAATAGCTATAGCAAAAGCTATCTGCAGCCGTCAAAATCATGCCCCTGCTATATCAACTGCTATGGATAATCTAAAGCAGCTCCATATCCCATACCTGAAATTAAAATGAAAGTACCTTCTTAAAATATTCTGTGTTTTTAAAGAAACTAAAATTTATATCCCATTTAGGCTTCCTTTTGTGTTTCTGTGCTTAGTTTTTGTTTGTTTGTTTGTTAGTTTTTTGTTTGATTTCAGGATACAAATAAGTTGACATGTAGAATTTCTAGAAATTATAAATAGCTCACCTAAAATTGGTCACACTTTTATAGCAACAGGAAGGAGAATCTGCAAATTTAATTTGTAGCTAGACTAATATTGAAAGGCTAATATTGTCATCCCTAGTCCTTCAGTGGTCATAACTAAGAAGTCCATTAATATTTGAGCTGGATCAAGCCCAAAAGCTTCTTTTCTGAGTTCTAAATTTCTGTGATCTATAAAACTCTATGCAAGCTTTCAGAGGAGAGAAACAATTAAACAGTCCCCGTAAGTTTCAACAGCTATGAATCACAATTACTAGTATGTCAAGATATGTGTAAAGGTGAATTAAGAGATACTCGAATGTTGTTGGAAACCAATCACTATCTAATTAGATTTAACTCCCATTCAACAGTAGAAAATCTATGTCTAGTCCAAAAAATGTAGCCAGCTTCCTGGACCCTTAGGAAAGAATCTAGTGCCTCCACTTTTGTAGTTCAACATAATTACATACTGCATTCAAAATCTTAACTTTAGAATTATGAGTAAGTATAGGCATGAATACTCTTCAAAACAACCTCTCTTTAAAGCAACGAGAAACCACAGAAAATAATTGAACATAATGCAGACATGACCCCCCCAAAACCGACCCCCCACAAAAACAAACAGTGGGGATCTCAAACTGTAAGGACACAAATATTGTATCTGAGAACATAATAAAGGAGAGGGTAAAGAGATTTTTAGAGTCAGGCTCCAAAAAGGTTGCTATAATAAAAAATAAATATAATGGCAACATCAGTGGACATGTCAACATGTAACTGCAAAAATTTGCTGGGGTTATAGCCTTAGACAGAGAACAACAGTAAAGTGATGACTACTGGTACGCAGATGCAGATGCAGTAGGGATCGCTCGGAGGCGGGAAGCACGCACGCAGCCTGGGGATGCTGAAGTGGGCGCGATGGCTCCCACCATGCAGTCTTCTGAGTTCTAGTTCACCCGGCAGCTGGCCTTCAGTGAGAAGGGTGTCTGCGACCACGCCATGAAGAAGCTGAGGCAGTATCTCAGCGCCAGGACGCAGAGCCACACAGGAAGTTTCAGTCAAGAACTCTTAAAAATATGGAAAGGACTCTTCTACTGCATGTGGGTGCAGGACGAGCCCCTTCTGCAGGAAGAGCTAGCAAACATTATTTCCCAACTTATCCACGTTGTAAACAGCTCGGAGGCTCAGTACCTGTTTATTCAGACCTTCTGGCAGACCATGAATCGAGAGTGGCAAGGGATAGACAAGCTGCTGCTGGACAAGTAATACATGCTGATCCGCCTGGTCCTGAGGCAGTCCTTTGAAGTTCTCAAGCGGAATGCCTGGGAAGAAAGCCAAATAACACTGTTTTTGGACATCTTGATGAAGGAGATCCTGAGTCCTGAGAGCCAGTCTCCGGATGGCGTGAGAGCCCACTTGATTGACGTGTACTTGGATGAGCTTACCATGGTGGGAGGGGGAGAGCTCTTAGCGGATCAGAACCTCAAGTTAATCGATCCATTCTGCAGAATTGCTGCCAAGACTAAGGACCACACGCTGGTACAGACTGTAGCAAGGGGTGTTTTTGAAGTCATTGTAGATCAGTCTGCCTGTGTATCTGAGGAGTCTGTGGAGGAGCATAAAACCAAAGAGGATGGCATTGGCTTCCCTACAAAGGAGTTGGCCTGTAGGAAGGCAGTCAGTGGGTAGAAGGGTGCACAGGACAAATGCCTCAGACGGAGTCATTGGCAGCAGAGAAAGAGACGTCTGTGCAGTCTTGAAAGATTTAGGGTCACCTCTCCAGTTTGACTATAAGGCTGTTGCTGATCGACTCCTGGAAATAGCCAATTCAAAGAGCACCCTGCCTTTCAACAGGAAGCGACTCTGCAGAGTAGTCAGAAAGTTCCAGGACCTCTGTGAAGGCAATGGTGCTCAACCCAGTTTTGCTGAGGACATTTCTGCTGAGGAAAATGGTCAAGCCCTTGGTCAGAGAAGGCACAAGAGGAAAAGGAAGAAGCTTTTAGAGAAAGCTGCTTTAGCAAGAGAGGAAAGAAACACAGTCTCTCCTGCTGGTGAAGAGGGCAGCAGAGGTCACGTTCACAAGAAGAAAAGGAAAAAGAGGAAGAGGAGCCACTTCCAGCCTGACACTCAGAACCTGGATGCTGTTGCCATGCTCAAAGTACCGAATGCGGAGAGTGAGCCTGACACTGCCCAGAGGCAGGCCCCACAAGCATGCGTGACTGAGCCTACTTGGCCTTGTCCAGCATCAGGGAGAACAGCTCCAAGCCTACCCCCATCATGCCCATACACAATAAAAGAAAACGGCCGAGAAAGAAGAAACTGAGGGCCCACAAAGAGATCTGCAAACCCACCAGTTTACCTCAGGAGGACATGTCAAAGAATGACTCTGTCAGTGGGCATCCTCAGAGCTCTGCTGCCCACATTTCTTCCTCAGAAGGTGTCCAAGCCCAGAAAAGGAAACGGAAACTAGAAGCTCTCCCTGTCAGCAGTGGTGACCTAACCGTACAGAAGTCAGGTACCCCAACAAGCCCAGTGGAGCTTGCCCAGACCACCCTGCCCCAGTGTAAGAGGTCACAAAAGAAAAGAGCATCCAGCACCCTTGACCCCTATGATCCATCCAGTCAAAAAACAGCAATCTCAAAAAAGAAGAAAACAATGAAGCTGATGTCAAATGGTGTGTTGGAGTCCGATGCTAGGCAGATCCAAGCTCTGGGAAGGGACAGGACTCTGAAGAAGCCGCTGAAATCAGAGGACGACTTTGTGAAGTTTGACACTCGGTTCTTACCAAAGCCCCTGTTCTTCAGGAAAGCTAAGAACAGCTCTGCCACCCATCCCCAAGGTCCTGCTGGCCAGCTGAATAAAAATCCCTCCAGTTCCAAGAAAGTCACCTTTGGATTGAACAGAAACATGACTGCAGAATTTAAGAAGACAGACAAGAGTATCCTGGTTAGCCCCACAGGCCTCTCCAGAGTGGCCTTTAACTCTGAGCAGAGGCCACGGAGTGCTGTAGACCCCCACAAGCTCCCCGGCCAATACTCCTCTGTCACCCATGAGGCTACCAGCCACCACCCCAAAGAGAAGGCCGAGGACTGCAGACTTCTTCTGAGAGCCAGAGGCCCTTTCTGAAGACTGCTTTTATACTGGATGTTCTCTAAATTATAACTTTTAAATGTAGGCTTTTTAATTATTTTACAAATACCCATGAGTGGGACAAATGTTCTGAACTTGGACTGCAGGCCTCTCCTGCTAGGCTTGCAGCCCATGGTTCGCATCTGCGCACACCCTCACCAGAAGGACTGAGTGCTGTTGGTACACGGAGTCCCCTCCCCCATGCCCATTGCTGCACCACCACAAAGGATTGCACACCTTTCTGGGTGTCTGCAGTCTCAGTCTGTCCCTTGTGAAAGAATGGCAGCTTCAGGCCGGACTGCGGGCATGTGGCTGTTTTTCCTGGGATTGACTCCTGAAATGGAATGAGCAATAGTGTAGCTTTTCTATGGGTGATCAACAGGAGGCTAGACAGGTGGTGGGGGAGAGGAATGCCACTTTTCCCTGAGGCTTCTCCTCTGCCTGGCCTGTTCCTGTCCCTGTCTTCCTACCTCTTTAGCAAGCAAAGTGTCTTTTCAGGAGGGCCAGTAACCCCCAGACTGTTGCCCACATTAGCACAGTTTTCCCAGGGCCTTCTGACTGCACCAGTGGGGTCTGGACCCCAGTCTTTGCCTGACCCGGAAGTTGGCTGCCCAGGAATAGAAGCCTGTTACCTGCCTCCATGGGTTGTACAAGCTCTTCTAGCTTAGTGCGGAACCCAGGGAGCCGCTCAGACTTCCACCAAAGCAAATCTGGCTCCTTTAGAGAGAAGCCTACATGGCGACTGCTCTTGTTTAAGGAAGCTACCTTGGGTCTACGAAGTGGAGAGGCCTTGGGATTAAGCACAATAGGAGGTGCAGCTCCTGCCTTTACCATGAGGAGCTGCAGGCTTGACATGGAGAGGCCAAGGCCCTGCATCTCAAGCACTCAAGAGCTCTGAGTTTGCCTACTGTGCGCAGGATCTCCCCAAGTACGTCCTACTCTGTACACCCTGTGCTGGAGCCCTACTTTCCACACCACTGCCCCTCGGGGGGAGGACTGCAGTTCGCTCCCACTGGGATCACAGAGTTCGGGTACCTGCTGCTGGCTTTGCTCCACACAGTCACGGGATCCATTTCCAAGTCTTGAGCCAACTGACTCCTGAATGCCATTCCCGGAAGGAACCAAGTGGTGACTTTGTCCTCTGCCTGCTCAGTCAAAAAGTGTATCACCAGGCCATAAAGATGGAGATGATGTTTTGCTTATGTCACAGTAGGTCATGTGCAGTGTCACTTGTGGTTGCATGGTTACAGCGTGCTGAGTTTGACCGGTCCATTCAAAACTAAAAGCCAAGTGAGTCTTACAGCCCAGTGGTATGGAGCAAGACACCAGGTAGCAGTGGTAGAAACAACCTCACACCATTTTCATGATGGCAGCTCATCCTCGGGGACTGTGAGTGTCCTCAAAGCACACCTCCTACCGAAACTGCTCCCAAGATGGAGGGTGAAACCTCAGTGCTGGGTTGACAAATGGGAGTCGCCTTGCCTGGACCAATTCCTGCACAGCACAGGAAGGCTTTGCCCCATGAAGGATTGCATTTAGAATGGTGTCCTGGTACTTGATGGAGAGTCTCAAGTAAAATTGCTGTTAAATTTCTTCAAGTCCAGAGAAGCAAATCTTAGTGCAGGTGGACCGAGTTAGTGTTTGATAAGACTATCTCCATCCTTAGTATGGATGTGGTCAGTTCTGCACAATTTGGTTTCAAACTAACTTTTTTTTCCCTTCTGTTTTAAAAAAAACAAAAATAATAATAACGTCTCAGTATGTATCCTATCCCTCACTGGCCCCACTGGTGGTCTTCCTGCCTCAGCCAGGCGACTGCTGGGTCACAGTATCACCTTTCTGAAGTAAAGCACAAGAAGGAGCATGAGGAGGTGATTGGGAAGCAGTCCCTGCCTGGGAAGTGGGTCTGTGTTTTCTCTAACTGCCACAGTACTGTGTGTTTACGATCAAATTGTATTGGTGTCTCCAGGGCTTGTTGGTACAAAACAAAGCCAAGACCAATGAAAAGAAATGTGTTTTTATCTTCGGATTGGTCTTTGATGTTGCCTCTGTGTATATCAAAATAGACCTCTGGGAATGACAGTCATGTAAGGGGTTGGAAAACTCAGGTATCTGTCATTTTTGAAAACAGGATACAGCCGGTACCTATCCCTGTTTCCCCAGAGCTAATGGGCTTGCTCAGCCACTGCCATTCCCTGTGTCTACAGCAAAGGATCTGGACCCTGAGTGCAATTCCCCATCTTCACCACAGGGAGAAAACAAATGCACCCAGCCATGGTCTAAATGTTGTAAGATCAAAACCCACTCAAAATCAGCAGGAGGAAAAGGGTGCATACACAAGGGTGACCCAGAAAGATTTCCAGTCGGCCTCAGCAAGGGTTGTGGCAAACAGAGCTTGGGAGAGGCTTCTCCAGGAGCCAGAGTACTCAGAAAACCAGGAACCATTCATATAACACAAATAACAATTTAGACCTAGCATGATACACAGTGCATCCAGAGCTTAAGAGGTGGAGGCAGACCTCTCTACATGACAAGTTCCAGGACTATGCCTTGAGACCCTGCCTTAGAAAAAAAAATTATTTATTTTATATGTATGAGTGGCTCAGAACCATCCATAATGTGATCTGACGCCCTCTTCTGGTGTGTCTGAAGAGTGACAGCTACAATGTACTTATGTATAATAATAAATAAATCTTTGGGTTGGAACAAGAAAAAAAAAAGTGATGACCACTGCTCTCAATTTCATACACAAACCACAGAATTAGGAGGTGCTATTATTGTATGTTATCTATCTATCAAAAAATCTATCTATCTATCTATCTATCTATCTATCTATCTATTGCTTTATCTGTCATCTATATATCAACATCCCAATAATAAAGAAAAATTGTCACTTTTTTGAGATGGAGGTTTTATAATAACAGGAGAGGCTGGAGGAAGAGACACTATAGAGTTTGAAGGAGAAACTCCGAAAGGAAAAGGAATTGTATTTTTAATTAAAGTACATTAACTTAAAAACATAAATAGATATGATAATACAGTCTCAGGTACAATGTAAAATGGAATCTACAAAGTTAATATAGTTCTCATGAGTGTGGTGGAAGCTGGTTATTTACTTGTACCTAAGTCAATGGATCTAAATTTTAGGTAAAAGCCTTCTTAATGCTGCAATCACATCCTTGTTTCTGAGGCTATAAATTAAGGGATTAAACATGGGGGTCACAATTGTGTAGAACAGAGAGAGTAGCTTGTCAGTTCCTACAGAATGAATGGACTTTGGCCTCAAGTAGTTAATGGTAGCTGATCCAAAAAATAAAAGCACAACCACCAGATGTGAAGAACAAGTGGAAAAGGCTTTTGCACGTCCTGTGGCTGTTGGCAACTTTAGAATGGTGGCAATGATTTTGCTATAGGAGGCAAGTATTAACATAAAAGGGGAGGCAACAAAAAACATAGCCACTAAATATACAGACAGTTCATGCATTGAGGTGTCCCCACAGGCCAGCTTGAGAATTGGGGGAACATCACAGAAGAAGTGCTCTATTATATTAGAATTGCAGAAATGTAGAGAGAATATTCGACANGTTTGTCCTATCTGGACTGGGAGACCACCAAGCCAAGAGCCCACTGCCAGCTGAGTGCACTTTGTTGGGTTCATGACCAGAGGATAGTGCAGAGGGTTGCAGATGGCCACATATCGGTCATAGGACATCACAGCCAGCAGGAAACACTCAGTAGCTGCCAGAATTAGGAAGAAAAACATTTGAATAGCACAGGCCAGGAGACAAATTCCTCTATCTTGTGTCCAAAGATTGTAGAGAATGCGGGGAAGGGTGACTGATACATAACAAATTTCCAGAAATGAAAAATTGGCCAGGAAATAATACATGGGTTTTTGTAGTGCAGGATCAACTCTTGCTATGACAAGTATAAAGGTGTTTCCTATTAAGATAGCCATATACATTATGGAAAACATCCCAAACAAAAATGTTTGCAGGTTAGGTACGTCAGAGAACCCCAATAAGAGAAACTGTGTCACCGAAGTTGCATTATCCATGGCAGTGTTCTCTGAGTGTTCCATCTGTGGGTATGAATCAACCAGAAGTGCAGTTATTTTACTGTCACTGTCTATCGATTTATTTATCTATAAACTGAAAATAGCATCATAACTAATGCCTCAGTGTCATAGAAGAAACTAAAAATGAGGTAAACTGCATTATCAGGTACTAAATAGGCCCATGAAAAACGTCATTTTTCAAGTTTCATTTTTGACAGGATGTTAACGCATGTTCTAGTTAGTAACAATAAGGTATGCCACTTTCAATAATCAGCTACTCAGAGACAGAACTCCAAATGAATATTCATTTATACAATGATTCATTTCTTTCAGTTAATATTTTTTATTGTTACCTAATGTGTCTATGAGTAGTTATTATCACACTTAATGTTCTTTTCATGTTAATAAAGATTTATTTTAATATTTTTGATTATACTTTCTCACAATGTTTTATCCATTTTTGGTCACCTCATTCTAGATCCTCCCTACTGTACTACAATCAAACTTTATATTATTTCTCTGTCTCATACTCTGTCTCCAAAACTTGAAAATCATACTAATCAAAACTAGAATAAGTAAAACAAAATGCAACTAGAGACCACCCAAAGAAGAGCAAAACAAGCAGTGTATTTTGTATCTTCCAACTCATCGTGAGTGTGACATATGGTTTGTATATCCACTGACACTGCAATAGAGAATGCTGACTTTCTATTTCCAAGCAGGAGTCAATTATAGATGCATATGTGGCCATTACTTTAATTTTATCTACTCTTACAGAAATAGCTCAATTCTCATTTGTTTTCAATACTTCTTGAGTAATTCTACATTAAGTCCCATTATTTTTCAAGGGAAAGGTGAAATTCACAGTAAATAGGAGACAGAACACCAGGCATATTAAAGACTTATGTCTGCATGGTGTTCCAAGATTTTTGCTCTAAAACATAAGTGCAAGTTGAGGCCATGTTAAATATGAAAAATAAAACAGAATTTCATCATGACAGAAATTTGATGTTATAATTTCTTTTCTTTTCAGATTATTTCATGTGAAATATTTATAGACTAAAAATAATTAGTAAAATGTGAAATTTGAATTGACTGAAAATTTGTTGAACTGAAACTACTAGGTAAGAATTCTAATTATGAAGGTATAATTTTACACTCAGAAATACACAGAAAAAAGATTTTTTCTTTTTATATTTTTACACTATATGGTTAAATTCATATAACATTTATTCACCAATTTAATTCAATATAAAAAGTAATTTTGGAGATAATGTTAATGTTTCTTCTCATTTCACTGAGGACTAGAAACTATTAGGTATTCTGAGGTTGCTCAGCCAGATGCTGCCCACCAAACTCTCTTCTTGAAGGTCCCACACAGGAAATAACATCTCCCCCCCCCCACTTCATTATATCTGCTCTTTCTTACACTTTCCCTATCAGTCATCACCATTTAAGTAAAAGGATGCATGTCTACATTAAACTAAGCTAGGTTTATAACATTTTAAAAAAAATCACTCAAGGAACAGATTCACTTCTACTTTTCTAGTTAAAAAAACATTTATTAAGCTTCTCTGATTATCTGCTAGGTTTCATAGAGGGAGTTTTGCTTTCAATTCTGAAAAGAACAAATAATTTTACTTACATTTATAAATTTCTTCATTTAAATCTATGTAGAAAGGAGGCACTGCAATTATATGATTCAAGATGTTCTTACATTCTCCTTTTTTGTTTGTTTGTCATTCTGATCTAATGTCAGGTTTCATGCATGCTAAGCAACATTTTACCAGTAAAATTTTTCATTAGTATAATTTCTTCAAAAAGTCTTCAAATGTTTTGATGTGTCTGTTTCTAATGATTATAAAACATATTTGCCGTTCTTTAGAATTGTGTAATCACAGTAAGAAAAAGAAAATCAGTAGGATTTTATGTTAAATCTAGGCGTATTGGATTGATGTAACTTATGTTTATTTAACTAACATCCATCTTTGAAATACTAATTTCAGTTACTGTACCATTCACTGTGATATTAATTACAACATTTAATGTAAAAGTGCACCCAATTTTTTTCTTTCTCTGACCAAGTGTTGAATAAATTGAAGATGATGAGTAAAAAATTCTATGTCTTTCAGTTTAATGTTTCCATACTTATTTACTATGAATATTAGCGCTTAGCAATCAGAGATACTTGGGGAAATGGTAGGTTACCAACTGATTTCAATCATATTCATCAACATTGTGATCAGCTGTTATAGCTGGAACTCCTGATTTAATACAAATACATTTAAATAGGTGTCTAGTCAAAAAATAAAATGACCTGGTACACATTAGTACATAAGACAATGATATTGTTGAAAATAATTTAAATCATTATTCCTTGATTTTTAAAAGTTTACATTTTTAAATTTGATCCAATAATGCCAAATATTGGAACAATAGATACTCTAAATTATTATTTGAGGTTAAATCCATGAACCCTTTGCAGTATTTTGTAAGACTCCATTTGAATGCTGATATTTTTAAGAGAGTAAAAGTACAAGTATAGATAGGTTTGATATTTTCCAAAAGAAGCTCAAGGGTATCAGTTTGGACTCTAAGTAAGGTAGCATTCTTACCTTTATTGATCGATAAATTTCTGAAAATGAAAAAAAAAATTAATTGTGCCTAAAATTTTTCCTTTTGTCATAGACTGACCATTTCAATTATATATTCTACTGTCAGAATACACACTGCAATTTTAGTGGTAGAAGTGCATTACTCTAGGGATAAATTTCTTTCTCATGTTACATTTCAATTAAATGAAACAATGTATTTGCCATTTGTCATTTAACAAATAATAAAAATGAACATATGAAGAAAACATACCTTGAGCTATGATTACTATATAACCTTAGCTATTTCTCTTTTGTGCATAATTATTAAGAAACATAAGTTCTGAAAGCAAAAAACATAATAAAGCAGAAAACATTTTAACAAGAATTTGTCGTCCTTTTTAAGTACTATGGATAGTCCCCATGGACACATAAATGTGAATAAAGAATACTCCCAACATTCCAACTTCCAAATTCTTTAACCCCTTAAAACCATATATTTACTCAGGTGTACACAAACACACACACATTAAATAAACAGATATGTTAAATTAATTACAAAATGTCATATCCTCTACTAATTTGCTATGTTTCATATATCCTCAGGAATTGTATTTTAAGTTAAATCTTATTTTTCACTAGAAAGTAACTTCTATGTGTTCCTAGATCCAGTCTATTGATTTTTTTTATAACAAATGGTTGTATTTCAGCAGTATTTGTAACATATCACCATTTATTATAATAATTATTACTTGTATATCTACATAAAATATAATTTCTGTCCACTGCTTCTAATATTATAAAAGTTATATAGCAATATGTACTCTACTGAATAAATTTAGGAGCTTGATATAGCTACCTGATGAAGAGGTTCCAGCATGTGTAAAGTCATTATTTAGGATATTAGAAAAAGATAAAACCTAGATTTATGATTTTATGATAAGCTATTAACTTGGGTTGTCATAATTAAATCAAACTCTTTTCATTTAAAAATGCATGAGCTTTCGTTATTGAATTTTCGAATACTGTTGACACTAATGCATCAAATTAAATTATGTTATTTTCAACATGATACAACAAATTATGACCATCTAACTGAGTCAGTTATAACAATAATGTCAAAGTTCTTTTTTAACAGGGAATATTATACATAATTTAATAGAATGTAACACTGAATGAATTGGAATTTGGGTTAAATGTTCCATTCATAGACTTACCAACAAATTAGCTTCAACTTTACAGATAAGGTTTAATTGTGAAGAGCTATCATTGTAAAACTGATATTCCAGAGAACTAAAAGTAAATAATTTTTATTTTATTAAATATGTATCCAAAAGTATATTCAACTGTTATTGCTCAAAGAATGTTCTAATAACTCATTTAGTTAATAATTATATCAGAATTTTGTAATATATTATAACTAAATTAAAGAAATGAAGCTCAGCAAATCAAAGTAGCATTTAGAAAGACCACCATCTCATTTATAAACATTTTCACAGGCAAGGTGAAATATCAAGGAAGTCACAAAAGAAGTGATTGGTGTGGTGGGAACTAGCAAGTGATAAAAACTTTGTATTGTCTACCATCTATCTGTACCTGAATTCATCCCACTGAACCAAGATCCAGCTGAGAGCAAGATCCTCAGATGAGTCTCAGGAGTAGAGAACAGAGCAGAGGGTTACAGACAGTAACGTAAATATCATTGTACATCACAGCCAGGAAGAAGCCCTCTGTGGATCCCAGGGCAGGAGTGAAGCACAGTTTTGTAGCACAGGAATGAAAGAGATAGCTCTTCTTTGAGTCTCAAGACCATCCTAGGAATAGTTACATATACATCTTTAAAAAGGAAAGTTTGCCAAAGGGGAAAAAAAAACCCATGTGATGAGAACAATGGTGTCATTGCCCAATAGGGTAAAGGAGTATGTAATAAATAAGAAGGGAAAACCACTGGAACTGAGAAATCCATCATTGGGAAGAGAGGCCCCTTGGTCTTGTAAACTTTATATGACCCAGCACAGGGGAATGACAGGGCTAAGAAGTGGGAGTGGGTGGGTAGGGGAGCAGGGGCAGGGGACTGTGTATAGGGAACTTTCGGGATATCATTTGAAATGTAAATAAAGAAACTAATAGGGCTGGTGAGATGGCTCAGTGGGTAAGAGCACCCAACTGCTCTTCCAAAGGTCCGGAGTTCAAATCCCAGAAACCACATGGTGGCTCACAACCATCTGTAACAAGATCTGATGCCCTCTTCTGGAGTGTCTGAAGATAGCTACAGTGTACTTGCATATAATAAATAAATAAATCTTAAAAAAAAAAAAGAAAAAATAAATAAAGAAAGAAAGAAAGAAAGAAAATAATAATAAATAAATAAATATATTTTAAAAAATTGCAGAACAAATCCCCTTAGCTTGATTTGATTTCTTCCTGAAGATTTCGGTTGGTGGTTTGTTGTGTAGCAGATTCAATTAACCAGATTATTTATTTTCTTTTTAAGATAAGAAGCATTTAATTAAATATTATAAATATTAATGATAATCATAGTAATATTTTCAACTGTAAAATGGGATTATTTCAATCTTCCTTTATCTGTTGAGGCCTGTTTTGTAACAAATTATATGGTCAGTTTTGGAGAAGGTCCAATGAGGTGCTGAGAAGAAGGTATATTCTTTTGTTTTAGGGTAAAATGTTTTGTAGATACCTTTAAAACCATTTATTTCATATTTTATGTTAGTTTCACTGTGTCTCTGTTTAGTTTCTGTTTCCAGGATCTGTCCATTGATGAGAGTGGGGTGTTGAAGTCTCCCACTATCATTTTGTGAGTTGTAATGTGTGCTTTGAGTTTTAGCAACATTTCTTTAATGAATTTGTATGTCCTTACATTTGGAGCATAGATGTTCAGAATTGAGAGTTCATCTTGGTAAATTTTACCTTTGATGAGTAAAAAGTGTCTCCCCTTATCTTTTTGGAGAGCTTTAGGTTGAAAAGTCAATTTATTCAATATCAGAATGGCTACTCCAGCTTGTTTCTTGGGACCATTTTCTTGGAAAATTGTTTTCTAGCCTTTTACTCTAAGGTAGTATCTGTCTTTGTCCCTGAGGTGGGATTTCTGTATACAGCACAAAGTCAGGTCCTGTATAAGCACCCAGTCTGTTAGTCTATGTCTTTTTATTGGGGAATTGAGTCCATTGATATTAAGAGATATTACGGAAAAATTGTTGCTTCCTGTGATTTTTGTTGTTATATTTGGAATTCTGTTCATGTGGCTATCTTCTTTAGGTTTGTTGAAAGATTACTTTGCTGCTTTTTCTTGAGTTTAATTTCCCTCTTTGTGTTGGAGTTTTCCCTTTATTATCGTTTGAAGTGAAATGTAAATAAAGAAAATATCTAATTAAAAAAACTCAAAAAAAAAACAAATGCTCAATTTGAGGAAAGATATTGCATAAATTTGGTTTTGTCATGGAATACCATAGTTTCTCCATAGTAATTACCATAGTAATTACCATAGTAATTGAGAGTTTTGTTTGGGTATAGTAGCTTGGGCTGGCATTTGTGTTCTCTTAGGCTCTGTATGACATATGCCCAATATCTTCTGACTTTCATAGTTACTGGGGAGAAGTCAGGTGTAATTCTGATATATCTGCCTTTATGTTACTTGACCTTTTCCCCTTACTGCTTTCAATATTCTTTGTTTTGTGCATTTGGTGTTTTGATTATTATGTCATAGGAGAAATTTTTTTCTGGTTCAAACTATTTGGAGTTCTGTAGAGTTCTTGTATGTTCATGGGCTTCTCTTTCATTAAGTTGGGGAAGTTTTCTTCTATAATTTTGTTGAAGATATTTACTGGCCCTTTAAGTTGTAAATCTTCCTACTCATATACACCTATTATCCTTGGGTTTGGTCTTTTCATTGTGTCCTGAATTTCCTGGATGTTTTGTGCTCGGATTTTTTTTTTTTTCATTTTGCATTTTATTTGATTGTTGTGTCAACATTATCTTCTACACCTGAGATTCTCTCTTCTATCTATTGTATTCTGTTGGTTATGCTTGTATCATTGGCTCCTGATTTGTTTTCTACGTTGTACATCGTGGTGCGGAGCCTAGTGCGCACCACGATGTACAACGTCCACAAGCAGGTGTCCTGAATTTCCTGGATGTTTGTGCTCGGATTTTTTTTTTTTTCATTTTGCATTTTATTTGATTGTTGTGTCAACATTATCTTCTACACCTGAGATTCTCTCTTCTATCTATTGTATTCTGTTGGTTATGCTTGTATCATTGGCTCCTGATTTGTTTTCTAGGTTTTCTATTTTCAGAGTGGTCTCCCTTTGTGATTTCTTTATTGGTTCACCTTCCATTTTTAGATCCTGGGTGTTTTTTTCAATTCTTTCACCTGATTGGATGTGTTCTCCTGTATTTCTTTAAAGGAGTTATTTATTTCCATCTTAAAGTCCTCCATCATCATCATGAGAAGTGATTTTAGATTCATATCTTGCTTTTCTGATGTGATGGTGTATCCAGGACTTGCTATGGTGGGACAGTTGGGTTCTGATGATGCCAATTAACCTTGGTTTCTGTTGATTCTTCTTATGCTTGCCTCCTGCCATCTGATTATCTCAAGTGTTTGCTGCCTTCAATATATCTGATTGGAGCCTGTCCTTCCTATAATCCTGGTTGATTCAGGACTCCTCAGAGTCCAGCTTTCTCTGTGATCCTATGATTGTTGGATCCTGTGAACCTGAGCTTCTGGGTGTGTCAGAGTTCTTGGAAGTCAAGCTTCCACTGAGAACCTGAGATCCTGGTGTGACCAAAAATCTGATAACCTGGTATCCTGGAATCCTAAGATCCTGGGTGTGTTACAGCGCCTGGAATTGGTGTCTTTATGGAGACCATGGGGCTATCTGCTGTGTTTGAAACCAGGTTATATCATCAGGGATCAGAAGGAACCTGAGCTGTTGGTCAGGCAGGGCTCCAATGTCCTTGCTTGTGCTGTTACAGGGATGAGCAACAGTTGTAGGGCAGACAGGGAAGGGGATAAAGACTGGGCTGTAAAAAAGATAATTAATAATGATAATGATAATAATAATAAATGTACTCTCTCTGAGAGGCAAAGTGGAGGGAGTATAGAGTGACAAAGTCTTGGAGGGAAACTGGGAGGTGAGGCAAAATTTAGATTGTAAATAAATAAAATAATTTAATAAAAAAATGTACATTGTATCTGGTCATCCTGAATTTGTTTCTTAACATTTTCAAACTCTCATTGATTAGAATGGCCTCTTTATATCATTTTTTTAAACATAGAAGAAATTATTTATTAAAATGTATTTTATACCATATATTTGTATTACAGTTTCCCGTCCCCCCAACACTTCCTACCCTTCCTAGGTAAACAAAGAAAAGTGTTAGGTGTAGTCAGACTTTTGGCTACTTTTTGGGTTTTTTTCCACACTTATTCAACCCTTTAACTTCTACACATTCAACTCCCTAAGATTATATAGGAAAGACAGAAGGGAAGAGGGGCGACAGAATGAAAGAAATTTCAAATTAAAGTTAGTAGTAGAAAGGGTGGTAGCAATATAATTCAAGTACTTTCTATTTATTTGGGGCATTGAGTTCCTTGGGTAAAATTTGATCTTCAATGTCAAGATAAGTAATTTCTTCTTGTTGTTGTTTCTTCTTTGTGCAGGACTTCTTGACAAACCTCAAACCATGGTGACTAATAGCATCCAACGATCAGTCACTCACACAGTCCCAATCAGTGCTCTAGAATTTATACATCCTCTTAAAGGTAACAAGAATTCCTAAAAATGAAGTTATCACCAAAGCTATCTGTAACTGACAAAATCATTTCCCTGCTATAGCACAAGACAAAACATTGACAACTGTTATGGATAATGTAAAGCAGCTCCATGTCCCATACCTGAAATTAAAATGAAAGTACCTTCTTAAAATATTCTGTGTTTTTCAACCCTGAGATTCCACTTCACACCAGTCAGAATGGCTAAGATCAAAAATTCAGGTGACAGCAGATGCTGGCAAGGATGTGGAGAAAGAGGAAAACTCCTCCATTACTGGTAGGATTGCAAGCTGGTACAAATACTCTGGAAATCAGTGTGGTGGTTCCTCAGAAAATTGAACATAGTACTACTGGAAGATCCAGCAATAACACTCCTGGGAATATACCCAGATGATGTTCCAACATGTAATAAGGATACATGCTCCACTATGTTCATATCAGCCTTATTCATAATAGAAGCTGGAAAGAACCCCGATATCCCTCAACAGAAGAATGGATAAAGAAAATGTGGTACATTTGCACAATGGAATACTACTCAGCTATTAAAACAATGAATTTATGAAATTCTTAGGCAAATGGATATATGTGGAGGATATCATCCCGAGTAAGGTAACCAAATCACTGAAGAACATATATGATACACACTCACTGGTAAGTGGATATTAACCCAGAAATTTAGAACACACAGGTACAATTTGTAAAACACATGAAACTCAAGAAGAAGGCAGACCAAAATATGAATACCTCGTTCCTTCTTAGAATTGGGAACAAAATACCCATGGAAGGAGTTACAGAGACAAAGTTCAGAGCAGAGCCTGAAGGAATGACCAACCAGAGACTGTTCCACTTGGGGATACACCCTGTAAATAACCAACAAACCCAGACTCTAGGCAAATGCCAACAAGAGCCTGCTGACAGGAGCCTGATATAACTGTCTCCTTTAAGGCTCTTCCAGTGCCTGGCAAATAGAGAGTGGATGATCACAGTAATCCATTGGACAGAGCACAAGGTCCCCAATGAAGGAGCCAGAGAAATACCCAGGGAGCAGAAGGGGACTGAAGCCCCATAGAATTAACATCAATATAAACTAACCAGTACCCTTAGAGTTCCTTGGAAATATACCACCAATCAAAGAAAACACATGGTGGAACTTGTGGCTCTAGCTACATTTGTGGCAGAGGATGGCCTAGTCGGTCATCAATGGGAGGAGAGGCCCTTGGTCCTGTGAAGGCTCTATCCTCCAGTATAGGTGAATGTCATGACCAGGGATGGGAGTGTGTAGGTTGAGGAGTAGGGGGTGGGGGAGCGGATAGAGGATTTTCAGAGGGGAAACTAGGATAGGGTATAACATTTGAAATGTAAATAAAGAAAATATCTAATAAAAATATTCTGTGTTTTTAAAGAAACTAAAATTTTCATCACATTTAGACTTGCTTTTTGTGTTTCTATGGTTAGTTTTTGGGGCTTCATTTTTTTTTGTTTGTTTGTTTGTTTGTATTGTTTTAGGGATACAAATGAATTGACATGTAGAATTCCTAAAAGTAATAAATAGCTCACCTAAAATTCATCACACAATTATAGCAACAGTGAGGAGAACCTGCAGAATTCAATTTCTAGCTAGAGTTATACTGAATGGCTAATAATGTCATCCCTAGTCCTTCAGTGGTCATGACTAAGATGTCCATCCATATTTGAGCTGGATCAAGCCCAAAAGCTTCTTTTCTAAAGTCTAAATTTCTAGGTTCCAGAAAACTCTATGCAAGCTTTCCGAGGAGGGAAAGCATTAAACAGTTCCAGTCAGTTTCAACATCTATGAATCAAAATTACTAGTATGTCAAGATATGTGTAAAGGTGAATTAAGAGATACTCCCATGTTGTTGGAAACCAATCACTGTCTAATTAGATTTAACTCCCATTCAACAGTAGAAAATCTACCTCTAGTCCAGAAAATGTAGCCAGCTTCCTGGATCCTCAGGAAAGGATCTACTGCCTCCACTTTTGTAGTTTAACATAATTACATACTGCATTCAAAATCTTAACTTTAAAATTATGAGTAAGTATAGGCATGAATCCTCTTCAAAACAACCTGTCTTTAAAGCAATTAGAAACCACAGAAAACAGCGATTGGACACAATGTAGACATGAACTACCCCACACCCCCTAAAAACTCTTCAACAAACAAAACACTGGCGATCTCAGACTTGAGGGAAACATCCATGCTACAACTATTGTAATTGAGAACTTAATAAAGGGATTTTAAGAGGTAGAACACCAAAAAGGTTGCTGTAATAAGAACTCAATATAATGGCAATATCAGTGGACATGTAAACACGGAACAGAAAAAATCTGCTGGGGATCTAGCCTCAGACAGAGAAAGACAGGAAAGTGATGACTACTACCCTAGATTACATACATGCATACACATACACAAACCACAGAATTAGAAGGGGCTATTAATGATTGTCATCTATCAATCTATCTGTCTATCAATCAATCAATCAATCAATCAATCTATCTATCTATCTATCTACCTATCCATTCATCTATAACTGTATCTATCTTTCATCTATATATCAGCATCCCAATGATAAAGAAAAATTGCCACTTTTTTTAGATGAAGGTAGTATAAGTAACATGGGAGAGGCAAGAGGAAGACACTATACAGCTTACAGGAGAAACACCAACAGGAAAAGGAATTATATTTTTAATTAAAATACATTAACTTTAAAATATAAATACATATGATAGTATAGTCTCAGTTACAATGTAAAGTGGAATCTACAAAGTTAACATAGTTCTCATGAGTGTGGTGGAAGCAGGTTTTTAACTTGAACCTAAGTCAATGGATCTAAATTTTAAGTAAAAGCCTTCTTAATGCTGCAATCACATCCTTGTTTCTGAGGCTGTATATTAGGGGATTGAACATGGGGGTCACAATTGTGTAAAACAGAGAGAGTAGTTTATCAGTTCCTACAGAATGAATGGACTTTGGCCTCAAGTAGTTAATGGTAGCTGATCCAAAAAATAAAAGCACNACCACCAGATGTGAAGAACAAGTGGAAAAGGCTTTTGCACGTCCTGTGGCTGTTGGCAACTTTAGAATGGTGGCAATGATTTTGCTATAGGAGGCAAGTATTAACATAAAAGGGGAGGCAACAAAAAACATAGCCACTAAATATACAGACAGCTCATTCACTGAAGTGTCCCCACAGGCCAGCTTGAGAATTGGGGGAACATCACAGAAGAAGTGCTCTATTATATTAGATTTGCAGAAATGTAAGGAGAATATTCCACAAGTTTGTCCTATCTGGACTGGGAGACCACCAAGCCAAGAGCCCACTGCCAGCTGAGTGCATTTTGTTGGGTTCATGACCAGAGGATAGTGCAGAGGGTTGCAGATGGCCACATAGCGGTCATAGGACATCACAGCCAGCAGGAAACACTCAGTGGCTCCCAGCATAAGGAAGAAAAACATTTGAATAGCACAAGCCAGGAGACAAATTCCTCTATCTTGTGTCCAAAGATTGTAGAGAATGCGGGGAAGGGTGACTGATACATAACAAATTTCCAGAAATGAAAAATTGGCCAGGAAATAATACATGGGTTTTTGTAGTGCANGATCAACTCTTGCTATGACAAGTATAAAGGTGTTTCCTATTAAGATAGCCACATACATTGTGGAAAACATCCCAAACAGAAATGTTTGCAGGTTAGGTACGTCAGAGAACCCCAGTAAGAGAAACTGTGTCACCGAAGTTGCATTATCCATGGCAGTGTTCTCTGAGTGTTCCATCTGTGGGCATGATTCAACCAGAAGTGCAGTTATTTTACTGTCACTGTCTATAGCTTTATTCATCTCCAAACTGAAAATAGCATCATAACTAATGCCTCAGTGTCATAGAAGAAACTAAAAATGAGGTAAACTGCATTATCAGGTACTAAATAGGCCCATGAAAAATGTCATTTTTCAAGTTTCATTTTTGACAGGATGTTAACGCATGTTCTAGTTAGTAACAATAAGGTATGCCACTTTCAATAATCAGCTACTCAGAGACAGAACTCCAAATTAATATTCATTTATACAATGATTCATTTCTTTCAGTTAACATTTTTATTATTACCTAATGTGTCTATGAGTAGTTATTATCACACTTAATGTTCTTTTCAGGTTAATAAAATTTATTTTAATATTTTTGGTTAAACTTTCATACAGTATTTTAACCATTTTTGGTCTCCTCATTCTAGAACCTCTCCACTGTTTTACAATCAAACTTTATGTTTTTTCTCTGTCTCATATTCTGTCTCCAAAACTTGAAAATCATACTAATCCAAACTCGAACAAGTAAAACAAAATGCAACTAGAGACCACCCAAAGAAGAGCAAAACAAGCAGTGTATTTTGTATCTTCCAACTCATTGTGAGTGTGACATATGGTTTGTATATCCACTGACACTGCAATACAGAATGCTGACTTTCTATTTCCAAGCAGGAGTCAATTATAGATGCATATGTAGGAATTACTTTAATTATATCTACTCTTACAGAAATAGCTCAATTCTCATTTGTTTTCAATACTTCTTGAGTAATTTTTACATGAAATTCAGAGCAAATAGGAGACAGAACATCAGGCATATTAAAGACTTATATTTGCATGGGGTTCCAAGATTTTAGCTCTATAACATAGGTGCAAGTTGTTAAATATGAAAAATAAAGCAGAATTTCATGATGATAGAAATTTGATGTTATAGTTTCTTTCCTTTTCACATTTTTTTCATGTGAAATATTTATAGACTAAATATCATTAGTAAAATGTGAAATTTGAATTGACTGAAAATTTGATGAACTGAAACTATCAGGCAAGAGTTCTAATTATGAAGGTATAATTTTACAGTCAGAAGTACACAATAAAAAGTTTTTTCTTTTTATATTTCTACACTATATGGTTAAATTCATGTAACATCTATTCACTAATTTAATTCAATGTATAAAATAATTTTGGAGACAATGTTAATTTTTTTTTCTCATTTCACCGAGGACTAGAAACTATTAGGTATTCTGAGGTTGCTCAGCCAGATTCTGCCCTCAAAACGGTCTTCTTAACGTTCCCACACAGAAAATGCCATCATTTTTACCCTTTTCATTATATCTGCTCTTTCTTACACCTTCCCTATCAGTCACCACCATTTAAGTAAAAGGATTCATGTCTACATTAAACTAAGCTAGGTTTATAACATTTAAAAAATCATTCAAGGAACAGATTAACCTCTAATTTTCAAATTTAAAAAAATATTTATTTAAAACAATGAATTTATGAAATTCTTGGGCAAATGGATGTATCTGGAGGATATCATCCTGAGTGAGGTAACCCAATCACAAAAGAAATCACTAGATATGCACTCACTGATAAGCAGATATTAGCCCAGAAACTTAGAATACCCAAGATACATTNTGCAAAACACANGAAAACCAAGAAGGANGACCATNGTGTGGANACTTCATTCCTCCTTAGAATAAGGAANAAAATACNCATGAAAGGATANAGGTACAGAGACAAAATTTANAGCTAAGATGAAAGGATGGACTATCCAGAGACTACCCCATCCNGGAATCCATCCCATCATCAGCCACCAAACCTAGATACTAATGCACATGCCAGCAAGATTCTGCTGAAGGGACCCTGATATAGCTGNCTCTTGTGAGGCCATGCCAGAGCCTGGCAAATACCGAAGTGGATGCTCACAGCCAGCTATTGGATGGAACACAGGGTCCCCAACGGAGAAGCTAGAGAAAGTACCCAAGGAGCTGAAGGGTGCTGCAACCCTGTAGGTGCACCAACAATATGAAGTAACCAGTACCCCCTGAGCTTGTGTCTCTAGCTGCATATGTAGCAGAAGATGGCCTAATCTGCCATCACTGGGAAGAGAGCCCCCTTGGTCTTGCAAACTTTATATGACCCAGCACAAGGGAATGCCTGGGCCAAGTAGTGGGAGTGGGTGGGTAGGGGAACAGGGGCGGGGGAGGGTATAGGGAACTTTTGGGATAGCATATGAAATGTAAAGAAAATAATAATTAAAAAAAATTTGAAAAAAAAAAAGAAAGTTTTCCAGGGTTAGTTACAGTGTCAAAACATGGAATATTTTATGTAAGTGTAGAAAGTGCAGCTGGAATTTCACTGTACATTTAAGTAGTGCTACTTTTTAAAGGGAGCAATTTATTCTATTTACAATTTGTAATATGAAAAATATGAATACAATAAACTTATGCTCACTCATCAAAAAAAAGACAAAAACAAACAAACAAAATATTTATTAAACTTCTTTGATTTTCTGCTTGTTTTCATGGAGGGAGTCTTGCTTTCAATTCTGAAAAGAATAAATAATTTTGCTCACATTTATACATGTCTTCATTTAAATCTATGTGGAAAGGAGGCCCTGCAGTTATATGATTCAAGTTGTTCTTATATTCTCCTTTTTTGTTTGTTTGTGGTTCTGATCTAGTGTCAGGTTTCATGCATGCTAAGCAACGCTTTACCAGTAAAAATTTTCATTAGTACAATTTCTTCAAAAATGTCTTCAAATATTTTAATAGGTCTGCTTTATGCTTCTAATCATTGTAAAACCCATTTGCAGTTCTTTAGAACTGTGTAATCACAGTAAGGAAAAGAAAAAATGTAGGTACTTTGGGAAAAGGTAGGTTACCAACTGATTTCAATCATATTCATCAATATTTGGATCAGCTGTTATATCTGGAACTCCAGACTTAATACAAATACATTTAAATAAGTGCCTAGTAAAAAAAATGACCTGGTACATATTAGTACATAAGACAATCATATTGTTGACAATAAATTAAATCATTTTCCTTGATTTTAAAAGTTTACATTTTTAAATCTGATCTAATAATGCCAAATATTGAAACGATACTTACTCTAAAATAATATTTGAGGTTATAAGAACCAGAAATCCATGACTCCTTTTCAGTGTTTTGTTTGATTCCATTTGAATGCTGAGTAGTTTTAAGAGAGTAAAATTACAAGTATAGATAGGTTTGATATTTGTTATAAGTAGCTCAAGGATATCAGTTTGGACTCTAAGTAAGGTCGCATTCTTACCTTTATTGATTGATAAATTTCTGAAAATGAAAAAAATAGTTTAATTGTGCCTAAAATTTTTTCTTTTTTCAAAGACTGACCATCTTCAAATATATATTCTACTATCAGAATACACACTGCAATTTTAGTGGTGGATGTGCATTATTCTGGGGATAAATTACTTTCTCATGTTACATTTTAATTGAATAAAACAATGTATTTGCCATTTGACATTTAACAAAATAATAAAAATGAGTGGTTGGGTTGGGGAGCAGGGTGAGGGTGAGGGGAAAGGGGATTTTCAGAGGGGAAACTAGGAAAGGGGATAACATTTGAAATGTAAATAAAGAAAATATCTAATGAAAAAATTTAAAATAATAAACACATAAAGAAAACATACCTTGAGCTATGATTACTATATACCCGTAGCTTTTCTCTTTTGTATATGACTATTAAGAAACATAAGTTCCGAAAGCAGAAAACAGTAAAGCAGAAAACATATTAACTTGAGATTTTGTCCTCCTTTTTAAGTAATATGGATAGTCCCCATGGACACATAAATGTGAAGAAAGAATGCTCCCCGTATTCCAATTCTTTAACCTCTTAAAACCATATATTCATTCAGGTTCACAGACATGCACACACACACACACACACACACTCACACACACACACACAAACAAACACACACACATTAAATAGACAGATATTTAAAATTAATTACAAAATGTCATATCCTCTTTACTAACTTTGCTATGTTTCATATATCCTCA
>NC_034592.1:72363372-72364694 GCF_900095145.1 Mus pahari | reverse complement strand
GGTTAGTTCATATTGTTGTTGCACCTACAGGGTTGTAGCCCCCTTCAGCTCCTTGGGTACTTTCTCTAGCTCCTCCACTGGGGGCCCTGTGTTCCATCCAATAGCTGACTGTGAGCATCCACTTCGGTGTTTGCCAGGCACTGGCATAGCCTCACAAGAGGCCACTATATCAGGGTCCCTTCAGTAGAACCTTGATTCCAACTGGTAATAAGGACACATGCTACACTATGTTCAAAGCAGCCTTATTTATAATAGCCAGAAGCTGGAAAGAACCCAGATGTCCCTCAATAGAGGAATGGATGTAGAAAATGTGGTATATTTACACAATGGAGTACTACTCAGCTATTAAAAACAATGAATTTATGAAGTTAATTCTTATTATTTACTAGAATGTAACTTCTGTGTGTTCCTAGATCCAGTCTATTGTTCATTTTTTATAACATATGGTTGTATTTTAATAGATCACCATTTATTATAATAACTATTACTTGTATGTGTACATAAAATATAATTTCTGTCCACTGCTTCTAATATAAAAGTTATATAGCAATATGCATTTTACTGAATAAATTTAGGAGCTTGATATAGCTACCTAATGAACAGGTTCCAGCATGTGCAAATTCATTATTTAGGATATTAGCCCCAGAAAGATAGTAAAAAGATGAAACCTAGTTTTATGATTTTATGATAACTTATTAATTTGGGTTGTCATACTTAAATCAAATTCTTTGCATGAAAAAATGCATGAGCCTTTTTTGCTCCATTTTTGAATACTGTTGATACTAATTCATGAAATAAAATAACATAATTTCCAGGGCACAAACTCCTTCTGGTCTGTGCCAGCACCAGGTCACCTAGGGCACAGAGTGGTCAAACACCCCCACGGCCCCTAGAGAACTATCCACGTGATCGTAGGATCACTGGTGAGTGGAACACAACATCTGCTCCAATCCAATTGTGTACCAGACCTGAGACAGCATTAGGGCAGCATAGAACCGGCCTGACCAGGGGCACAAATCCCTTCTGGTCTGCACCAGCACCAGGTCTCCTAGGTGGTGGTTTCCGAGGACACCCACCTGGGCCCTAGCGGACTGCCCATGTGATCTTAGGATCAATGGTGAGTGGAACACAAGAGCTGCTCCAATCCAATAGTGATGGGCCTGTGACAGCAGGGACAAGGACACCAGTCTTTCTTGACCAGAGGCTCAGGTTCCTTTTAATCAGTTCAGGTTTACCTTGGTTTTGAACAAACCAGACAACTCCACAGTCCGCAAAGGAGACACCACTTCCATGCACTGTAACACATCCAGGATCTTAGGACA
>NC_034592.1:72359841-72361187 GCF_900095145.1 Mus pahari | reverse complement strand
TGGATTTAACAGATATCTACAAAACATTTTACCCCAAAACAAAAGGATATACCTTCTTCTCAGCACTTCATGGTATCTTCTCCAAAATTGATCATATAATTGGTCACAAAACAGGTCTCAAGAGATTCAAAAATATTGAAATTGTGCCATGCATTCTATCAGACCATCATGGTCTAAGGCTGATCTTCAAAAACAGCATAGATAATATAAAGCCAGCATTCACTTGGAAACTGAACAACACTTTCCTCAATGATACCTTGGTCAAGGAAGAAAGAAAGAAAGAAATTAAAGACTTTTTAGAGTTTGATGAAAATGAAGCCACAACATAACCAAACTTATGGGACACAATGAAAGCATTCCTGAGAGGAAAACTCATAGATCTGAGTGCCTCTAAAAAGAAACTAGAGAGATCATACACTAAAAGCTTGACAGCACACATAAAAGCTCTAGAACAAAAGGAAGCAAACTCACCCAAGAGGAGTGAAATAATCAAACTCAGGACTGAAATCAAACAAGTGGAAACAAAAAGAACTATTCAAAGAATCAACCAGGAGGTGGTTCTTTGAGAAAATCAACAAGATAGATAAACACTTAGCCAGACTCACTAGAGGGCAAAGGGACAGCATCCTAATTAACAAAATCAGAAATGAAAAGGGAGACATAACAACATATCCTCAGGAAATCCAAAAGCATCATCAGGTCCTTCTACAAAAGGCTATACTCAATCAAACTGGAAAACCTGGATGAAATGGACAAATATCTCAACAGATACCAGATACCAAAGTTAAATCAGGATCAGATTAATGACCTAAATAGTCCTATAAAGTAATAGAAGCTGTCATTAATAGTAAAAAAAAAAAAAAAAAAAAAAAAAAAAAAACCCTGGACCAGATGGGTTTAGTGCAGAGTTCTAACAGACCTTCAAAGAAGACCTAATTCCAGTTCTTCTCAAACTTTTCCAAAAATAGAAACAGAAGGTATTCTACCCAATTTATTCTACGAAGCCACAATTACTCTGATACCTAAACCATCACATCAAAACAATCATCCATTATGACCATTTAAGCTTCATTCCAGGGATGCAGGGATGGTTTAATATATGGAAATCCATCAAAGTAATCCACTACATAATCAAACTCAAAGACAAAAACCACATGATCATCTCATTACATACTGAGAAAGCATTTGACAAAATCCAACACCCATTCATGATAAAAGTCTTAGAAAGATCAGGAATTCAAGGCCCATACCTAAACATAATAAAAGCAATATACCCAAAACCAATAGCCAATATCAAAGTAAATGGAGAGAAGCTGGAAGCAATCCCACTAAAATCAGCGACTAGA
>NC_034592.1:72349481-72358028 GCF_900095145.1 Mus pahari | reverse complement strand
GAACTCAAGAAGACAGACTCCATAAAACCAAATAACCCCATTAAAAAATGGGGGACAGAACTAAACAAAGAATTTTCAACTGAGGAATATCAAATTGCTGAGAAATGAAAGCAGATGGATTAAGAAAGATGCCCTATTCTGCAACCCTATAGGTGGAACAACAATATGAACTAACCAGCACCCCCAGAGCTCATGTTTCTAGCTGCACATGTAGCAGAAGTTGGCCGATACAGCCATCATTGGGAAGAGAGGGCCCTTGGTCTTGCAAACTTTATATGCCCCAATACAGGGGAACACCAGGGCCAAGAAGGGGGAGTGGGTGGGTAGGTAAGCGAGGAGGGGAGGGTATAAGGTATTTTTGTGATAGCATTTAAAATGTATATGAAGTAAATACCTAATAAAAATTTGAAAAAATTATGTAATTTCCAACATATGATACTAGAAATTATGGCCTTCTACCTGAGCCAGTTATATAATAATCTTGTCAAAGTTGTTTTTTGACAGTGAATATTATATATAATTTAATACAATGTAACACTGAATGAATTGGAATTTATGTTAAATATTCCATTCATAGACTTTGTAACAAATTAGCTTCAACTTTACAGATAAGGTTTTATTTGTGAAGAGCTATCATTGTAAAACTGATATTCCAGAGAAGTCAAAGTAAATAATTTTTATTATTTTATTAAATACATATGCAAAAGTATATTCAACAGTTAGTGTTCAAGGAATGTTCTACTAAATCATTTAGATAATAATTATATCAGAAATTTGTAATATTTTTATAAGTAAATAAAAGAAATGAAACTCAGCAAAATAAAACACCATTTAGGAAAATCACCATCTCATTTATAAATGTTTTCAGAGGCAAGGTGAAATACCGAGGAAGTTAAAGAGAAGTGGTTTGTTTGGTGGAAACCAGCAAATGATATAAACTTTCTGTTGTCTGCCCTCTACTCGTACCTGAATTCATCCAACTGAACCAAGATCCAGCTGAGAGCAAGATCCTCAGATGAGGCTCAGGAGTAGAAAATAGAGCAGAGGGTTACAGAGAGCCACATAAATGTCATTGTACATCACAGCCAGAAGGAAGCCCTGTGTGGCTCCCAGGGTAAGTGTGAAGCACAATTTTGTAGCACAGACAATGAAAGAGATAGCTCTTGTTTGAGTCCCAAGACCATCCTAGGAAGACTAATAGATATATAACTTATCTCTAAACAGGAAAATTTGCCAAAGGAAAAAACTACTCTTGTGATTAGTACAGTGGTGTCATTGCCCAATACAATAAAGGGTATGTAATAAGAGATCGAAAGGGAAACAACTGGAAGTGCGAAATTCAGGAAATTACAGAACAAATCCCCTTAGTTTGATTTGATTTCTTTCTGAAGGTTTTGGTAGGTGGTTTGTAGTGAAGCAGATTCAATTAACCCAGATTATTTATTTCTCTTTAGGGTAAGATTATTTATTTTCTCTTAATAAGCAATTAATTAAATATTATATATATATATTAATGATAATCATGGTAATTATTTTGAACTATAAAATATAAATTTCACTTTAATAGTTTTAGAACTTTTTTATGATTTACAAATACAAAGTTTGAAATTTCTTTAGCTTTTATTGATATCACATTTTTCATCTCTTTAAACTCTAGCAGGTACCATATATATATATAGTGAGTGTATGTAAAATGTGTGTGTGTGTGTGTGTGTGTGTGTGTGTGTCTGTGTGTGAATGTGTGTATTCCTAGGTATAAACTGTTGATGATTCCATAAGATGTTACATGAATGTATGTTTCCATAGGTGTCAGTTGGCACTGATGTGATCCTCCCTGGTGAACTTCCTTTTTCAGTTCCCTACTGCACTCATACTCAGATTCCCAACAGCTTGACAATTAAGAGAATGCTTGGATTATTATGACTACTATGCCTCTAATCATATGTAAAATAACTTGAAGTAATCACAACATCTATAGTGGTCTATATAAATGCTAGTTATATTTTCTTTTATAAATTAACTTTAATTCTGCCAATTTTTCATGCAAACATTTTTAAAAAATATACTTGAGTATTTTTCTGTGTAGAGATATTTATTACAGAAATCAAGATCTTAGAGGAATCAACTCTATGTAAGTCCCAAACACTCAAGGCTCAATTTGTTAAACTTTTTCTGTGTATTTCTTCCCCTTTCTGCCACCCTGCTTCCAACTAATCATTGGAACATTGTAGTTGATTCCATCCCCCAATCTTTCCTATAATGTTTACTTTACTAATGGGAAATGACATGAGAGCTAAGGACTATGAATATTGTATGAATGTCCATATATTTTTAGATTCTAGGACATAACTGTTGGTGGAAACCGTGGCTCTGTTCCATGGAACAGCATCTGAGTGCTTTGTGGATGGCACTTCTTGTGGGAAGCACCCCATGAGAAGCTCCTGGATGCCTGGCAAATACTAGTGTGGCAGAATCTGCAACCTCAGCTGTTTTCTCTGGGACTGTACATTAGATCATCCCTTTCATCTAGTATAACAATATGTATAATCTTGGCAGCATTGTCTTTCACTTTGTAGCAGGTACAGCAATAACAATAGAAATCACATTTTACTGTGAAGGTGGATTTATTAAAAATACATGATGGGATTGAGATAATGATTCCTGAAGTCACCTAAAACCTAGTTTTTAAAAAGTAGAAATCATAAGGTTTTTATGAGGCACATAATTATTCTCAGAAAAGTACATGGATTCCTCTACCTCAGAATATAGCACTTGCAAGAAAGAATGAGATAATTTAATAAATACACATAAACATGAGGACATCAGCTCAGGAATAAGGAAATGATCTGTATAGGCATCAGCATTTCAAAAAAAAAAAGTTTCTGGCCGAGTCAATGGGACATTATGCTAAGAGATTAAATCATCTCATCTTGGCTATGGTTGTGCAGAACACAGATAGAAATACTGGTAGAGTAGCAAAAGACAACTTGTAAAACTTGTTGCATGGGCTGCCAGGTAGGTGTTTAAGATACTATGTGCTATTCATGACAACAGAGATGTGCTTAATTATGAAACCGTAAGACTTCATATCTGCCTAGTGAAAGTAAAAGAAACTTACGGAAAAACATTCAGAGAATCATTGCCTAGTTTTGTGGAGCTTGTTTCAGAAAATAAAGCTGAAATTATATGCTTTATGACTTTGAAATAAAATACAGAGAGACTTGAGCTATTCAAGGTCATCTCCATAAACAGCAAGCTGGTGGTGCATTTCCTTCACTAAGCTGATGTCACAACTATGTCTCTTGGGCCCTTGAGCCCACACAAGCAGGACTTCTGCAGGTTGTAGATATTATTTGATGTTCATTGTTTGATTCAGGAATGAAGTAATAAGTCAAAAAGAAAA
The DNA here is from genome assembly GCF_900095145.1 of Mus pahari. Lineage (NCBI taxonomy): Eukaryota > Metazoa > Chordata > Mammalia > Rodentia > Muridae > Mus > Mus pahari. The sequence continues at coordinate 72,354,625 of NC_034592.1, read as the reverse complement.
TAGAGTTTCTTAAGTGGAAGAACACCATACAGAAGTTGATGCTCACAGTCATCCATTGTACGGAGCACAAGGTCCTCAATGAAGGAGCCAGAGAAAGTACCCAGGGAGCTGAAGGGGACTGAAGCCCCATAGAAGGAACATGAATATGAACTAACCAGTACCTTCAAAGTTCCTTGGAACTACACCACCAATCAAAGAAAACACATGGTGGAACTTATGGTTCTAGCTATATATATGTAGCAGAGGATGGCCTAGTTGGTCATCAATGGGAGGAGAGCCCTTGATCCTGTGAAGGCTCTATGCTCCAGTATAGGGAAATATCAGGACCAGGAATGGGAGTGGGTGGCTTGGGGAGCAGGGGTAAGGGGAAGGGCATAGCAGATTTTCAGAGGGGAAATTAGGAAAGTGGATAACATGAAATATAAGTAAAGAAAATATCTAAAATATAAAAAAAAATAATAAAAAAAAGATGGACGACAGGATGACTATTGTGATAGTAACCAAAACCCCCTGCTTATAAGCCCCTCCAGGCAAGAGTGACCAGACACTGCCTCCTAGACTATTTTAAAGGCCATAAGGAGTGTTGTCTAACCCTAAAGATGTAAGTGGCTAAGTTCTACTCTACAGAGAATAAAAGCCAAAGGTCAGGGCATAAAATCACGCCAATCCATGATCTTTCCCAAAGGCACTGGCAGAACCTCTCAGGAGACAGCTATATCAGGCTCCTGATAGCAGACTCTTATTTGCTTCTGCCTTGTGTCTGGGTTTATTGGTTGTTTAGGGGGTGGATCCCCAAGTGGGACAGAATTCTTACTTAAAATCACCTGTCTAAGGATTTTTACTGTCATAGTTGTTAGGTAACATTTAGTCACAACCTCAATTTTATTAGGAGGCATTGTTCTGTTTAAATTATGTATCTGGTCCTGATTTAACACTGGTAAGTGGAATGTATCAAGAAAATTATCCTTTTTAAAAACTTTTCCAATTTGGTGGGATACAGGATTTTAGAATACTTTTATAAGATTTTTTGCATTTCATTGTTGTCTCTTGTTAATTTTGTTATTCTCTCTCTCTTTCTCTCTCTCTCTCTCTCTCTCTCTCTCTCTCTCTCTCTCTCTCTCTCTCTCTCTCTCTCTCTCTCTCTCTCTCTCTCTCTCTCTCTCTCCCTGGATAAGGGTCTCTCATTCTTATTCATTTTCTCAAACAAGTAACTCTCTTACATTGATTCTTCATATTGCTTCTTTGTTTTTATTTTATTGATTTCTGCCCTGAGTTTTACAGTATTTCTTCTCATCTAGTCTTTTTGTTGTGATTTCCTCATTTTGTTTTAAATTTTTTAAGTTAAGTTGCTATGTGTTCTTTTGCTGGTATAAGAGCTCTCTCTTTTTTTACGTAGGCACTTTGTGAAATGAAACTGCTCTTTAGAACAGTCTTCATTATTTCCTATGGGTTTGGGCATATTGTGTATTCATTTTCACTCAATTCAAAAAAGTTTATGTTTTCCTTATGCTTGTTTAGACACGTTTTTCACTCAGTATAGTGTTGTTCACTTTCCATGAGTTTGTAAACTTTCTCTTGTTTCTGTTGTTGATATACAGCTTTAATCCATGGCAGCATGACAGGAATCAGGGTGCTATTTTTATTTTCTCATACTTGTTGAAACTTGCTTTTTCAATATTGTGGTCACTTTTTGAGGAACATCTATAATGTTCTGAGTAGAAGGTATATTCTACTGTGTTTGGATGAAATAATCTGTAAATATTTCTTAGGTCTGTTCAATTTAAAATGTCAGTTTGCTCCACCTAATCAATATGTGATTAGCTGTAGTAATGTTCCTTTTACACTTGGGTTGTCTTGTGTTTTAGGCATAGATATTTACTGAAGCGAATAACTTGATTCCCTTTTACTTTTGATGAATATGTAGTATCCTTCCCTAAATACTCTGATTACTTTTTGCTTGAAGTATATATTATCAGATATTAAAACTGTGATACCAGCTTGTTCTTACATTTGTTCTCTTGAATAACTTATTCCAAATCCTTTATTATGATGGGATATCTAGGCTTAATGTTAAGGTATATTTCCTCAGTGCAGCAGGATGGATCTTGTTTTTAAAACCATTTTATTAGTTTGTGTAGAGGAGCATTAATCTAGTAATATAGCTATTCTGGATGTAATACAGGCAAACACCTTTAGTACACACCTTTAAACCCAAACAATATAGATAAGGTTACTTTATAGAAGGAAGCAGCCATGTTTGAAAATGATTTCTAATTGAGGGTTAGAAAAAATGCCAAGTTAAGTCTTTGACAGAATAAATTAGAGATATTATAGACCCAACCCTCAAGAAAATAGATAATAAAGAAATGTGATTTAAGAGCTGGTCAGGGAGAAAGCTTTCAATCAGTTGGGTCAGTGAGTTGGGATTTTGACTCAGTTGGGAGTCAGTACACTGAGTTTAGTATAGTAGAGTCGAATTCCTTCATGAGAGGCAGTTGAAGCCAGAGAACAAGTAGCCAGAATATTAGAACAAATTGCCAGGATGAGTCTGAGGCCAAGAAGAACAATTCAGTGAGAAGCTGAGAGAAGCCAGATTTAGTCAGTCAACATGCACAGAAGTTTGAGACAGAACAGCAGTGTAGAACCAGGGAGTCACCAGAAAGGTTGAATTTATTCATCACTAATTCAACTTAATTTCATCAGGTGAATAAAAGTGACTTTCATAGTTTGTGTCCTTGTCATTGTGCAACTGAGACCATATCAGGTTAAGAAATATCAGTGAAAGTTGGTTGTTTATTCAGATCATTTTGATCTTGTTATTATTATGCTTATGTGTGTGTATATATATATATATATGTGTGTGTGTGTGTGTGTGTGTGTGTGTGTGTGTGTGTGTTTGACCTGATGGGCTGGAATTATTTATTCCCTGTGTTTTCTTGCATATTGCTAACTTATTCAAGTTGGAATTTACCTAATGGTACCTTCAGTAGGGTTGGGTTTATAGATATATTTTGCTTAAATTTTGTTTTATCATATAACGTCCTGTATCCTCTATCTATGATAATTGAACATTTTTTTTCAAGTACAGCAGTGTGTGCTGGCATTTGTAGTATCTTTGATGCTATAGCACATGTATCTGTCCAGGCATGTCCTTTCTATCCTTATCTCTATAGGACTTTTTATCATGAATAGGAATTGTATTTTTTCAAAGGCTACTTTTACTTCTAATAAGATGATTATATGTTGGCTGTCATTCAGGCTATTTATGTGTTGTATCACATATAGTGATTATGTTGGTTAAACTATCCTTCCATCTATGGAATGATGTCTTTTTTATAATGGTTGATACTCTATTTGATGTGTGTTTGTATTTAACTTGTAGGTATTTTAATAAACGTTTTCACATGTATATTCATAAATCAACTTGGTCCCATTATTCATTTTCTTGTTGGATATTTGTGCTTTTTAGTTATCAAGATAATATTGATCTTATAGAAAGATTTAGAAAATGTTCCATCTGTTCCATACGTTAAGAAGTATTGATTTTTTTTTCTTATGAAGTTGTTGGTATAAGTCCACCCAATTATGGACACTGATATTTGACAAACAATCCACAAATGTACTGTAAAAACCAAAAAAGTGTCTATGCTGGAGTTGGAGGGAGTCCTCAAATTTGACTAGAAGATATGAGTCTGCTTAAGTTATACTGCTCATTGGTATTGACTTAACATTGGTTGGCCACATATATTTAAAACTTTATATATTATTTTAGTCTTCTTGTTGGGTAGAGTACTCATCTTCAAAATGTCATTCTTTTTTCCTTTTTCTTTCTTTTTTTCTTTCTTTTTTTTTTTTTTTTTTTTTTTTTTTTTGAGACAGGGTTTCTCTGTATAGCGCTGGCTGTCCTGGAACTCACTTTGTAGACCAGGCTGGACTTGAATACAGAAATCTGCCTGTCTCTGCCTCTCAAGTACTGGTATTAAAGGCGTGAGCCACCACGCCTGGCTACTTTTTTTTATCCTGAGTGAGGTAACTCAATCATAAAAGAACACACATGGTACACACTTATTGATAAGTGGATATTAGGTCAGAAGCTCAGAATACCCAAGATACAATTCACAGTCCAAATGAACCTTATGAAGTAGGAAGACCAAAGTATGGATAATTCTGTCCTTCTTAGAAGGGGGGGGGGCAAAATACCCATGGGAGGAGATACAGAGATAAAGTGTGGAACAGAGACTGAAGGAACAACCATCTAGAGACTGCCCCACAAGGGGATCCATCCCATATACAGTCACCAAAATCAGACACTATTCTGGATGCCAACACGTGCTTGCTGACAGGAGCCTGATATAGCTGTCTCCTGAGAGCCTATGCAAGTGCCTGACAAATACAGAGGTGGATGCTCTCAGGCAAACATTGGACTGATCACAAGGTCCCCAATGAAGGAGCTAGAAAAAGGACCAAAGGAGCTGAAGGAACTTGCAACCCCATAGGAGGAACAACAAGATGAACCAACCAGTACCCCTAGACCTCCCAGTGACTAAACCACCAAACAAAGAGTAGACATGGAGGGACCAATGGCTCGAGCTGCATATATAGCAGAGGGTGGCTTTGTTGGACATCAATGAGAGGATAGGCCCTCCGGCCTGTGAGGGCTCAATGCCCCAGTGAGGGGAATGCCAGGACAGGAAAGTGGGAGTGTGTAGGTAAGTGAGTAGGGAAATACAGATGTGATAGGGGGTTTTGGGAGGGGAAACCAGGAAAGGGGATAACATTTGAAATGTAAATAAAGAAAATATCTAATAAAACCAAATATGTCATTATTTTTTCCTGGAACACGCAATATCTGTTGTGATGTGTCGCTTTTTATTTCTATTTTTATTAATTTGAGTTCTTCCTTTTCTTCTTTTAGTTTGGACAAGGATTTATCAATGTTATTGATTTTTATCAATGAACCAATTTTGTATTTTGTTTTATTTTGTTATTGATTTGAGATCTCTTTTTGTTTGTTTATTTTTCATTGTTATTTAAATATTTATTTTGAAAATAGAAAAAGGTTGCTGGACATGGTAACACACATTTTTTTTATTATTATTATTTTCTTTATTTACATTTCAAATGCTATCCAGAAAGTTTCCCAT
>NC_034592.1:72339712-72347886 GCF_900095145.1 Mus pahari | reverse complement strand
TGGAGCATGTGTCCTTATTAACAGTTGGAAGATCTTCTGGGCATATGCCCAGAAGAGGTATTGCTGGGTCCTCAGGTAGGACTATGTCCAATTTTCTGAGGAACCGCCAGACTGATTTCCAGAGTGATTGTACAAGCTTGCAATCCCACCAGCAATGGAGGAGTGTTCCTCTTTCTCCATGTCCTCCCCAGCATCTGCTGTCACCTGAATTTTTAATCTTAGCCATTCTGACTGGAGTGAAATGGAATCTCTGGGTTGTTTTCATTTCCATTTCCCTGATGACTAAGGATATTGACCATTTTTTTTTCAGATATTTCTCAGCCAGTTGCTATCCCTCAGCTGAGAATTCTTTGTTTAGCTTTGTACCCCATTTTTTAATGGGGTTATTTGAATTTCTGGAGTCCAGCTTCCTGAGCTCTTTGTATATTGGATATTAGTCCTGTATTAGATTTAGGATTGGTAAAAATCCTTTCCCAATCTGTTGATGACCTTTTTGTCTTGTTGACACTGTCTTTTGCCTTACAGAAGCTTTGCAGTTTTATGAGGTCCCATTTGTCAATTCTTGATTTTAAGAGGTCCCATTTGTCAATTCTTGATTTTAAGCACAAGCCATTGGTGTTCTGTTTAGATTTTTTTCCCTGTGCCCATATCTTCGAGGTTTTTCCCCACTTTCTCCTCTATAAGTTTCAGTGTCTCTGGTTTTGTGCAGAGGTCTTTGATCCACTTAGTCTTGAGCTTTGTACAAGGAGATAAGAATGGATCAATTCTCATTCTTCTATATGATAGCCACCAGTTGTGACAGCACCATTTGTTGAAAATTCTGTCTTTTTTCTACTGGATGATTTTAGCTCCCTTGTCAAAAATCAAGTGACCATAGTTGTGTGGATTCATTTCTGGATCTTCAATTCTATTCCATTGATCTACCTGTTGGTTGATGTAACAGTATCATGTATTTTTTTTTTTTTTTTATCACAATTGCTCTGTAGTACAGCTTAAGGTCAGGCATGGTTATTCCACCAGAGGTTCTTTTATTGTTGAGAATGGTTTTTGCTATCCTAGGTATTTTATTATTCCAGATGAATTTGCAAATCTCCCTTTCTAACTCTGTGAAGAATTGAGTGGGAATTTTGATGGGGATTGCATTGAATCTGTAGATTTCTTTTGACAGGATGGTCATTTTGACTATGTTAGTGCTGCCAATCTATGAGCATGGGAGATCTTTCCATCTTCTGAGATCGTCTTCAATTTCTTTCTTTAGGGATTTGAAATTCTTATCATACAGATCTTTCATTTCCTTAGTTAGAGTCACACCAATGTATTTTATATTATTTGTTACTATTGTAAAGGGTGTTGTTTCCCTAATTTCTTTCTCATCTTGTCTGTCCTTCTTGTAGAGGAAGGCCACTGATTTATTTCAGTTAATTTTATATCTGTCTACTGCCCTGAAGCTGTTTACCAGGTTTAGGACTTCTCTGGTGGACATTTTAGGGTTTCACTCTCCCTTTTTCAAATAATATTTTAATTAGATATTTTCTTTATTTACATTTCAAATGTTGTCCCTTTCCTGGTTTCTCCTCTGAATCATCCCTATTCCATTCCTCCTTAGCCTGCTCACTAACCCACCCATTCCCAGTTCCCTGTCTTAGGATTCTCATACACTGGGGCACAGAGCCTTCTCAGGACCAAGACTTCTCCTCACATTGATGACCAACTAGGCTATCCTCTGATACATATGCAGCCAGAGACATGGGTCCTTCCATGTGTATTCTTTGTTTGGTGGTTTAGTCACTGGGAGCTCAGGGGATACTGGTTGGTTCATCATGTTCTTACTCCTATGGGGTTGCTAACTCCTTCAGCTCCTTTGGTCCTCTCTCTAGCTTCTCCATTGTGGACTTTGTGGTCAGTCTGATGATTGACTGAGAGCATCCACCTCTGTATTTGTCAGGCACTGGCATAGGCTCTCAGGAGACAGCTATATCAGGCTCCTGCCAGCAAGCACTTGTTGGCATCCAGAATAGTGTCTGAGTTTGGTGACTGTATATGTGATTGATTCCCAGGTAGGGCAGTCTCTGGACAGTCTTTCCTTCAGTTTATGCTCCACACTTTATCTCTGTATCTCCTCACATGGGTATTTCATTTCTGCTTCTAAGAAGGACCGAATTATCCATACTTTGGTCTTCCTTTTTAATGAGCTTCATTTGGACTGTGAATTGTATCTTGGGTATTCTGAGCTTCTGACCTAATATCCACTTATCACTGAGTGTATATACCATATGTGTTTTTTTGTGTGATTGTGTTTCCTTATTCAGGATGATATTCTCTAGTTCCATTAATTTGCTCAAGAATTTCATGAATTCATTTTTTTTAATAGCTGAGTTATATGTGTAAATGTACCACATTTTCTGTTGAGGGACGTATAGGTTCTTTCCAACTTCTGGCTACTATATATAAGGCTGTTATGAGCATAGTGGAACATATGTCCTTATTCCGGATATAGGATTACTACTGTATATTTATAAACAATTTTGTCTTATTTTTAAAACATTGACTTTCTCCTGAAATAAATACTCATGCACAAATTTTGAATTACTTATATAAACCATTGTGGTCCTATTCATATAATCTTGTGTAGGGGATTGTGTGTGATAGATACAGATGTTTGTATATGTGTGTACAAAGTGTCACTTTCAATCATGCTTCAGCTCATTGTTTTTATTTTTTATTTAAAAATGCTTTTTTCTACAAAATATATGTCATACTATTTCTGTCTTTTCTATCCTTCCCATTTTCTTCATATTATTTTCAGTTTCTCTTTAACTCCATTCCGGTGTAGCTCCATTTATTTTATGCCTCTCATAAAAACAAAACAAAACAAAACAATACAAAACACATCCAAAACCAAAAAACCATAAAAACAAAACAATACCACAAAACAGCCTACCTGAAGGCACAAGAATCAGAGATTAACACATACACACAATGAGGAATTTAATGAAAATACTAACCTGAAAAATATATATCAAGAGAACACAGTTAAAGATGACTGCACACTCTGTTCATTCTACCTCACTCTCTGTAAATTCACTGTGGCCCTCACTCTAAGCTTTCTTCCACAGTGTTTTATCTTGTCCATAATTGAATTAATCATATAGTATTCCTGTCAAAACTGATTTGAATCTTTTCTCTTTTTTATTTGGACAATATTTTGTGGGATAGCTTTAAACATTTCAATTCAAAATTTCATTTTGAGTGAAGTCTTAGAAGGAAATATAAGTTTGAATCAGAACAGTTGAAAATATTATTTACCACTCTGGTATATTAAAATATTATCATGAATGAAGAGAATTAAGTAATGTAAATTACCATATGAAATAATTTATGATTAAATTAAAGATAAAAGTTCTGAAATGTGTAACAGATATGAATCTAGAGCTAATACTTTATATTCTTGAGCAATATTTTAACACAATATGACATTTTTATTACTCAGTATGTATCATGGAGTCTAGGATATAGAAAAAATGTTTCTACCGTAAGAATGTTTATATTTCAGTTGTTGATAAAATTAAGCACAGAGATCTATTGTGAGACAAGTCAAGGTGCAGTTCTTTGACTTTTCTGATTGTTGAATAAAGTAATAAAACTTATCTCTGTCACTGTCTCTGTCTCTGTCAGTCTATGATTTTCTCTTCCCCCCCTCATATATATATATATATATATATATATATATATACATATATGTAAAGATAAAGTGTGTATGCATGTACATATATTAATCTAACATAATTAAAATATAACATTCAAATAATATATTGCATTTACATAGTTTAATTTGAAATATTTGGTACATTGCACTTCTAAACAGATTGCTAAATCAAATACAAAAGTTTTAATAGAAATATAAGAAAGTAAGAGCATGAACAAATACATTTTTGAAAAGACTATGGACTGTAGGAGTACAGAGAAATGGAGAACAAGAGATCAGAGGTCAAGCAAAAAGTGACGTCCATTTTTAACATCAAATTTCTTCTTCTAAAATAAGATATTTGAAACATGATCCCTATGTGTTATAATGGAAATGAAGACCAACCAAATACTCACAAAACAAAAAGGCAGAGTACAAACCTATGCCTACATACAGTAATGTGTGGATAAACATCAGAGGTCAGAGACATATAGCTCCTAACCAATGAAATCAACAATAACAAAAACTTGGAAAACAGCAGCCACATTAAATCCAAATATATGAACAGAAGACAGAAAATCCTATGAGGACTAAGAAGTTTAGACAAAGCTCATTTTAACAAGTGACCCCAATGTTTAGGGATATAATACAATTAACTGTCTTACACTAAGTTGAACCAGTAACCTAGAAATACAGTAGGTAAAAATCTGTGCATAGATAGATATGAAAAGTAATATATTTACATTGACTTAGTTAATTTTTATATCCAATATACCCAATATAATTAAATCAATAAAAGAGTGTCTCTTAAACAATGCACTTTGTTATTCAAATACCCAGTGTAAGACTATGCATTAAGATTTGCAGCACCAAGCTTGAATTTTCAATTCTATGCACCTGTATTTTTCTATTTTAAGGTTTCCCACCATATCAGTAACTTATTGTGTAATTTTCTCAGTGCCATCATAATATCTTTGTTCCTCAGAGTGTATATAATAGGATTCAAAGCTGGGATCAAAACGGTGTAGAAAAGAGACAGCAGCTTCCCCATTCCTTCTGACTGACTTTGTTTGGGCTGTAAGTANGTAATGCTTNCTGTTCCATANAACAAGACTACAACTATCAGGTGGGANGAGCAGGTGGAAAAAGCCTTGGCCATCCCTTTGGCTGAAGACAGTTTCATAATGTTGCANATAATTTTGATGTAGGAGATAATGATTAGCAGAAATGGAACCATAACAAACACCACTGCAACAACATACACTGCAACTGTATTCATAAAGGTGTCACCACAAGCGAGCTTGAGAAGTGGGGGGATGTCACAAAAGAAGTGATCTATTCTGTTAGAAGCACAAAAGTGAAGAGAGAATATCTGGTAGGTCTGCCCAATTTCTACTGGAATCCCACTGATCCAGGAGACAGCTACCAGCTGTAAACACACCTTATTCTTCATAAGTAAAGTATATTGTAGAGGATGGCAGATAGCCACATAACGATCATAGGCCATANCTGCTAGCAAGAGGCACTCTGTGCCTCCCAACATNAGGACNAAATACATTTGTGTTGCACAGGCAAACACAGAAATGTTNCCTTTTAGGGTATATAGATCCATAAGCATTCTTGGGATAGTAGCTGTTACATAACAGATTTCCAAAAAGGAAAAGTTGCTAAGGAAAAAATACATAGGAGTCTGGAGAGTAGGGTCAGTTTTTGCTAACACTATNATAATGCTGTTGCACAANAGAATNGTCANATACATGANCAAAAATATCATAAANAGCANCCACNGCAAATTAGGAACATTAGAAAATCCAAGAAGAATAAATTCCATCAGTGTGGAGGCATTCAATTTTTCTTGTTTGAATAGATCTTCATCTGCAGAAGTGGTAAATTTGAAATAGATAATTTAATTGCATTTTGAAAAAATTTAATTCTTAAGATAACTGAATCAGATGCATGTGTGCCACATGATATGTTAAGTCTCCATTCACCTAACTCAGATTCTTATCAGAGTTGACGCTTCAAAAATCATTGAATATTTCGTTTAAGTCAATTTAATACATAAATATATTTCACTGAAGTATGTATTGAGATATATATTGTATATGTATATGTATATGATATATATTATGTTGTATATAATATATATGAATAATATATATATGTTGTAATTTACTAGTGTATATTATGGACAAACATTATTTACCACTGAGAGATGATTATGTTACACCATTTTCATACATTTTCTGTGTTTGTGATATTTTTCTTACTATTCTGTCTTCTCTTCTGCAAAGAATTTTACCTTGCAAGTTTTTGTAACTGCTCATTCAAAATGAGTTTTTAAGTCTTTGTTTTAATATTTCAATGATAGTCAATATTCTGAAGATGCTATTTTCTGATTAAAAGATCATTTATTATGATGATAATTTTTATCTTTTTATTCTCAATTATGTCACGTATGGAAACCTTAGCCTCAGCACACTGCTCAACAAACTTTTCCACTAACAGCTCTTATCCATGGTATGAAAATTTTAGTCCAGGCAGGACACACAACAGAGGGTTATAGAACTTTCCTGTTCAAAGAGACTTACAATCATTTGATAGCTATGTAAAAAACAAATAAAATATTTGTTATATAATTAACTTTATGTCAATAAACATAAGCTGTTTTTATACTATATTTTTGTGGTGTTCTTCATGTGAATTTGTTCTCTATGATTTTTCTCTAAAATACTGAAAACTTCTAGTATATATTCCTTTTATTAGTAATAGATTTAAGACAATGTCAAACACAATAGTTGCACTATTAATGTCACTACTATTATTTGAAATAAGAAATTTCAATTCACAATTAAGAAATTGAATAAATACAAGTAACCATACTAAGTAATTATATATGTTAAGATGATATCCTCATGATTTATGTTTTTTTGTTTCATCATTTTTGATGTTCAAATTGAAAAGTATTCTAAATAATACCCCTTAGCAACACAATTAAATATTACCTTCATAGAACTTCATCAAGTTGCTTATGAAAATACAAATGGCTTTTAGTCTATGACTTAACAAACCATCCTCAGGAATATACTTCCCCAACAAAAAGTAATCCCTGGCTTTGTGCACTCAGTACTACTAAAGTAGAAATATACTACCCCTGGGGACTACCTTGGCTCATGTGTCAATGTAATTTTTAGTAGACACTCAGATGGTAATTGTTCTGGCTTTATTTCCGAGCCAGGATTTCTAAATGGTCACATCACTGTCATCGATGCTTGTTAACATAGAAGACTCTCCCTTTCTAGAGAGTTCCTCTGAAAGTGAAATAGTAATTAATTACTTAGTTTTACTTAGTAGAAGGTGATGCACTATTTCAATCTCTAACAGTTGAGGATTGCAGTGGCATGACATTGTTTCCTTTATGATTCTCCTGACTCAAAGTAAAGACACCTTGTCCTAAAGGACGTTGAGCCATGTATTCTGTCCTACACACTGAGCTCTCTGTCTTCCATGTTTAGAGGAACATAAACCATTTTCAGAAGTAGAATTCATAATCCTAAATTGACTTTTAAAAATGTAAGTATAAACACCAGTATGGTCTTTAACAAAATTATTAGATATTTTTAAGTGTTTATGGATCACACCTTAAACACAACATAATCACTCGGCAATTGTCTCATGAGAGCAGTAACATTTTTTTCATTCATCCTGCTTACATTTTTATGGCTGTTTGAGAGTTTTTTAATGAAATCTCATTGTCTTTATTTTCTGAATCCTGCTTCGTTTTACAACAAAATGCTTGCCAAGTACTGTACCTCCATACATGTTTTATCAAAGTATGAATTCTGGTTTATTCTATATTATCACAAAATTACCAACTAAATATTTTGTGATTCACTTATTTATCACAATACTAGAAATTATTCCAGAAACTAAAATGTTGCATTGCCTATGCCAGTTATTGTCAATCAAATAAATTATCCTACAGTTACAATGTAGTACAGTTGTGAGGCCAATAGTTAGGAATTTTGGTTCTACAATTTCCTAGACAACAATCATCATGACATAGACAATTGGAACTCAAAGTAAGAGTTGAAAAACAACAACTTCATATGAAAATACATAGGTTTCTCATATGTATATGCTTGGATGCTTACCTGCATTATGTGTTCCTGCATAATGTGTGTGTGTATGTGTGTGTGTGTGAGTGTGAGTGTGAGTGTGTGTGTGTGTGTGTGTGTGTGAAGGCAATAGTTATATGGTTAGAAGTTTCAAGAGTCAGTTCTCTCCTTCCTCTTGTTAAGGAAAGGTCTTTTCTTTCTGCTGCTTCAGGTATACTTCCGGTTAGCTGACCAGTGAACATCAAGTTCTTCTCTTTGCCTCCCATCTCAGTGTAGGAATGCTAGGATTACAGAGGCACATCACTGATTCTAGTTATTCTAAAGGCTCAGGGAATCAAACCCAAGATATTAGGCTTATAAGGCAAGCACTT
>NC_034592.1:72321183-72337837 GCF_900095145.1 Mus pahari | reverse complement strand
AAAAAAAAAAAACAACCAACCAACCAAACAGACAAACAAAACACTTGTAAGTAGAATTCTTGGCAACTAACATTAGTAGTTGATGGTAGAATCTATGACATAGTTTTCCAGTGCAGAAGTATATTTTCTACTGCAGTAATGTGGAGGGAGTTCTTTGCTGGCCAACTCTCCAAGAATTTCTTATGGAACATTGGCTACTTGTTAGGTTCTTCTTTCTTCCACACTTCTCCACTTTTTTTTTCTTCCAGCCTTTCAATATCTTAACACTAGATATCACAGAAATACTATAGAAAAAGGAAAGAGATCCTTGAATGAAGTGAGGAGTTTGAAAGTGGGTGACATTAATATTGGACTGTTTTCTGGTGATTAGGGAAGTTGATTTCCTTGTAGCTAGTTTGAACTTCAATGTCAGGTTATTTAATTTCTTCTTGTTTCTTTTTTTGCACAGGACTACTTAACAAACTGCAACCAACTACCCACCCATCCTGCCTCTTGGGGATCTAGCATTTATATATCCACTGATTAGTCCCCAGAATTTCAAAAGTGCTAAATTATAGAAGCTATTTACAGCTGGCAATATCACACCCCTGCTAGAGCACAATGCAAGTCATAGTCATCTTCTGTGGAGATCTGAAGCAGTGCCATATCTGACACATGGGATTAAATTATAAATATATTCTTATTACATTTCTGTGATTATTTTTAAAGAAACAAAAATTCACAATTGCTCCTAATAAGAGTAGGATCAGTTTAGCCTCAATATTTTCACCGCTTTTGCAGATACTTCAAACAGTGCAAAAGAGAAGCAAAGAAAAAAATCTCCTTTATTGTGTGCCACATTAAATATTTAAAGGCAAGTTTCAAGGAAAAACATCATGCTGTTTTATGATAATGTTTATATTTAATATATTCAACACCAGAAATTTATATGAGCATGTGTTAATTTTTTTTAAAGATTTACTTATTTATTTCATGTATGAGTATACTGTAGCTTCCTTCAGACACACCAGAAGAGGGTGTCAGATACCATTACAGATGGTTGTGAGCCACCATGTGGTTGCTAGGAATTGAACTCAGGACCTTAGGAAGAGCAGTCAGTGCTCTTAACTGCTGATCCATGTTAATTTTTTTTAAATCTGTTGTGTTTTATAGAATCTTCATATCATTTTTGAATTTATAAAACTACCAACACACAGTTTTTACAAATTAACACTATGCTGAAAACATAGACATAGTCTTTAAAATTATGCAACATTACAGACACATATCCATAACCATCCCAGAACTAAGATTCAGAACTTTTAAAACATCACCAAATGTTCTTTCACACAAATATGGGACATATTTTTTCTCCAGTTTTCACCTAGGGTATCAATATATCAATTATAGTCCACAATCTGTGAGAATGTATAGGTTGAAAATGTACAGTCTTTTGCTTTTCAGGAAGATTCTATCTTACATGTATCAATAACCAGTAATTCATTTTAGAATAATTTATATTGGCTGAGGAATCTTTGCTTATTTGTTTCTATTTCTATCTAATTGAAATTTTGGTTGAGTAGAAGTTCCTGCGCATATAGAGATATTTTTTACATTCATTAAAAATGTATCTAGTAGACATTTCAATTTCTTCCATTATTATTTAGGATTGAATTAGTTATCTGAATGAAGATGTTTTAGTAAAGTCATAATGTTTCCCAATGTGTTTATGTTACTTCACATTTCAGATGCTAGTGAATGAAATTAATTTATTTTTAAATAGTTCAAGAACTGGAAAATTATATATATATATATATATATATATATATATATATATATATAGTCATGTTCACCACTTCTTTTTAATTCCTTCAATTTGTCCCAAACTTTCTATTGTGCTTTTGTGCTTTTGCTACCAAAATCACGTCTTCATAATGATAATGTTCTCTATCTCACTGTCTCTAGTTAGTACCTCCTATATGCAGATGGATGTGAAGGCATCTACTGGGGCATAAGCTTTTGTATTAAGCATGGAGACATGTTAGTTGCTCCCATTCCTTGCTGGATTTTTTTTCTTTAGTAGACAACTTATTTTGATAAACTTGCTCAATAACAAAAATACATGTGAAGAAAATTATGTTCACTTTATACAGTTGTATTAACAATTTGTTTTGAAACTATTAATTGAAAAAAAGTTATAACCAATTAGAAAACAATTCTTAATAAAGTTTTGGATAATATACAGACCTTGACCACAAACTAAAATCTCTCAAGGCAATACAACTAAAATTCTGTGTAGACAATTCTACCTACACAGACCACTTTTTCCTTCATTTATTTTTATCCTTCAAAAATTTTCTAAAAGACAACTTACTTTATTGACTTGTGATTGTAAATTTAATTTTAAAAAGAAGATCAAAGTGGATTGATATAGCAGTTACTATAACCAGAGTAACTGGCGACTAGTAGTCTTTTAATAAAGACAAAGTAAATGCAACATGTTCTTCTCATGAAGCCCATGATGCAAAATAACAGCTAAGAACAGATCCAAAGTTAGTTTCCAACACTTTTTAAGTACCTTTCCTCTAAACCAATAGATTGCCTGTCACCTGGACTATTTATTTCACTGAAGAGATTAAACAGTGACCTTGCATAACCCCACACGAAGAAATCAAAGCTGTAGGCAAAACACAGGAATGTGTTTTGGTCATCTTGAACATTACAAAAGAAAAAAAAAAAGACATCCTTCTCAAACAAAACAGATGCAATAGAAAACAGCTTTGTGAGAGATGGAAAAGGCAGAAACATTACACCCACACACTGACAACACAGAACAGGGATTACATTTGGAAAGAATTGTACTAATGGTTGTTTTTAATGAATTGAAGATTTTTATCTTTACAGGTGTTCAGGCGTGTTTGATAGGAGCTTCCCAAAAACTCAAACTAGTTCAGTCTTGTGCAAATAAAACCTAAAAATAGTTTTCAGCAGATTTTACAGTGATATTCTTAGGCATTATAAGAATGTACACTCTAAGAACAATGTAACAGACAAAATTTGACAAATGATTGCACCATAAAAGTGTTTTATATACATTTTACAAGATATGATTCTTGCTATAAATTAATACTATGATATGTAGTAATCATAGTGACCTTTAAAGCAGCTGCTGCCAGCTGTTTGTCCTTCCACTTACAGGACTTCGATTAAACGGATGAGTCCACTTCAACAACGTTTGGTCTGAGAGAGTTTACAAAGACTGGACTTGACACACTACTCGATGGGGTGGTCTTAATCCTGGGCTAGAGCACTGAGTGGCTAGAGGGGCTTCCCCCATCAGCTCTTCATGCACTGGCCCTCCAAGACAATGATGAAATTAAAGACAATTTAATGGTTTGGTTTATAGATACAAATAAAACCTAAAATTATGTAATCTTATGCAATACCACTGTAAATGAGAGAAGTAAACAGTGGGGAAATTCATAGCAGCTGAGAAACTTTCTCTCCCAATGCTCATGATCCAGTTAAAAATATTTTGAGAAACTATTTACAATAAAATCCATCTTTTTAAAGAGAAAAGCTCTTGGTCATGTCAGTTAATTTGAACTATACTTTGCTAATACTTTGTATCAGTGGTATAATGCCAGCTACCAAACCTTTCCTTCAGAGTGACCCATTTGACTGATCAAAGCCCGATCCCGAATGTCCACAGATCATGTCTAGTGGTGGCATTAGAACTGCCTGGACGGATCAGGTGGTAGAAAGTGCCCTTCCTCCGACTGACTGCAGGCTTCTCACACAGAGGGGTCCACTTCTCCAAGGTTCCTGTATTGTAGAATGTAGGACCCCCTCATGAGGAACTCCCTCAGGTCCTCAGGTCACAGGAGTCAGGGCGTCCTAGAGAAACACAACAGAGATGCCTTCTTGATGTAAACACACGAGGTACTTTAATGGCAGTGCTCTGGGTGGACTTGTATCTCACACAGGAGACAGAGGAAGTCGACCTCGTGGCCTGAAAGCTAGGGGTTTTTATAGGGGGAGGGGGAGGGGCTAGCAAGAATTGGTGCGGTTACCTGTGATTGGCTCATTTAAATGTACACATTTGCAGGATGGTACCTGCAAAGGCAGGAATGCTAGGAGACCTGAGGGGCAGGTTAGCAGAACATTTGGTTCAGTCCCAGGAATGTTCCAACAATGGCCTGCCTGGGCATGCCCAGGCTTGTCTCACTGTGCTCTCCGCCTCAGGCTTCCAAGCTTACAAACAACTATTTCTCTGGACAGAAGTTGCATGAATCCCAGGCCTTAAATTTCATTTCTCTACAGTATGAGCCCAAACACTGCATTTTCATTCACAATTTAATACTGATACAGGTGAATAGCAAACACACTGATAAGGACTGACCCAAGTCTTCCTAGGTCAGATCTGAGCAGGTAGCCCATCTTTGAATATCACCCTGTGAGGAAGAATCGAGTTGCTTAGGAGTCATTCCCCCTTGTATGAAGTACGGGCTATGTGAGACTTGTACTCTGCCCACTAATAGGGATACTTGAATTGCCATTCACTCTAGAGACGACAAACTCAGCTCCACTGCCATGAAACATCCTTGTGACAAGATTCAAAAAGTGTTCTCCAGGAAGAATCGAGGTGTTGACACAGGCATGGGAATGTGGGGAGGAAAGGACTGGGTTTTAAAAGGATTTGTGAGTCAAGAATCAGCTGCACTGCTGTTTCTACTAAAATAAAAAAAGCCCATAAGGCTGTGGGTTTAATGCAGCCTTCAAAGCAAATGAAAGAATATTAGCTTTTCAGCAAACACAGGTGTAAAGCATATAGAGGAAATATTGTATTGCTCAAGAGTTTGGTGAAGATCTACTATTACAGATAAAATGCAATTTTTATAGAAGAGCAGAATTAGTGTTGAAAATAGCCAAAACAGCCAGATATTTGCTAGTGACCTTAATGTTTATGTGAAATTGTATGCCTGAATGTATGCATTGCATTGTTAACATAGCAGTGGAAGAAATGAATGTCTGTACAATAGAAGACAATTGTTATCCAACAGTGTCAGATTCCCCAAATTATAAGGTTTGACATGACCTTACCTTTGCTATCATATACAAATAAGTTAAACCTAGAAAGAATCTTTAACTTAACTTAAAATTGCACCTAGAAAGGTATGGAGTTATTTGTACCTATTACAGAAACCTGTCAAAATCAAGGGCTGCTACAAAGAATGAGGTAAACTGAAGACTCTCTCCACTATGCAGTCTTCAGAAAAATGGCTTTTTTCAATTGAGTTCTAGGTTGCACACTACAGTGTTTTGCTAGCAAGCATTCAGAGTTCTCGTCCAGGAACTATTTGCATGTGTGCATATACAAATGTACACACACATACACACACACACATATATACACTGTATACTGCATCAGCAATATATATATATAAATGTAAGGAAGATTTCCCCCACCCACCCCAAACTTGTTTCTTAGTGTTTTCTTTTTTCTTTTGTACACAGAGATTAGGGAGTTTTAGAATTTTTACATACATTTTAGTAAAAAAGTTTTGATCTATTGGCTTCTTGGTGCAGTAATGCAACAGCAATCCATTGTGGTGCCAAAGGTTCATAACATGACAAGGAAATTGAGAACACTAATATCTTAGGAGGTGAGGTCAGCCCCACACGAACCTCCTGCACTCTTCTGGTCCATCACGATTCATAAATACTAGACTTTTCCCCCCTTTCAAATGAATCATTAGACATTAAAAACAGATAAACAGAGTCACAACGGGCCCCATGATTTCAGTATAAAGCACTCTCCTTCACTAGGTTGCTATCACAGTGCAGACAGACTGCTTGAATATGCTGAGGAGATTTAGTCAATATTGTATTTGGTTATGGAAAAGGCTCTCATTCTTTTTTTAAATCCAAAGTGCATCGTGAGAACAAATCAAAGCAATTTTTCCTTTTCAGCATCAGGTTCATCTAAGCATCTTCCTGTGAGAGGATGCCCAGGTGCCTTCTCTTTGTCCTCCCAACCTCTAAAAATAAAAAATAAAATACAAAAATAAAAAGAGTTAAGCCGTTTAGACATTCGTCAGCCTGGTAAACAGACTTTGCCATCAAACAGAAGTCCTACTATTCTGAAGAAAATCGATAAGACAAAAAGTACATATGATGACCCAACTACTGTGCTGTTGGGTAACTTATAAGGTTGACCTCCGACTTCATTGATGTAAAATCCTTTTGGAAATATTGGGGCAGCCATACAGAAAAGGATCATTCCAGTGAATGCTATCCATCGAGCATATTTTGTAGCTTCTCTTCCAGTGGGAAGCCACCAGCAAACCACATGAGACAGTCAAGGAAATGATTCCCATGATGATAAAAAAAACAGTGTAGTGACCCACTCTAGGGGAAGCCGCGAAGGGATGCAGGTCCAGTCTCTCATCCATGGATTGTCTGACACTGCCACACCAGGCCCACAGTGAGTACTCCCTCCTACTCCCCGTGTTGATCCAGTCCCGGTTGGCTATGCTGGCGATGGGGAAGATATCAGTGGCCAGAAAGAGACATCTTGAGATGATGGTCAGTTTATCCATCGCCCCACACCACTTCCTCCCACCCCACACCGCAGGGCAGGCCTTGGCCTCACTCCTCGCGCCCCATGGGCTGCCAGGCCCTTGGGTCCCCGCGCTGCCACCCTCGGCCCTCGGCCCGCGCCACGCGCTCATGCCCTCCCATGCTGGACTTTTTTAACCTGACTTAATGTTTTTCAGGTTTACACAGATAACAGAGTTCATGATTGCAAATGCCATCTCACATTCTAAAGACAGCATTTCCGACATTCCTTGCCATCCGTCAGCTTTTCCATTCTTCCCATTGCATTTTCTGCCTTGTACTCTGGTTCTTTTGGATAAGATAAATGAAACAAATGTCCCATTTAGAGCTAAGTACCCACAACAACCGATTCTCAAGATTTTGATCAGTTCTTGCTTTAGGAAGACTAGGTTTTATGAATGCTAGAAGCATCCAGACCTAGGCACAGGGATAGTTAGAACACATAAAGAAAAACTCTTGGCTCAGCCCAATCCATGGGGTCATAAAGATTGAGTCCAGCACTCATTCCATCCATTCATCTGAGGAAATAAAAACATTTATATTTACAACCACCCAAAAGGAGCAAAATATCCCAACAACAGGCCTAAGAGTCAGAGACCCAGCATACGTAAAGGAGTCCCATACGAAAATCTAAGCTAAAATCTATAATATATAGTCAGAGGACCTAACAAAAAACTTGGAAGCCTTTGTTTACTTGCATCTTCAATTGCTGTGAGTTCATTTGTCCCTGACTAGTTGATTCTAAGAAGCTTGTTATTCTGGTATTCTCCATACCCTCTGCTCACAAATTCTTCTGCCTTGCTCTGGGGGTACTTGTTGGCTTATGTTGTTGTTCCTCCTATGGGGTTGCAAACTCCTTCAGCTCCTTTGGTCTTTTCTCTAGCTTCTCCTGTCAGCAAGCACTTGTTGGCATCCACAAGAGTGTGTGAGTTTGGGGACTGTATATGAGATGGATCCCCAGCTAGGGTAGTCTCTAGACAGTCTTTCCTTCAGTCTCTGCTCCATACTTTATCTTTGTATCTCCTCCTATGGGTATTTGATTTTTGCTTCTAAGAAGGACTGAATTACCCATACTTTGGTCTTCCTTTTTAATGAGCTTCATTTGTACTGTGAATTGTATCTTGGGTATTCTGAGCTTCTGACCTAATATCCACTTATCACTGAGTGTATATACCATATGTGTTATTTTGTGATTGGGTTACCTTAGTCAGGATGATATTTTCTAGTTCCATCCATTTGCCTAAGAATTTCATGAATTCATTGTTTGTAATAGTTTAGTCATATGTCATTATGTAAATGTACCACATTTTCTTTTTTTATACAATTTTTTTTATTATTTTCTTTATTTACATTTCAAATGCTATCCCAAATGTTCCCTATAGCCCCCCCCCCCGCCCCTGCTCCCCTACCGACCCACTCCTACTACTTGGCCCAGGCCTTCCCTTGTGTANCACATTTTCTGTATCCATTTCTCTGTTGAGGGACATGGTTTCTTTCCAGCTTCTGGCTACTATAAATAAGGTTGATATAGGATTACTACTGTATATTTATAAAGAATTTTGTCTTCTTTTTAAAACATTAATTTACTCCTGAAATATATACTCATGCACAAGTTTTGAATTACTTTTATAAACCCTTGTTGTCCTATTCATAGTCTTGTGTAGGGGATTGTGTGTGGTAGATACAGATGTTTATATGTGTGTGTACAAAGTATCACCTTCAATCATGCTTCATCTCATTGTTTTTATATTTTATTTAAAATAGTTTTTCTAACAAAATATATGTGATAATATTTCTCTCTTTTCTATCCTTCTCATTTTCTTCATATTATTTTCAGTTTCTCCTTAACTCCCATCCCGTGTAGCTCCACTGATTTTATGCCTCTCATAAAAACAAAACAAAACAAAACACATCCAAAACCAAAACACCATAAAAACGAAACAATATCACAAAACAGCCTACCTGAAGGCATAAGAATCAGAGAGTCACACATACACAGAATCAGGAATTTAATAAAAATATTAACCTGAAAAATATATACCAAGATAACACAGTAAAGATGAATACAGACTCTGTACATTCTACCTCACTCCCTGTGAGTTCACTTTGGCCCTCACTCTTTCTAACCTCTCTTTCACAGGGCTTTATCTTGTCTATAATTGAATTAATCATATAGTATTCCTGTCAAAACTGATTTGAATCTTTTCTGGGTTTTATTTGGACAATATTTTGTTTGATACTTTTAAATATTTCAAATCAAAATTTCATTTTGAGTGAAATCTTAGAAGGAAGATTCAGTACAGTGGAAAATGTCATTATTTACCATTCTGGTATATATTATCATGAATGAAGAGAATTAAGTGATATAAATTACCATATGAAATAATTTATGATTAAATTAAAGATAACAGTTCTGAAATATGTAACAGATATGAATCTAGAGCTAATACTTTATATTCTTGAGCAATATTTTAACACAATATGACATTTTTATTACTCAGTATGTATCATGGAGTCTAGGATATAGAAAAAATGTTTCTACCGTAAGAATGTTTATATTTCAGTTGTTGATAAAATTAAGCACAGAGATCTATTGTGAGACAAGTCAAGGTGCAGTTCTTTGACTTTTCTGATTGTTGAATAAAGTAATAAAACTTATCTCTGTCACTGTCTCTGTCTCTGTCAGTCTATGATTTTCTCTTCCCCCCCTCATATATATATATATATATATATATATATATATACATATATGTAAAGATAAAGTGTGTATGCATGTACATATATTAATCTAACATAATTAAAATATAACATTCAAATAATATATTGCATTTACATAGTTTAATTTGAAATATTTGGTACATTGCACTTCTAAACAGATTGCTAAATCAAATACAAAAGTTTTAATAGAAATATAAGAAAGTAAGAGCATGAACAAATACATTTTTGAAAAGACTATGGACTGTAGGAGTACAGAGAAATGGAGAACAAGAGATCAGAGGTCAAGCAAAAAGTGACGTCCATTTTTAACATCAAATTTCTTCTTCTAAAATAAGATATTTGAAACATGATCCCTATGTGTTATAATGGAAATGAAGACCAACCAAATACTCACAAAACAAAAAGGCAGAGTACAAACCTATGCCTACATACAGTAATGTGTGGATAAATATCAAAGGTCAGAGACATATAGCTCCTAACCTATGAAATCAACAATAACATAAACTAGGAAAACAGCAGCCATGTTAAATCAAAAGATAAGAACAGAAGACAGAAAATCCTATGAGGACTAACAAGTTTAGACAAAGCTCATTTTAACAAGTGATCCCAACGTTTGGGGATATGATACAATTAACTGTCTTACACTAAGTTGAACAAGTAACCTAGAAATACAGTAGATAACAATGTGTGCATAGATGGATACGAAAAATAATATATTTACATTGACTTAGTTAATTTTTATATCAAGTATAACCAATATGATCAAATCTGTAAAAGAGTGTCTCTTAAACAATGTACTTTGTTATTCAAATACTCAATAAATGACTTTATGCATTAAGATTTGCAGCACAAAGCTTGAACTTTCAATTGTATGCACCTGTATTTTTCTATTTTAAGTTTTCCCACCATATCAGTAACTTACTGTGTAATTTTCTTAGTGCCATCATAATATCTTTGTTCCTCAGAGTGTATATAATAGGATTCAAAGCTGGGATCAAAACGGTGTAGAAAAGAGACAGCAGCTTCCCCATTCCTTCTGACTGACTTTGTTTGGGCTGTAAGTAGGTAATGCTTGCTGTTCCATAAAACAAGACTACAACTATCAGGTGGGANGAGCAGGTGGAAAAAGCCTTGGCCATCCCTTTGGCTGAAGACAGTTTCATAATGTTGCANATAATTTTGATGTAGGAGATAATGATTAGCAGAAATGGAACCATAACAAACACCACTGCAACAACATACACTGCAACTGTATTCATAAAGGTGTCACCACAAGCGAGCTTGAGAAGTGGGGGGATGTCACAAAAGAAGTGATCTATTCTGTTAGAAGCACAAAAGTGAAGAGAGAATATCTGGTAGGTCTGCCCAATTTCTACTGGAATCCCACTGATCCAGGAGACAGCTACCAGCTGTAAACACACCTTATTCTTCATAAGTAAAGTATATTGTAGAGGATGGCAGATAGCCACATAACGATCATAGGCCATANCTGCTAGCAAGAGGCACTCTGTGCCTCCCAACATNAGGACNAAATACATTTGTGTTGCACAGGCAAACACAGAAATGTTNCCTTTTAGGGTATATAGATCCATAAGCATTCTTGGGATAGTAGCTGTTACATAACAGATTTCCAAAAAGGAAAAGTTGCTAAGGAAAAAATACATAGGAGTCTGGAGAGTAGGGTCAGTTTTTGCTAACACTATNATAATGCTGTTGCACAANAGAATNGTCANATACATGANCAAAAATATCATAAANAGCANCCACNGCAAATTAGGAACATTAGAAAATCCAAGAAGAATAAATTCCATCAGTGTGGAGGCATTCAATTTTTCTTGTTTGAATAGATCTTCATCTGCAGAAGTGGTAAATTTGAAATAGATAATTTAATTGCATTTTGAAAAAATTTAATTCTTAAAATAACTGAATCAGATGCATGTGTGCCACATGATATGCTAAGTCCCCATTCACATAACTCAGATTCTTATAAAAGTTGACACTTCAAAAATCAATGAACATTTTGTTTAAATCAATTTAACACATAAATATATTTCACTGAAGAATGTATTATGATATAATATATATATATATATATATATATATATTGTAATTTACTAGTGTATATTATGGACAAACATTATTTACCACTGAGAGATGATTGTGTTACATCATTTTCATACATTTTCTGTGTTTGTGATATTTTTTTACCATTCTGTCTTCTCTTCCACAAAGAATTTTACCTTGCAAGTCTTTTTAACTGCTCATTCAAAATGAGTTTTTAAGTCTTCATTTTAATATTTCAATGATAGTTAATATTCTGAAGATGTTATTTTCTGATTAAAAGATCATTTATTATGATGCTACTTTTTACCTTTTTATTCTCAATTATGTCAAATATGGAAACCTTAGCTTCAGCACACTGCTCAACAAACTTTTCCACTAACAGCTCTTATCCATGGTATGAAAATTTTAGTCCAGGCAGGACATACAACAGAGGGTTATAGAACTTTTCTGTTCAAAGAGACTTATGTTTATTTGACAGTTACGTAAAAAACAAATAAAATATTTGTTATATAATTAACTTTATGTCAGTTAACATTCGCTGTTTTATAATATATTTTTGTGTTTTTCTTCATGTGAATTTGTTCTCTATAATTTTTCTCTAAAATTCTGAAAACTTCTAGTATATATTCCTTTATTAGTAATAGATTTAAGACAATGTCAAACACAATAGTTGCACTATTAATGTCACTACTATTATTTGAAATAAGAAATTTAAATTTACAATTAAGAAATTGAATAAATACAAGTAACCATACTAAGTAATTATNTAACTGCTCATTCAAAATGAGTTTTTAAGTCTTCATTTTAATATTTCAATGATAGTTAATATTCTGAAGATGTTATTTTCTGATTAAAAGATCATTTATTATGATGCTACTTTTTACCTTTTTATTCTCAATTATGTCAAATATGGAAACCTTAGCTTCAGCACACTGCTCAACAAACTTTTCCACTAACAGCTCTTATCCATGGTATGAAAATTTTAGTCCAGGCAGGACATACAACAGAGGGTTATAGAACTTTTCTGTTCAAAGAGACTTATGTTTATTTGACAGTTACGTAAAAAACAAATAAAATATTTGTTATATAATTAACTTTATGTCAGTTAACATTCGCTGTTTTATAATATATTTTTGTGTTTTTCTTCATGTGAATTTGTTCTCTATAATTTTTCTCTAAAATTCTGAAAACTTCTAGTATATATTCCTTTATTAGTAATAGATTTAAGACAATGTCAAACACAATAGTTGCACTATTAATGTCACTACTATTATTTGAAATAAGAAATTTAAATTTACAATTAAGAAATTGAATAAATACAAGTAACCATACTAAGTAATTATGTATGTTAAGATGATATCCTCATGATTTAAGGTTTTTTTGTTTCATCATTTTTGATGTTCAAATTGAAAAGTATTCTAAATAATACCCCTTAGCAACACAATTAAATATTACCTTCATAGAACTTCATCAAGTTGCTTATGAAAATACAAATGGCTTTTAGCCTGTGACTTAACAAACCATCCTCAGGAATACACTCCCCCAACAAAAAGTAATCCCTGGCTTTGTGCACTTAGTACTACTAAAGTAGAAATATACTACCCCTGGGGACTACCTTGGCTCATGTGTCAATGTAATTTTTAGTAGACACTCAGATGGTAATTGTTCTGGCCTTATTTTAGAACCAGGACTTCTAAATGGACACATTACTATCTGTCATCAATCCTTGTTGACATAGAAGGCTCTCCCTTTCTAGAGAGTTCCTCTGAAAGTGAAATAATATTTAATTACTTAGGTTTACTTATTAGAAGGTGATGCACTATTTCAGTCTGTAACACTTGAGGATTGCAGTGGCATGACATCGTTTCATTTATGATTCTCCTGACTCAAAGTCAAGACACCTTGTCCTAAAGGACATTGATCCATGTATTCTGCCCTACACACTGAGCTCTCTGTCTTCCATATTTAGAGGAACATAAACCATTTTCAGAAGCAGAATTTATAATACTTTTTTTTTTTTTTTTTTTTGCTTTGGTTTTTTTCGAGACAGGGTTTCTCTGTGTATTCCTGGCTGTCCTGGAACTCACTGTGTAGACCAGGCTGGCCTCGAACTCAGAAATCTGCCTGCCTCTGCCTCCTAAGTGCTGGGATTAAAGGCGTGCGCCACCACGCCTGGCTCAGAATTTATAATCCTAAATTGACTTTTAAAAATATAAGTATAAACACCAGTGTAGTCTTTAACAAAATTATTAGACATTTTTAGGTGTTTATGGATCACAACTTAAACACAACATAATCACTTGGCAATTGTCTCATGGGAGTAGTAACATTTTTTTTTCATTCATCCTGCTTACATTTTTATCGTTGTTTGAGAGTACTTTAATGAAATCTCATTGTCTTTATTTTCTGAATCCTGCTTTGTTTTACAACAAAATGCTTGCCAAATACTATACCTCCATACATGTTTTATCCAAGTATGAATTCTGGTTTATTCTATATTATCACAAAATTACCAACTAAATATTTTGCGATTCACTTATTTATCACAGTACTATTAATTATCCCAGGAACTAAAATGTTGGATTGCCTATGCCAATTATTGTCAATCAAATAACTTATCCTACAGTTACAATGTAGTACCGTTGTGAGGTCAATAGTTAAGAATTTGGGTTCTACCTTTTCCTAGACAATAATCATCATCACATAGTAAGAGTTGAAAAGCAGCAACGTCATATGAAAATACAAAGGGTTCTTGTACATATATGTTTGGATGCTTACCTGCATTATGTGTTACTGCATAATGTGTGTGTGTGTGTGTGTGCGTGTGAAGGCAAGAGTTATATGGTTAGAACTTTAAAGAGTCTGTTCTCTCCTTCCTCTTGTTAAGGAAAGGTCTTTTCTTTCTGCTGCTTCAGGGTATACTTCCGGTTAGCTGACCAGTGAATATCAAGTTCTTCTCTTTGCCTCCCATCTCAGTGTAGGAATGCTAGGATTACAGAGGCACATCACTGATTCTAGTTATTCTAAAGGCTCAGGGAATCAAACCCAAGATATTAGGCTTATAAGGCAAGCACTTGCCATTTGAAATGTAAATAAAGAAAATATCTAATTTAAAAAAAATGAAAGAAATGAAGAACTATAAAAGGAGGCAGGGGGATTCTCCTAACTTCTATATTTTACCCTGAAACTCATGTGAAATCCTAAGGATGAACGTGAGGAACTTGAGAGAGTCTCAGAACTGGCTCACTTCTCTTTCAGTTAAGACCACATTTAATAAATTACTTTTCCTGCATTAAAAAAAAAAAAACACACTTGTAAGGGTAATTCTTGACAACTAATATTAGTAGTTGCTGCTAGAGTCTATGAGAAAGTTTTCCAGTGCAGAAGTATATATTCTACTGCAGTAACATGGAGGCAGTTCATTGCTGGCCAACTCTCGCAGAATTTCTTATGGAACTTTGGCTACTTGTTAGGTTCTTCTTTCTTCCACGCTTCTCCACTTTTTTTTTTCTTCCTTTCAACATCTTACCAATAGATAGCACAGAAATACTACAGAGGAAAGGAAAGAGATCCTTGAATAAAGTCATGAGTTTGAAAGGGGTGACATTAATATTACACTGTTTTCTGCTGATTAGGGAAGTTAATTTCCTCATAGCTAGTTTGAAATTCAATGTCAGGTTATTTAATTTCTTCGTTTCTTTTTGCACAGAACTACTTGACAAACTGCAAACAACAGTAACCAAAAACCACTACCCATCCTGCCTCTTGGAGATCTAGCATTTATATATCCACTGATTAGTCCCCAGAATTTCAAAAGTGCTAAATTATAGAAACTATTTACAGCTGGCAGTATCACACCCCTGCTAGAGCACAAGGCAAGTCATTGTCACCTGCAGTAGAGATCTGAATCAGTTCCATATCTGACATATAGGATTAAATTATAAATATATTCTTATTATATTTCTGTGATTATTTTTAAAGAAATAAAAATTCACAATTGTTCCTACTAAGGGTAGTGTCAGTTATAGCCTCAATCTTTTAACTACCTTTGCAGATACTTTAAACTGTGGAAAAGAGAAGCAAAACAAAAAATCACCTTTATTGTGTGCCACATTAAATATTTAAAGGCAAGTTTCAAAGAAAATTTCATGCTGTTTTATGATAATGTTTATATTTAATATATTTAACACCAGAAATTTATATGAGCATGTGTTAATTTTTTTTAAAGATTTACTTATTTATTTCATGTATATGTGTATACTGTAGCTTCCTTCAGACACACCAAAAGAGGGTGTCAGATACCATTACAGATGGTTGTGAGCCACCATATGGTTGCTAGGAATTGAACTCAGGATCTTAGGAAGAGCAGTTAGTGCTCTTAACCACTGAGCCAATGTCAAATTATTATTTTTTTTAATCTGTTAAGTTTTATAGAATCTTCATATAATTTGAAAATTTATAAAACTACCAACACACAGTTTTTACAAATTAACTCTATGCTTAAAACATAGACATATTCTTTAAAATTATGCAACATTAGAGACTCATATCCATAACCTTCCAGAACTAAGATTAAGAACTTTTAAAACACCAACAAATGTTCTTTCACACAAGTATTGGACATATTTTTTTCTCCAGTTTTCACCTAGGGTATCAATTATAATCCACAATCTGTCAGAATGTATAGGTTGAAAATGTACAGTCTTTTGCTTAGTATGAAGATTCTATCATACATATATCAATAACCAGTAATTCATTTTAGAATAAATTATATTGGCTGAGGAATCTTTGCTTTTTTGTTTTTATTCCTATCGTATTGAAAATTTGGTTGACTCGAAGTTCCTGTGTGTATAGAGATATTTTTTACAGTCATTAAAAATATATATAGTAGACATTTCAATTTCTTCCGAGTTTTATTTATGATTGGAATGGTTATAAGAATGAAGACTTTTTAGTAAAGTCATAATGTTTCCCAAAGTGTTTATGCTACTTCACATTACAGATGCTAGTGAATGAAATTTATTTATCTTTAAATAGTTTAAGTACTGGGAAATTTTATTCATATATATATGAATAAAATATATATATATATATATATATATATATATATATTAAATATTTGAGGAACACATAATCTATACCAGATTCTTGACTCTCTTCTATGTAAACTGCTGAACATAATGCTAGATCTCTATTTTCATTCACCTTAAATTCATTCAGGGACTGATTTGTAGTGGTAGATATGATTTGGGAGGGTGGGAAATAAAATTCA
>NC_034592.1:72308167-72321160 GCF_900095145.1 Mus pahari | reverse complement strand
AAAGTTCATGTTCACCCCTTCTTTTTAATTCCTTCAATTTGTCCCAAACTTTCTAATGTGCTTTTGTTAACAAAAGCATGTCTTCATAAATATAATGTTCTCTATCTCACAGTCTCTAGTTAGTACCCCCCATACGCAGATGGATGTGAAGGCATCTACTTGAGCATAAGCTTTTATATTAGGCATGGAGACATGTTAGTTGCTCCCATTCCATGCTGGATTTTTTAACCTGAATTAATGTTTTTAAGGTTTACACAGATAACAGAGTTCATGATTGCAAATCCCATCTCACATTCTAAAAACAGCATTTCCGACATTCCTTGCCATCCTTCAGTTTTTCCATTCTTCCCATTGCATTTTCTGCCTTGTTTTCTGATTCTTGTGGATAAGATAAATGAAACAAATGTCCCATTTAGAGCTAAGTACCCACAACAACCGATTCTCAAGATTTTGATCAGTTCTTGCTTTAGGAAGACTAGGTTTGATGAATGCTAGAAGCATCCAGGCCTAGGCACAGGGATAGTTAGAACACATAAAGAAAAACTCTTGGCTCAGCCCAATGCATAGGGCCATAAAGATTGAGACCAGCACTCATTCCATCCATTCATCTGAGGAAATAAAAACATTTATATTTACAACCACCCAAAAGGAGCAAAGTATCCCAACAACAGCCCTAAGAGTCAGAGACCCAGCCGTTACCACATAAAGGAGTCCCATAAGAAAATCTAAGCTAAAATCTGTAAAATATATTCAGAGGACCTGAAAAAAAAACTTGGTGGCCTTTGTTTACTTGCAACTTCAATCTCTGTGAGTTCATTTGCCTCTTGACTAGTTGATTCTAAGAAGCTTATTATTCTTGTATTCTCCATACCCTCTGCTCACAAATTCTTCTGCCTTCTTTTTTGTGATGTTCTGAGCTATTAACAAACAGAATTAATGAAGACATTCCATTCTCTCTATCTTCTGTCTCTATCTCTCTCTATCTCCTCCTGCCCCATCACTCTGTGTAATATTTGACTGTGGGTTTCCATTAATATCTGCTCTCTTCTGCCGAAGGAGGAAGTTTCTCTGATGATGACTGAATAAGGTACTGATCTATGAACCTATCAGAATGTGATTAGGAATTTTGATACTTTTTTTGTTTGTTTGTTTTTTGAGACAGGGTTTCTCTGTGTAGCCCTGGTTGTCCTGGAACTCACTCTGTAGACCAGGCTGGCCTAGAACTCAGAAATTTGCATGCCTCTGCCTCCTGAGTGCTGGGATTAATGGCATCCGCCACCACACCCTGCTTGATATATCTTTTTAGACCAGTAATGTTCAAATTTACTTTAGATCTCTGTGCTGCTTAACACACAAGTCTTGAGTTATCCAAGTAATGTCTGGTATAGGTTCATTCTTATGGAGTAGGCCTTATATCATATGAGTCTTCTCCCATAAGTTATGTGCTACTGATGTCCTAGCATATTTTGCAGGTAGAGTAGATTGTAGGCCAGAGAGTTTGCTGTGGTGCTGGTGTTTACATTCCTCTTTGGTAGCATGCAGAATACTTTCCATCTCCAAAGTGACTAGAACAAAATATTGAAGGCTCCATGTAGGCACATTCTTGACTTCTGTATATGCAATGAATTGTCCAGGTGTTTTCCACAGCAATGGGTCCTGCTCTCAGTTTTTGAAAAGTGATGCACTACATTAATAACTGCGTGGGCTGTTGGCAGATATTTTTGGAATACATTTGGCAAACAATATAATTCAATGAAATCCATTCCCATTACTGCCAAGATGTTTGCTGACAAGAGTTGGCCAATTGGGACAATGTATTCCCCATTATTATGATATCTCTTTAAGATTAATAAATATTTGAGGAAGTTTCCTGTCTTAGTCAGGGTTTCTATTCCTGCACAAACATTATGACCAAGAAGCAAGTTGGGGAGGACAGGGTTTATTCGGCTTACACTTCCATACTGCTGTCCATCACCAAGGAAGTCAGGACTGGAACTCAAGCAGGTCAGGGAGCAGGAGCTGATGCAAAAGCCATTGAGGGATGTTCTTTACTGGCTTGCTTCCACTGGCTTGCTCAGCCTGCTCTCTTATAGAACCAAGACAACCAGCCCAGAGATGGTACCACCCACAAGGGGCCCTCCCCCCTTGATNACTAATTGAGAAAATGCCTTACAGCTGGATCTCATGGAGGCATTTCCCCAACTAAAACTCCTTTCTCTGTGATTACTCCAGCCTGTGTCAAGTTGACACAAAATTAGCCAGTACATTTCCACTGTAGTATGTTCCCATATCATCCCTCAACTATTCCTCATTTCCAGCTGTCTTTCGCCAGCCACATTCTCTGCTTCTACTCACTCTCTTCTCATTTGATAATCCCGTCCATGCCTTCAAATACCTCTGGACTTCCTGTAAAATCTATTCTATTTCCCAATATGTCAGAGATCTATGTGTCTCCCCAGTCTCTTACTTTGTATCTAACCTCTCTGTGTTATACAGATTGTAAGTGATAGCATTTGTTCTATATATTAAAGCAATAGATATTAGATGAGATGAGCAGGTGCAGAAGCCCCTATATCTGCTTGAAGATGACTAAAATTTTGAGAATGGTTGGGAAGTAGTGGCATGTGGGAAGCAAGTGTGGCCAAGCCCTGTGATCCCTGTTTACCAAGAACCTGAGCCTGCACATTTGTAAGATCCTGTGCTGCCTACCTGATGAGTCACTGGCCTATCACTGTGTGGACTTCCTGCATGCAGGGCTCTTGTTCAGAGTGTTCTGAATGCTGATTGGATCCAGGAGAGGGGAGAGGGATAAGAGGTAGAGGACTGATGAAAAACAAAAACAGATGAGCTGGAGTTAAAGACGAAAATTGTTGGAGAAACCTTCCTTGGCATTCATGTTTTTTCCCCCCATCTCTGCTGGTCAGAGTGCAGGGTTGCGGCATCTGGTGGCCCATATGGGGAAGAAAAGAAGAAAATGCCAAGTAAGAAGCAGAAAAGAAAGCAAAAGCAGAAACCAGGTAGAAGGAACAGGAAGTCAAAGAAAAGCATAGACAAGCTGAATTAGAAGCTGTTCGGTTGGCTAAGGAGAAAGAAGAGGAAGAAGTTAGAAAAAAAAAAGGCAGAAATGTCAGAACTCGTGCAAGAGATGGAATGAGAAAAAGGAGCTACAGGGGAGTTCTGTGGTAAGAAAGAATTAATCTAGCACTAGGAAGAGGCTCCCGGGTAGAGGTATGAAGTTAGGCTCCTGGTACAGGGACGAAGTTAGGCTCCCGGTGTAGGGACGAAGTTAGACTCCTGGTGTTGGGATGGAGTTAGGAAAGTCTAGCCTCCAAAAGGGATGGAAAACCTCAGATATGAAGCCATGGGATCTGCCTCTTCAAACGTGAAAGTAAAAATCGCATTAGTGCTGCTTCTCAAATGAAGCAGAGTTAAATTAAAAAATGAAACTCTCGACAAATTCTTGGAAACAATAAAGAGGCACCCTGGTTTCTAGAAGAGGGCTATGTGAAACCCTGATATTGGGAATGACTAGGTCGAGACTTGCAGGCAGAGGATTCGACTACCCTATTACCGTTGGACATTCTAACCATTTGGAATTTAGTCAAATTTTGCCTGACAGACAAGAGTGGAAAGTTTACTGCTGAGATAGAAAAAGGGGTAGGAGTGGTTTATGTGGAAGGAGATGCCCCACGAGTTCATCTGTTCCCTTCTCTATCTGCACAAGCGATAGAATTACATGTCCTACAAGTGTTCCTAGAAATTGAAGAGGCCTTTAATTTGATTTCGGATTACCAGTATGTGGTCCAAGCAGTTCAACAATTGGAAAATATAGGATTAATTAAGGCAGTATCCATTGTTTTTGACCTTTTATCATCTTTACAAAAATGTATATGGGGTAGAAAAAATCCTTTTTGTATTATTCATATTAGACCCCATACTGGACTCCCTGGGCATTGACAGAGGCAGACATGCACATGGGTACAGTGTTCACCTTTTTGTCCACCTCCCCTTTTCAGATTAGCCAGGAATTCCACACAAATTTTCATGTTAATGCAGAAAACCTGAGAAGAAAATTTAACATCACATGAGAACAAGCTCACGAAGTCGTATTGAAATGTGCCCATTGTGTTTCCCTGTTGCCTCAAAAGACCATAGGGGTAATTCTCAGAGAACTTAAACCATTAGCAATCTGACAAACGGATGCTACCCATATTTCTGAATTTGGATATTTTAAGTATGTCCATATATCAGTGCATACCTGCTCAGGTGCTATTTTTGCCACTGCTCATGCTGGGGAAAAGGCGCAACTCATTATTGCTCATTGCCTTCATGTCTTTGCTGCATGGGGTATGCTGAGACAAATTAAAACAGATAATGGACCTGCTTATACATCACAAAAATTTTTACACTTTTGTCAAGCTTTGGGAATACATTTGGTTCATGGCCTGTCCTACAATCCCCAGGGCCAAGGCATTGTGGAAAGAGCAAATGCAACTTTAAAATATGCTTTAATTAAACAAAAAGAGGGAATGGGCGTACAATTTAAGTCCCCCAAAGATAAATTAAATCTTATTCTTTTTATTCTTAATTTTTTAAATTTGGATTTTGATGGCCATTGTGNTGCNGATCGTCATTGCTCTCCACATGTTGCTAAATCTGTGTCTGTCCTATGGAGGGACATCCTTACTGGACAATGGACAGGCTCTGATCAGGTTTTTGGTATGGACACGGGGAGCAGTGTGCATCTTTCCACAGGATCAAGAAAATTCCCTCTGGATGCCAGAACGCTTGACACGACCATGCAGAGACCTACTGATAAGCATGGTGATGGCTCAGGGGAGAGGGTTATGGGGGATAGTGAAGGCCCTTCCCCAACTGGTTCCCCTGAATGTTGATGCGGGAGTTTATCCCAGATTCTGTGTAATGCCTTGTTTAATGTACCCGTGAAGGGGAGTCTGTGCTTTTCTGTGGGAAATAATTGTAAACTTACTTCTGTATGTATGGTACCTCCCTTTTTCTTTTTAGTTAGTAATAGGACTAGTTCTTTGAATTAGAATGCTCCAATATCACAGACTTTTTGTCTCAATGCTGGAATGCTACTAGAACCCCCCTGGCGATGGTGATCAGAATACCCACAGCCATACCCTGGCCTCTGGAGCTGCAGGAGGGTCAGTTGTCAGTGCTCCTAAGGAATAGGAGAGATTTTGGAATTACAGCTGCCATCATTACAGCAGTGATTGGAGATGCTGTGGTGGATGGTATGCATGTGCAGGCGGACGCAGGCCGACCAACAACTGCTGACTCAAGCTATGGCGGCTAAAGAGTCAGGTAGTTAACCCCATGTTTGGCTCAGTATGATGAATCATTAATCCATGATGGGTAAGACTCTCACATGTGCATACCAACCTAAGACAGGTTGGTGAACATGAGTTCAGCACACCAATGACAAGTAAGGATGTAACATGGTTGAGGGCAACCTAAGACAGATGTGATCCCAGAGCCAAGTTAATTAAACAAAAAGGGGGATATGTGAGAAGTAGGTGTGGCCAAGCCCTGTGATCCCGTTTACCAAAAACCTGAGCCTATGCACTAGTAAGATCCTGTGCTGTTCACCTGATGAGTCACTAGCCTATCACCATGTGCCATGCCTGCATGCATGGCTTGTGTTCAGAGCCTGCTGATCGCTGATTGGATCCAGGAGAGGGGAGAGGGATAAGAGGCAGAGGACTGATGAAAAACAAAAACAGGATGAGTCAGAGATAACGCGGAAAGTTGTTGGAGAAACCTTCCTTGGCATTCCTGTTATTTTTTTTCCCTTCTCTGCTGGTTGGAGTACATTGTTGCTGCAGTGACACATGCCTTTAATCCCAACACTTGGAAGGCCGAGGCAGGTGGATTTCTAAGATTGAGGCCAGCCTTGTCTACAGATTGAATTCCAGGACAGCCAGGGCTACTCAGAGAAACCAAGACTCAAAAAAATTTTTTTTAGAATGCTACAAAAATATTTACCATGCTACAAAATAAGTGTCAACAAAACAACAAATATTGGTTAATTACTTACATATGTGACTCCACAGGCAAACTTGAGTAGTGAATATATTACTAAAGAAGAGGTTGTTTTTGCTAGATTCCCCCAAAGGGCAAGGACATGGTAAGATGTCCAGCAACAATGGGAAAGATCCTGATCCAGTAGGCAACCACAATCTGTACATAGAATTTGTAGTTCATGAGAGCTACATAAATCAATGGCTTTCAAATGGCAATGTAATTTTCATAGGCCATTACAGTTAGCATGAGGCACTCAGTGCCTGAATATATAGGGCCAAAGAAGACTTCTGTTACACGGTTCAGGAAAAACACGTTTCCTTCTTCTGTACAAATTTTATAACAATTTTGGCATGGTGACTATTATATAACAGGTTTCAATTCTTTTTATATCCACCCATTTATCACTTTTTACAAATCAGACTCTAGATTTTTCCTTTGGGGTTTTTTATTTTTTTGTTTTGTTTTGTTTTTTTGGTTTTGTTTTTGTTTTTCTTTGGTTGTTTTTTCCTAATTCAAATGACTTTTTAGCTCTACATTTGTACTATAATAACATCTTTTCCTTAAATCAGCTCTTTCTTTTTTTCATTTATTAATTTATTGATTGATTTATATTCTGATCATGGCTCTTAGTACCTCCAGGTTTCCCTCACACATCACTTACCCATACCCCCTTGCTTTTCCTCTGAGAAGGAGGCCCTCCCTGGGTATCCTGCAACCTTAGCACATCAAATCCCTGAGGAGGTAGATCTCTACCACTGAGACCATATAAGCCAGTCCAAACATGAGCCCAAGATCCAAAGGCAGTCAACAACTTTAGAAACAGCCAGCATTCCAAATTAGAGGACTGCATGAAGAACAAACTGAATATCTGATACATATGTGCCCAGACTGTGTATTTTTATTGTTGGTGGTACAGTCCCTGACAGCCCCAATTGTCCAGATAAGTTGACTCTGTTGGTTTTCCTGTGGAGTTCCTATTACCTCCAAGGATCAAAAAACTCCCTGAGCTCCATCCAGTGTTTGACTATGGGTCTCTGTATCTATTTCAGTCATCATCTAAGTGGAGCCTCTCAGAGGACAGCCATGCAAGCATAAAAGATATCATTGATAGTGTTAGAGACTGGTGCTTGTCCATGGGGTGAATCTCAAGTTGGAAAAGTTATTGGCTGGCCATTTCTTCAATCTCTCCTCCATCTTTGTCTTTGCAATTTTGTAGA
The DNA here is from genome assembly GCF_900095145.1 of Mus pahari. NCBI lineage: Eukaryota > Metazoa > Chordata > Mammalia > Rodentia > Muridae > Mus > Mus pahari. The sequence goes on along the minus strand of NC_034592.1, from coordinate 72,313,895 downwards.
CAAGACAAATTTTGGGTTGAAAGTTAAAAAAATATATAAAAAAATTAAAAAAGAATAATAAAGCTGTAAAGAACATAGTTAAGCAAGTGTCCTTGTGGTATAGTAGGGCTTCTTTTAGGCTTATGCTCAGGTGTGGTACATGTGGCTCTTGAGGTAAAACTAGTCCTAGTTTTCTTATTGACTCCCAGAGTAGTTGTACTAGTGTGTACTCTCACCTGCAATAGAAGAGTGCTCCCATACTCAAAAGCATAGGCATTTGAATGTTTTATCTTAGCCATTCTCATTGGTGCATGATTAAATTTCAGGGTCATTTATATTGGCATTTCCCTTGTGACTAATGATATTGACCATTTATTTAAGTGTTTCTCTGACATTTGAGATTCTGTTGTTAAGAATTATGTGCTTAGCTCTGTACCCCATTATTATTATTTTATTTTTTCACATTTCAAATGTGTCCCCATTTCCAGTTCCCCCTTTCTGATCCTCCCAACCCATTCACCCCTGCCTTTTGCCTCCAAGAGGATGCTTTCCTACCCCACCCACCCATTCCTACCTCACCACACTTGTCTTGGTCATGAAGCTTCCACAAGACCAAACACATCCCCTCCCACTGAAGCCAGACAAGACAGTCTTCTGCTACATATGTAGCAGTCAACAGATCAGTCCATGTATGCTTTGACTGGTGGCTTAGTCCCTCTGAGGGTTTCTGTTAGTTGATACTGTTGTTCTTCCTATGGTGTTTCTACCTTTTAAGCTCCCTCAGTTCTTCCCCTAAGTCTTCCATAGGAGTTCTTAGGGTCAGTCCAATGGTTCACTGTAATTATCTGCATCACTCTCAGTCAGGTGCTAGTATAGTGTCTCAGAGAACAGCCTTGTTAGGCTCTTGTCTATAAGCACAACATGGCTTCAGCAAAAATGTCTGGGTTTCGTGTCTGCCCATGGGTTAAATTCCTAGGTGGGGAAGTCTCCAGATATCCTTCCCTTCATTCTCTGCTCTGTTTTTTGTCCCTTCATTTCCTTTAGACATGAAAAAAAATCCTTTTTTATTTGGGTTATTTGATTTGATGTGTCTAACTTCTTGAGTTAATTATATATTTGAGATTTTAGCCCTCTTTCAGATGTAGGATTGGTGAAGATTTTCCCAATCTGTAGGAAGATGTTTGTCCTAGTGACAGTATCCTTTGGCTATGAGAAGTTTTTGAGTTTCATGAGGTCCCATTTTTTAATTATTGATCTTAGAGCCAGAACCATTAGGGTTCTGTTCAGGATGTTGTCTCCAGTAAGTAGGTTCAAGATTATGTCTCACTTTCTCTCCTATTTAATTTAGAGTATCCAATTTTATATTGAGATCTTCAATCCATTTAGACTTGGGTTTTTTTTTTTACATGGTGATTAATATGTATCTATTTGCATGTACCTAAAGAAATGTTCAACATCCTTAGTCATCCAGAAAAAAAAAAATGAGATTCCACCTCATAGAAGCCAGAATTGCTAAAATGAAAAACTCAGGTGACAGCAGGTGCTGGTGAGGATGTGGAGAAAGAGGAACACTCCTCCATTCCTGGTGGGATTGCAAGCTCGTACAACCACTCTGGAAATCAGCCTGAAAGTTCCTCAGAAAATTGTACATATTACTTCCTGAGGACCTAGGTATACCACTTCTGAGCATACACTCAAAATTTTCTCCAATATATAACAAGGACCCATGCTCCACAATGTTCATAGCAGATCTTTTCTTCTTCTTGTATTTTCTTCAATTTTTTTCTTCTCCACAGTATTCAGAGAGATCTTTTCATTTTCTGATTTTTCCTTTCAAAATTTTTCTGAAGAGACTTGAAGTTCTTGCTATACAAGTCTTTCCTACAATTTCTTAGAATTACACAACAATATTTTATATCTTTTGTGGGAATTGTTAAGGGTAGTGTACTTCTATAGTACTACTGATGGATCCAGAAATACCACTCCTTGGCATATACCCAGTAGTTGCTACAACATGTAATAAGTACACATGCTCCACTATGTTCATAGCAGCCTTTTTTATAATACCCAGAAGCTAGAAAAATCACAGATGTCCCTCAACAGAGGAATGGATACAGAAAATGTGGTACATTTACACAATGTAACTCAGCTATTAAAAATAATGAAATTATGAAATTCTTAGGCAAATGTATGGATCTGGAGGATATCATCTTGAGTTAGGTAACCCAATCACAAAAGAACACATATGATATTCACTCACTCATAAAGGAACATTAGCCCAGAAGCTTGGAATACCCAAGATACAATTCACAAAACACATGAAACTCAAGAAGGAAGACAGAAGTGTGAATACTTTGATCCTTCTTAGAAGGGGGAACAAAATACCCATGGAAGGAGTTACAGAGACAAAGTGTGGAGCAGAAACTCAAGGAACGACCAGCCAGAGGCTGCTTCACTTGGGAATCCCCCCCATATACAATCAACAAACCCGGACAGTATTGTGGATGCCAACAAAAGCTTGCTTACAGGAGCCTGATATAGCTGTCTTCTGGGAGACTCTGCCAGTACCTGACCAATCCAGAAGTGGATGCTCACAGTCATCCATTGAACAGAGCACAGGGTTCCCAAAGACGAAGCTAGAGAAACTCCCATCTCCATGCTGAGATTTGATCTAACATATACCAATCTTGTGCATTTGGTCTGAATCACTGTGATCTCATATGCACAACTGTCTTGCTTTTTCTGGGAAGCAGTTTCTTCGCAATCATCTACAACCTCTATCTCTTACACTCTTTTTATAAGTATTCATGAATTTGGAATAGGAATTGCAGTGTGTATGTGTGTGTTTGTCTGTTTCTGTGCATGTGTGTATGTGTGTATGTATCTGTTTTTCTGCTTAGGGCTGAGCATTCCACAATCTTGCCTGCTGCATGCAGACATATTATATGTCTCTGTGTTAATTAGTATCTACTGTAAATAGTAACATCTGAAATCATGACTGTAAAATTTATTAATCTACAGGTATAAAGACAAATCATTAGGAGTTTGTTTAATATTATCTCAGTTGTTTAATATCAATCTGAATATGTTCTCCTGTACCATCTGTGACCTGTCTAACCATAAACAATCTGGCCTGACAGTGGTGGCAGTTACAGGTTTCATCTTGTAAAGTGAAACTTAAATCCAATCAGAAAACAGTTGTTTGCTCCCATGGTATTTATGTCACTACCATAGCAATGATAACTTGCCAGGGTATTTATTATTGTAGCTCTTAGGTATCATGACTGATATGAATAATGCTTAATACTCACTTCAAGAAGCATGTCTGGCACCATAAAAAGCTATAAATTCAGTGAGTGGGTATAAAGCTTTCATATGAGTACCAAATTGATTCCTAACATTCTTTGAGTCAAATAAATGAAGTCTTCAAAATTGGTCTTTCCATCGAGTTCTAGAAGGTAAACAAAAGTGATGACAACATCCTGTATGGTTTCTTACCCCATTATCGGGTAATTTGTTTTTAAATTTTTCGTGTATATATTATATACTAAATATTTTATTTATACATATGTATATTATATATACATATTTATCTATGTATATATTTTATTTTAGAAACTTTTACAGTAGGATAATTCTACATCATTGGAGTATGATAGAGTATAACAGACAAAAAACAGATTAAGAAGAAAGCTAAATAACATTGCAGATATAATTTTTTATTGGATATTTTCTTTATTTACATTTCAAATGCTATCCCCAAAGTTCCCTATACCCTCCCCCCACAGGCTCCCCTACCCATCCAATCATACTTCTTGGCCCTGGCATTCCCCTGTACTGGGGCATATAAAGTTTGCAAGATGTAGGGGCCTCTCTTCACAATGATGGCCAAATAGTCCATCTTCTGCTACATATGCAGTTAGAGATACGAACTCTGTGGGTACTGGTTAGTTCATATTATTGTTCCACCTATAGGGTTGCAGATCCCTTCAGCTCCTTGAGTACTTTCTCTAGGTCCTCCATTGGGGGCCCTGTGTTCCATCCTATAGATGAATGTGAGCATCCACTTCTGTGTTTGCCAGGCACTGGCATAGGCTCATATGACACAGCCATATTAGGGTTCCTTCAACAAAATCTAGCTGGTTTATGCAATAGTGTCTGGGTTTGGTGGCCAATGATGGGATGGATCCCCAGTTGGGGTAGTCTTAGATTGTTCATCATTTCATCTTTGCTCCAAACTTTGTCTCTGTAACTCCTTTCATGGGTATTTTGTTCCCTAGTCTAAGGAAGAATGAAGTATCCACTCATTGGTTTTCCTTCTTCTTGGTTTTCTTGCATTTTCAAATTATATCTTGGGTATTCTAAGTTTCTGTGCTAAAATCCACTTATCAGTGAGTGCATATCTAGTGATTTCTTTTGTGATTGTGTTAACTGACTAAGGATGATATCCTCCAGATACATCCATTTTCCCAAGAATTTCATAAATTCATTGGTTTTTTTTTTTTTAGTAGCTAAGTAGTACTCAATTTTATAAATGTACCACATATTCTGTATCCATTACTCTGTTGAGAAAGATTTGGGTTGTTTCTAGATTCTGGGTATTATAAATAAGTCTGCTATGAACATAGTGGAGCATGTGTCCTTATTACCAGTTTGAACATCTTCTGGATATGCTCAGTAGAGGTACTGCTGGATCTTCCTGTAGTACTATTTCCATTTTTCTGAGAAACTGCCAAACTGAATTCCAAAGTGGGTGTACAAGCTTGCAATTCCACGAGCAATGTGGGAGTGTTCCTCTTTCTCCACAGCCTTACCAGCATCTGCTGTCGCCTGAATTTTTGATCTTAGCCACTCTGACTGGTGTGAGATGGAATCTCAAGGTTGTTTTGATTTGCATTTCCCTGATGATTAAGGATGTTGAGCAACTTTTCAGATGCTTTTCAGCCATTTGTTATTCCTCCATTGAGAATTCTTTGTTTAGTTCTGTACCCCATTTTTTAATGGGGTTATTTGAATTTCTGGAGTCCAACTTCTTGAGCTCTTTGTATATACTGGATATTAGTTCCCTATCAGATTTAGGATTGGTAAAAATCCTTTCCCAATCTGTTGGTGGCCTTTTTGTCTTGTTGACAATGTCTTTTTCCTTACAGAAGCTTTGCAATTTATGAGGTCCCATTTGTCAATTCTTGATTTTACAGCACATGCTACTGCTGTTCTGTTTAGGAATTGTCCCCCTGTGCCTATATCTACGAGTCTTTTCCCTACTTTCTCCTCTATAAATTTCAGTGTCTCTGGTTTTATGTGGGGGCCTTTGATCCACTTAGACTTGAGCTGTGTACAAGGAGATAAGAATGGATCAAGTCTCATTCTTCTACATGAAAATCTCCAGTTTTGCCAGCAACATTTGTTGAAAATGCTGTCATTTTTTACACTGGATATTTTTAGTTCCCTTGTCAAAGATCAAGTTACCATAGGTGTGTGGATTCATTTCTGGGTCTTCAATTCTATTCCATAGATCTACCTGTCTGATGCTGTTCCAGAACCTTGCATTTTTTTTTTTTAAACAATTGCTCTGTAGTAGAGCTTAAGGTCAGGCATGGTGATTCCACCAGAGGTTCTTTTATTGTTGAGAACAGTTCTTGCTATCCTAGATTTTTTATTATTCCAGATGAATTTGCAAATAGTACTTTCTAATTCAGTGTAGAGTTGAGTTGGAATTTTGATGGGGCTTACATTGAATTTGAAGATT
>NC_034592.1:72299511-72307657 GCF_900095145.1 Mus pahari | reverse complement strand
TTGATGAATTTCCATATATTAAACCATCCCTGCATCCCTGGGATAAAGTCTACTAGATGGATGATCTCTTTGATATGTTCTTGGATTTGGTTTGCAAGCTTTTTATTGAGTATTTTTGCATCGATATTCATAAGGGAAATTTGTCTGAATTTCTCTTTTTTGTTGGATCTTTGTGTGGTTTAGGAATCAGAGTAATTGTGGCTTCATGGAATGAATTGGGTCGAATACTTTCTGTTTTTATTATGTGTAATAGTTTGAGGAGCGTTGGAATTAGGTCTTCTTTGAAGGTTTGATAGTACTCTGCACTAAACCCACCTGGTCCTGGACTTTTTTTGTTTGGGAGACTATTGAAGACTGCTTCTATTTCTTTAAGTGTAGTGGGACTGTTTAGATCATTAATCTGATCCTGATTTAAATTTTGTACCTGGTATCTCTCTAGGAAGTTTTCCATTTCATCCAGGTTTTCTAGTTTTTTTGAGTATAGCCTTTTGTAGTTGGATCTGATCATGTTGTGGATTTCCTCAGGTTCTGTTGTTATATTACCTTTTTAATTTCTGATTTTATTAATTAGGATACTGTCCCTGTGCCCTCTGGTAGTCTGGCTAAGGTTTTATCTCTCTTGTTGATTTTCTCAAAGAACCAGCTCCTGGTTTGGTTGATTCTTTGAATAGTTCTTTTTGTTTCCACTTCGTTGATTTCAGCCCTGAGACTGATTATTTCCTGCTGTCTACCCCTCTTGGGTGAGTTTGCTTCATTGAGTTCTAGACCTTCTAGGTGTGCTGTCAGGCTGCTAGTGTATGCTCTCTCTAGTTTGTTTGTTTGTTTGTTTGGAGGCAGTCAGGTCTATGAGTTTTCCTCTTATAACTGCCTTCATTGTGTCCCATAAGTTTGGGTATGTTTTGGCTTTATTTCCATTAAACTCTAAAAAGTGTGTAATTTCTTTCTTTACTTCATCCTTGACCAAGAAATCATTGCGTAGAGTGTTGTTCAGTTTCCACGTGAATGTTGGATTTGTATTATTTATGCTGATATGGAAGATCAGCCTTGTTCCATGGTGATCTGATAGGATGCATGAGATAATTTCAATATTTTTGTATCTGTGGAGGCCTTTTTTGTGACCAATTATATGGTCAATTTTGGAGGAGGTACTATGTCATTCTGAGAAGGTGTATCCTTTTGCTTTAGGGTAAAAAGTTCTATAGATATCTATTAAATCCATTTGTTTCATAACTTCTGTTAGTGTTCATGTATCTTTGTTTAGTTTATGTTTCCAGGATCTGTCCATTGGTGAGACTGGGTTGTTGCAGTCTCCCACTATTATTGAATGAGGTGCAATGTGTCCTTTGAGCTTTACTAAAGTTTCTTCAATGAATGCTGCTGACCTTGTATTTGGAGCATAGATATTCAGAGTTGAGAGTTCATCTTGGTAGNTTTTACATTTGATGAGTATGAATTGCCCCTCCTTGTCTTTTTTGATAACTTTGGGTTGGAAATCAATTTTATTTGATATTAGAATGACTACTCCAGCTTGTTTCTTTGGACCATTTCCTTGGAAAATTGTTTTCCAGCCTTTCCCTCTCAGGTAGTGCCTGTCTTTTTCCCTGAGGTGGGTTTGCTTTAAGCAGCAAAATGTGGGGACCTGTTGGTCTAGCCAGTCTATTAGTCTATGGGTAATTGAGTCCATTAATGTTAAAAAAAATTAAAGCAATTTTTGCTTCATGTTATTTTTATTGTTAAAGGTGGGATTTTGTTCTTGCGACTGTCTTCTTTTAGGTTTGTGGAAGAATCACTTTCTTGCTTTTTCTAGAGTGTAATTTCTGTCCTTGTGTTCATGTTTTCCGTTTATTATCCTTTGAAGGGGTAGATTCGTGGACAGATATTGTGTGAATTTGGTTTTATCATGGGATATTTTGGTTTCTCCATCTATGATAAGTGAGAGTTTTACTGGGCTGGCTTTTGTGTTTTCTTAGGATATGCATAACATCTGTCTAGGACCTTCTGGCTTTCATAGTCTCTAGTGAGAAGTCTGATGTAATTCTAATAGACCTGCCTTTATATGTTATTTGACCTTTTTCCCTTACTGCTTTTAATATTCTATCTTTATTTAGTGCATTTGTTGTTCTGAATATCGTGTGTTGGGAGGAATTTCTTTTCTGGTCCAGTCTATTTGGAGTTCTGTAGGCTTCTTTTATGTTCATGGGCATCTTGTTCTTTAGGTTCGGGAAGTTTTCTTCTGTAATTTTGTTGAAGATATTTGCTGGCCCTTTAACTTGAAAATCTTCATTCTCATCTACTCCTATTATCCAAAGGTTTGGTCTTCTCATTGTGTCTTGGATTTCCTGGATGTTTTGAGTTAGGATCTTTTTGCATTTTGCATTTTCTTTGATTTTTGTGCCCATGTTCTCTGTGGAATCTTCTGCACCTGAGATTCTCTCTTCCATCTCTTGTATTCTGTTGCTGATACTGGAATCTATGGTTCCTGATTTCTTTCCTAGGGTTTCTATCTCCAGAGTTGTCTCACTTTGTGTTTTCTTTACTGTTTCTACTTCCCTTTTTAGGTCTTGGATGGTTTTGTCCAATTCCATCACCTGTTTGGTTGTGTTTTCCTGTAATTCTTTAAGGGATATTTGTGTTTCCTTTTTAAGGACTTCTACCTGTTTAGCCTCATTTTCCTGTAATTCTTTAAGGACTTCTACCTCTTTAGTAGTGTTCTCCTGTATTTGTTTAAGTGAGCTACTTAAGTTGACAGAGATACCAAACTTGTGGAAATTTTAGTACAAATATACTCAGGGAAAATCAGGTGCCAGAAGGAGCAGTGATGTTATATACTACAAAGTATAGGAATACATGGCTTTTCAAGGACTTAAAATTAATATTTCTTCCACTTGTTCCCATGGCTACATGGAGATCCACAATTTAATGTTTGCCTCATTGAGTTTTGGTCTGGTGTTGGTTCTGCCTTGTCATAAACTGTATGCTTAAGATTTTATCTCAAATCCCATAAGGCATTATTATAGTAGACTTTTGAACAATTTTGAACTCTTATGGGTTTTTAATGATAATTAAACATATGTTGTTATTAGATGTCTATGAGAATTGTAAAATAATGCTATATTTAAAGATGAAATCCTTCCAAATGGCTCATATAGTAAATGGTTAGCTTCTAATGGGTAGTAATATATAAATATTTGAAATATAAGCATATACATATTCAATAGATTACCTATAAGTTGTCATTGGTGGTGACTTGTTTAACTTGTCTCTACATTAAAATGTATATATATTCAAGTTTAAACCATTTGAATAGTCTTGATACAAAATGTCCATTTCACCAAAATTTCCTCATGATTCTTCTCTTCAAGGCCCAAATACTAAAAACAAAACTGAATTTACTCTTCTGGAGCCAAATAATATATCATATCTTAAGTTTTATAAAAATATTTAAAATACAATTTTGGTCTTTATAACTGTGTAATTTTCTGTTATAAATGAGTATTGTAAAATTAATTTTTATTTCCTGTGATGAAGGAAGGAGATGAGTGTTGTATGCAAGCTGTGCACATACATGTCTTGGGCTGATCCCAGAGCACTTCCTTCTCTGTTCTAACTACACTTAGACCTACGCCAAGAAGATTCTCACTCCCATAAAATCTAATCTTGTGCAATCATGGACCTTGGAGGCTTCATATTCTAGCCTCTGTCTTCTAAGCTAGGCTTAGAATGTCTCAGCCTTTGAGACTTACTGCTGATAAGCTATTTCTTTCTAGTTTTTTCTGAACTATTGCTGGCTGATTCAGCTCAAAAGTCCTCTCTGAGCTGATTGATTTAAACTGGTTTCCCGTAGTTTCTCTTTGAATTGCTCTGCTTGGCCTCAAATTAACTCTGGCAGTCCATTCTAAACTCTGGCTCCTTCTCAGTTTCTGATTTCTTCTGTATTTATGTGCGACCTGACTGTGAAACTGTCCTGGTAAAATTGCCATGTCTGTCTCTGTATCTGCCTCTGTATCTGTCTCTGTCTCTGTCTCTCTGTCTCTCTGTCTCTCTCCCTCTGTCTGTCTGTCTCTGTCTGTCTCTGTCTATCTCTCTGTCTCTCTGTCTCTCTGTCTATGTTCCTCTTAAATCACTTCTATTTTCTGTTTGTTCTCACTAGAGTTTGGCATATTCCACTTCTGACTCATTCTTCAAAATCTTTCTCTGCTTCCTAACTTTATCTGCACCTTCAATAAATGTCACTTTCAAACATGGCTCCTTCCATCTATAAACCAACCTTACTTCCATTGTTTGAGATTAAAGTGCGTACTTACAGTATGTCTGTATTAAATCCAGATCACACTGTAATCCAGACTGTGTCTGCGTTCCATTTGGATCCCAAAAACCTTGATCATTGTATGTAATCTCTAGAGCAGTCATGTTGCTGGATGCAAACTGGTACATGTGCTACTTCTTGGGATATTGATTTTAAATTACAGAGTTAATATGTAGTAGTATATTATTTCTTTGTTTTCAAGTTAAATAACCACTACTGACTTTAGCAATAACATTTGTTTCAAAATAGAGTGTTTTATTTATTAATATAAATTTTCATTTATGTAAAGAACTAGGAAGATACCTCTGTCAAGCATTTTTATAAAACAAAAATTATGTACTGTTATATTAGAACTTTCAAAGCTAATAATAATGTATAATCACAGAACCAATATGCAATGTGGAAAATAGATCCAATTACATATTATTTTATACAAACATTTATGCAAACAGTGGATCCTTTCTGTATAATTTCCTATTATTTGGAGGAAGCTTAAGGTGGGGATTTTCTCCTCATAGAAAGGCTTCTATTTTTTGAAAAATTAAATAATAACGATGAAATATTACTCATGTTGCCTAACATTGCATTGACTATATCTAACTGTATGGGAAAGGAAAGAAGAATTTTTTTTCTTTTACTCTTCTTGCATGTATTACATCCAACCTTCAGTTTCCCCTCTTAGCTTTCTCCCAATCCCTCCACCTCACCTTACCTCTCCCAAGATCCATTCCTACTCTTGTGTCCCTTCAGAATGGAGCAGACCTACCCGGGATATCAACTGTACAAAGCATAACACTTTGCACTAATACTAGGCACATATTGTTATATCAAAGCTAGAGGAAGCAACCCAGTAGTTATACATCAAGTATGAAAAAGTATCCCAAAAGCAGGCAAAAGAATCAGAAAAAAATAACATAAAGAACATAGACACCAATATTTTATAAGGACATTTTGGCACCAGGAAAGTACAACCATTTTTTATTGACTTATAAAGCTCTTTTTACCAGTATAATGCAAGGAGAAACACTGATGTTGAAAAATAAAACACTGTCAATGAGCTTACAGTTATGTTTGAAGCATAGAGTCGATTATGAAAACAACATATTATCAATTTATTTACTCATTTACAAGATGAAATTATGTGTTAATTAAATGCTTAAAAACATTATATAATTTAATTGGCTTTAATTGACTCACTATGCTGACAATCTGATAAATAATTTTTTCAGTGCCCCTGTGACATCCTTGTTCCTTAGGCTGTATATCAAGGGATTGAACAGCGGAGTCAAAATGGTGTAAAACAGAGAGAGAAGTTTGTCTGTCTCTTCATACTTATTGGAATTAGGTTTTAAATAGGTGATACTAGCTGATCCATAGAATAAAAATACAACTATAAGGTGGGAAGAACAGGTAGAAAAGGCTTTTGTCCTTCCTGTGTTTGATGGCAACTTTAAAATGGTTGAGATGATCCTACTGTAAGATGCAAGGATTAACATGAATGGGACAGTGACAATCAATACAACAAAAATAAAGACCACAAGTTCATTCTCAAAGATGTTCCCACATGCCAATCTGAGTAGTGGAGGCATATCACAGAAGAAATGGTTAATTTGATTAGATTCACAGAAGGGCAGAGACAAAATCTGATATGTCTGTCCCACCTGAATAGGAACACCAATGACCCAGGAACCAACAACTAACTGGGTACACACCTTGGAACTCATGACTACAGGATAGTGCAGAGGATTGCAGATGGCCACATAGCGATCATAGGCCATCACAGCCAGGAGGAAGCATTCAGTGCCCCCCAGGATAAGGAATAGACACATTTGTGTAGCACAGGCAAGAAAGGAAATATTTCCTTTCAGTGTGAAGAGATCCATAAGCATTCTAGGAAGAGTGACAGAAACATAACAAATTTCTAGGAAAGAAAAGTTGCTGATGAAAAAGTACATAGGGGTTTGCAGAGTGGGTTCAACCCTTGTGATTAGAATGACGATGCCATTTCCCAGAATGATAATCATGTAGATGAAGAGGAAGATTCCAAAGAGAAACCAGTGCAATTGGGGAATATCAGAAAATCCCAAGAGAACAAATTCTATAGGTACAGTAAGATTTGTGTCTGTGATTTTAAATTTGTTTGCTCTTTGTAGGTTCACATATTTGGATTGCATTTTCTTCTCAAACCAAATTGGGATTGTGTTTTAGTCTTTATAACTTCTAAGGGATTTTTGTGAATCTTGACGGAATTTTTTTTCTGGATGATGACTCTGGAACTAGAATTAGTGAATTTTGATGAATAAAAATTGAAATATTTTTATACCTAAAGTCTTCCAAATGAGTTAACCATGTGACTTATATATCCTAGCTACATCAATAAAATTCATGAAACTGCATATTTTTATTCACTTGCCATATCAGAAGCATAATCTATGTGGACTTGATCTTGCTGTTCCATTATGAAGCCAATTCTTCAACCCCCTTGTCTCCTTCCATATCCATAGCCTCAGAATTTTTTCTACTGAGTTCCAAACTTTAAAAAGGATTAACACTTTCAAAACATTACTTATCTTTGAATTTCAAAAGTAGACTTGATGTCTTAGGGGCTTTATTCTTAATATTTTTATTTACATCTCCTATTTCAATTTCGCTTTTAGTATGAGATAAACAGGGTCTTCATCTGCCAGTGACAGGATAAGAGTTTCCATTTACCTTTTCTGTGTATGTAATCATTAACTGTATAAAAGACTGAGGTTGGCATTCTTTTACAGGATTTTACTCTTTTATTTATATACTAATAAACATCTGACTATAACCTCAGTATCTATTCTAATTAATAATTACAATCTATTCAATAATAATAGTCATCTTTATTTTTCATTAGTTAATATCCTAAATTTGGCAATCACATTATGAATAACAATTAATTCAAAATGTGGGGAAAAGAGAGATGTTGAGGAATAAAAGCAAACATTAAATGCCATAATTCCATTAAAATCTCAATCAATCAATCATTTATCATATGACAGCTATGACATAAGACCCAAAAATTTACTCAGCTTTGTTCACTGCCATTCTTTTCTCAGTAGGTAGAAGATTGAAAACAAAGCAAAATATTTCAGAACTGGTAAATACATGAAAAATATATGGTATGTGTATACTATGAAGTGATATTCAGCTATGATGAAAAATATAATTATGAAGTTTGCCAGTAAATTAATAAAAGTAGAAAACTGTATATTATACAGGGGGATCCAGAAATATAAACAGCACACAAAAACTATTATTTTCAGAGGACAGTCAGGGTAGGCCCCTTTTTATGAGCACTCCATAACCTCAGTAATAGTTTGAGGCCTTGAAGTCTCCCCTTGAGCTGAATTCTACTCTGGTCCTAGAGTCAGATGCAGCTATTTTCACTCAACCAATGAACAAATGCTACTGACCCTGTAGTTGAATTAAGAAAAACATGGAAGAAGCTCAGGAGGCAGGTATCCCTGTAAAAGGACCAGCAGTCTCAATCCTAGTGGAGACATGGGGGTGGGGAGGAGATATGTGATGTGAAACAGTCAGAGAGTAGGCCAGCAGGGGGATAAAATCTGGAGTTTGAAAAAAAAAAGATTAAATAATAATTAGAAAAAATCTATTGTTTTAAATTTGAATTAGAAGTACTTTCTGACTTGTCATATCTGAACTATTTAAATTCCCTTTTACTGATGAAATATACAGTTATTTCATTTCAACTTGTCTATTTTTTAAATTTATATTATATCTCTCCCCTGCTTCTCTCTCTCTCTCTCTCTCTCTCTCTCTCTCTCTCTCTCTCTCTCTCTCTCTCTCTCT
>NC_034592.1:72296149-72299456 GCF_900095145.1 Mus pahari | reverse complement strand
TGTGTGTGTGTGTGTGTGTGTGTGTGTGTGTGTGTGTGTTTGTTTGTAAGGCTGAATGAGTGAGATGCGTTGTACACATTGCACAGCATCATATGGAATCCAGGGATTGAACTCAAAGCAACAAGTTTAGTAGCAACTTCCCTTATCACTGAGCTATTTTCCCAGACTTTTCCCATGAATATTCTTAATATAACCACTTATGTCTGTGTATTCATTGCCCCAATAGATTACTTTTTAACACTGAATTCTAGTTCAGAATCCTATGCATGCCAGCTTAAAAGTCTTCTACTATTCACTTTTTTTTTTTACATGTTGTTTACTCCTAAATCTGTGGAACTCAGTGCATGTGTAGCAGATAGAGAAGCTTTCCTGTTTCTTGTGAGGATTGCCATGGATTGGCATACATAGAAGCAAGTTAAATGTTTATTAATTAAATTTTATAGTTTTATAAGGTGAAAACAAGTTGTTTATGTCCTCACTATTTATTCTATAGGAAGAAAACAAGTTTAAAAGTTTACATAAAGCAAGGTGTTATAATACAGTTCCATAACCCAAGTTATTAGAAGGTAAAGTAATTGTATTGGTGTGAATTCAAGGCAACCCTTGCTCTAAGAGTAAAATATTTTATCATAAAATAAAATATTCTCCTAATAAACATGGTGTTTTAAAGCTTATTTTTTGTTTTAAAATTTTAGTATGTTTTTCTTTCCGTCACATTTTCATATTTTTTTCTATTTTAAAAAGGCTTCATTTTTTGTCTTTATTTTGTTGAATTTCTACTTGTTAATAAAGGACTTAACCAAACATATGAAAGATTTAGGGTTAAAAGTGAAGAAAATATTGTAATTGGTATATTTCTTTTCTCACCCAAGAAAGGAAAAATCATATGCATATATTAAACTGTATCTTTTGTATTATGAAAACATGCAGAGATAGGTACAGGTAAATATTCACAATGTACTGCTGAGTAAAAATTTTAAGAGTACTCAGAAAGAACCAAATCCTAACTCAATTATCAATCATACTATCTGGATTCTGAAAAACCTCTTCTAGTCTATATAGCCCATTGCCAGCCTTATAGATAGAAGCCACCAGGTATTGCATTGCACATCTTCATAGCTCCTATGCATGCATTTGTGTCTTTTTCTGCACTCAAAGATGTGTATCTCTGCATTGCAGATGTAGATAAAGCTCTCGTTTATTCTGTTTTCTGATGTGTGATTTTAAATTAAAATAATGGTACAACTTATCATTTGAATTTTCTTCATGTGAATCAAGTGGAAAAATTCACCGAGAATGTGAAAACAAAGAATTCAAATTCTATAGCAAAAGTTATTGCTAACTCTTACATATTAGATTAAAATAGATGATGTTGAATAAATAATAGGCATTTGGCTTTTTACTCATTATTAGAGTAATATAACTCTGCTTACTTTTCCTTGTATCTAAATTATCTCCATGAAAACTAAGACAACTTTTACCATGTTAAACACATATTGACACATATTGTGTAGAAAATTTGCCATGATTTTGACTAGGAGTCTTATAACTGATTAAATTAAGGCATTAACCTTTCAGTCCAATCAGCTACTGTTTACCTAAGATGACACTTGTAGCATGAAAGATACAGTTGCTGTCTGTTTTCTCCAATAATGGGAGAATTTTTCATACAAGGAAAGTATTTCTAGGAATGCTGTTATTTTACTGTTTCCTTTATTACTAACATAGCAAAATGTGTTTTCATTACATTCAAAGCATCATTCTTTCATTATGCTTCTTTATATCTTTATTGCAATTATAAATAAAAATGTTAAGAATTAAATGTTCTAGAGGCTTATCACATATATCAGTTTACCATTTAAATTATATCATAAGAAAAACCTAGGAATGTTCAAAAAATGAAACTTTAAGATCAATATAATAAAATTCATAATTTCAGATGTTCATTACAAATTACTGAATTATAACCCACAAATTTATACTACTGAGAGAAATATAAACATGTTAGCAGATTACCTTTCCAGTTTTGCTAAAGCTGTATTTTTTGATTGAAATTTTATTGTTTTGACTATATAATAGTAAGGGGTTATATCACATTTTATTTAGAACCCGACTTGTTTTCTAAGTACCCAATACCATTTATAAAGAATATACTTCTTTCCAGTGGGGATACCTATTCTCCCTTGTCACACTTAAATTGATACATAGGTGTCTTAGTTTGCAATTAATTTGGTAAGTTTATCACAAATAATCCCTGTATAACAACAACAACAAAAAAACATTTTTCATGACATGTCTACAGAAAGTTGTTTTTCCTCCCTACCACTTTCAAATCATTTATTAGCCCCATAAGAATAAACATTAGAAGTGTGATAGTATCTATCACATGTTATATCTGTTTGCTTTCTTTTTTCTTTAAAACTGAATAATTGTTATTTAATGATGATTATTATAAAACACATCATTTCCTTGCTTTATGATAGACTCAATTATAGTTCTTCTAAATACATTTTATTTACATGGTATTTTGTTTGGTCTCATTAGTCAACCAGCTTATCAAATGGGCAGTTCATGTGATAAAGTCAATTATGAAGTTAAGTTAAACTCAAACAAACAAAAAAAAATCAATAAGTGAGTAATTACCACTGTTTTACCTCTTCTGGATAGTTTGTGAATTTATACCCATGGAAACTGAAGTCTTTATGGTTTTCTGAAACATCTATATAGAGTAGAAACCTGCATTGTGGAGGCTCCATACAGAAAATGACTACCTTCTATATATTTATCTGAATGACTTTGCACAAAGAAGAAAACGTATTATATTTGTGACACAAAAACTTTTTGTTAGGGTAGTTTGAATTTATAAGTGATGTCCTGAAGTGGACATTTATTTGGTCTCATGGTTAGAGTTATGGGAGTGAAGGCACAGACGGCATGGCAGAGAGTATGGCAGAGGCTCTCACACCTGATGGGTCAGGAGGAAGTGTTAGACACACGCTGGAAATAATCCCATTGTGATGGTGTGGTAAGTGATGAACATTTTAAATAGAAAAAAAAAATCTTTTGTTCTCTTGAAAGCTCAATACCATACAATGATGGGCAGCTTCTTTCATAATGGATTATGTTTTTCTTGTTTTGTTTTAGTTTAAGACAGTCTCAAGTAGAGGAAGCTTGAATTCACAATCCTCTTGCCTCTTCTTTTCAAGTAACAGGATTCAGGCACCTATCAATCACATCTGAATTGCTTCTTACTTCTTATTATAAGTTATCAGACTCAATTATCTGTAAAATGCCACTTTTTTTTTTT
>NC_034592.1:72272016-72282579 GCF_900095145.1 Mus pahari | reverse complement strand
AGCAGGCTGAGCAAGCGAGAGGAGGCAAGCCAGTAAAGAACATCCCTCCATGGCCTCTGCATCAGCTCCTGTTTTCTGACCTTCTTGAGTTCCAGTCCTGCATCCTTTGGTGATCAACATCAGTATGGAAATGTAAGCCGAATAAACCCTTTCCTCCCCAACTTGCTTCTTGGTCATGATGTTTGTGCAGGAATAGAAATCCTGACTAAGACAGCTTCTCAGCCCTTCAGTACTCCTCAGTTGAGAATTCTTTGTTTAGCTCTGTACCCCATTTTTTAATGGGGTTATGTGAATTTTTCGAGTTCAGCTTCTTGAGCTCTTTGTATATATTGGATATTAAATCCCTATAAGATTTAGAATAGGTAAAAATTCTTTCCCAATGTGTTGGTGGCCTCTTTGTCTTATTGACAGTATCTTTTGCCTTACAGAAGCTTTGCAATTGCAATTTTATGAGGTCCCATTTGTTGATACTTAATCTTACAGCACAGACCATTGCTGTTCTGTTAAGGAACTTTTCCCCTGTACCCTTTTTGTCAAGGCTTTTCCCCACTTTCTCCTCTATATATTTCAGTGTCTCTGGTTTTATNTGGAGTTCTTTGATCCACTTCGACTTGAGCTTTGTACAAGGAGATAAGAGTGGATCAATTTATATTATTCTGCATGCCAACAGCCAGTCGTGTCAGCACCATTTGTTGAAAATGCTGTCTTTTTTCCACTGGATGGTTTTAGCTCCTTTGTCGAAGATCAGGTAACCATAGGTGTGTGGGTTCATTTCTGGGTCTTCAATTCTGTTCCATTCATCTACCTGTTTGTCACTGTACCAGGACCATGCAGTTTTTATCACAATTGCTCTGTAGTACAGCTTGAGGTCAGGCATGGTGATTCCCCCAGAGGTTCTTTTATTGTTGAGAATAATTCTTGCTATCCCAGATTTCTTGTTATTCCAGATGAATTTGCAAATTGCCCTTTCTAATTCAGTGAAGAATTGAGTTGGAATTTTGATGGGGATTGCATTGAATCTGTAGATTGCTTTTTGCAGGATAGCCATATTTACTATATTAATCCTGCTGATCCATGAGCATGGGGAAATCTTTCCATTTTTTGAGATCTTCTTCAATTTCTTTCTTCAGAGACTTGAAGTTTTTGTCATACAGTTGAAGTCACACCAAATATTTTATATTTTTTTGTGACTATTGTGAAGGGTGTTGTTTCCCTAATTTCTTTCTCCTCCTGTTTGTCCTTTGTGAAGAGAAAGGTCATTGATTTGTTTGAGTTAATTTTATATCCAGGTACTGCACTGAAGCTGTTTTTCAGGTTTAGGAGTTCTCTGGTGGAATTTTTAGGGTCACTTATATATACAGTCATATCATCTGCAAAGAGTGATATTTTGACTTCTTCCTTTCCAATTTGTATCTCCTTGATCTCTTTTAGTTGTCAAATTGCTCTTGCTAGGACTTCAAGTACTATATTGAATAGTTAGGGAGAGGGTGGGCAGCCTTGTCTAGTCCCTGATTTTAGTGGGATTGCATCCAGCTTCTCTCCACTTACTTTGATGTTGACTACTGGTTTGCTGCAGATTGTTTTTATTATGTTTAGGTATGGGCCTTGAATTCCTGATCTTTCCAAGACTTTTATCACGAAGGGGTGTTGGATTTTGTCAAATCCTTTCTCAGCATCTAAGGAGATGATCATGTGGTTTTTTTGGTGTTTGTCCTTGAGTTTGTTTATATAGTGGATTATGTTTACGGATTTCAACTAATTCCAACTCTCCTCAAACTATTCCACAAAATAAAAACAGAAGGTATTCTACCCAATTTGTTCTATGAAGCCACATTTATTTATTTATTTATTTATTTATTTATTTATTTATTTGAGACAGGATTTCTCAGCATAGCTCTGGCTGTCCCGGAACTCACTTTGTATACCAGGCTGGCCTTGAACTCAGAAGTCTGCCTGCCCCTGCCTCCCAAGTGCTTGAATTAAAGGTGTGTGCCCGAAGTGGATGCTCTCAGCAAGCTATTGGATGGAACACAGGGTCCCCAATGGAGGAGCTAGAGAAAGTACCCAAGGAGCTGAAGGGGGCTGCAACCCTGTAGGTGGAACAACAATATGAACTAACCAGTACCCCCTGAGTTTGTGTCTCTAGCTGCATATGTAGCAGAAGATGGCCTAATCGGCCATCACTGGGAAGAGAGGCCCCTTGGTCTTGCAAACTTTACATGACCCAGCACAAGGGAAGGCCTGGGCCAAGTAGTGGGAGTGGGTGGGTTGGGGATCAGGTCAGGTAGAGGATATAGGGGACTTTCCGGATAGCATTTGAAATGTAAATGAAGAAAATATCTAAAAAAAATGTTTAAAAGAATAAAGAAAAGAAAACTTCTTTCTGAACTTACACAGGATCATTTGTGCATTTTTTTTTTTTCTGGTGCTAGGGTATCTTGGAATTAGGGAAACATAAAGTCATACCCCACAACAAACTTCATATAAGAAATTTATTTAAAAAAATCCCACAGAATTGCAGCTGCTTCTGAATGGGAACAGGGAGTGTAAAAAGCTTGGTGGAAGGATGGGCTTTTATAGGGTTTTTGAAGCATGTGGATTGAGAGCTAATGGAAAAGTATATTGTAGTGGTAAGTATCATTTGGCTGTTAGTACAGTCATAAGTGCGAATTTCCAAGTTTCAGCTAGGGAACAGAACAAGCATGGGCTATTGCCCACTGGCCTATTACCCTACAATTTAGAGAAAATTTACCCTGCATTCTGTTACATAGACAGTAAGAGATTGCTATAGACATGTTTTAAGAGTGACATATTTAGTCCCAAATATTACCAGAAATTGGGATCTCCTGCTTATGCTAATTTTGGCAGGTATCTACAATGTATCCCTTACTGGTTCAAAAAGTTTTCATTAAAATGTCAAAGGAAGTCTTGGTAAGCCAAGGGTGTATAAAAAGGTTAAGGTTTCTAAAGGTAAGTCCTGAAAGGAAGATGCATAACCACAGAGATGAAACCTAAGCTATGAGGGGAACTTTAAGTTGACAGAGATACCAAACTTGTGGAATTTTTGGTACAAACATACTCAGGGAAGATCAGGTGCCAGAAGGAGCAGTGATGTTATATACTACCAAGTCTAAGAATACATGGCTTTTCAAGGCCTTAAAAATTAATATTTTGTTCCACTTGTTCCCATTGCTACATGGAGATCCACAATTTAATGTTTGCCTCATTGAGTTTTGGTCTGGTGTTGGTTCTTTTTTGTTCTTTCTTAATTTCCATTATTTTTTTTTAAATGCTGTATGAGTTTTGTGCAACAATTTCCTTCATGGTTAAAATCTTACATCCTGCCAGGCAGTGGTGGTGCAGGCCTTTAATCTCAGCAATTGAGAGGCAGAGTCAAGCAAATTTCTGAGTTCAAGGCCAACATGGTCTACAGCATGAGTTCCAGGACAGCCAGGACTACAAAAAGAAGTGCTGTCTCGAAAAAACAAACCCAACAAACAAACAAACAAACAAAACAAAACAAAATAAAATGAAAAACCCACAAAACAAACAAACAAGCACCCCCCCCCCAAAATACCAAGAAACCTAGAACAAAACAAAAACATCTTACATCCTGCATAGAACCTTTTTAAAGCTGAAAAATAAACAACTCAAAATAGCTGAAATAAGTCCCTGAAATTTACCAGACTCACTATGCTCCTCCCTTCCAAGGTAAACAAGCCAAACTTGGGAAAATTACTCTCAGATAAGAAAATGTGCAAAGATTCAGGGGACCAGAGTCTGGAAAAAGCAGAAACTGTACAATATGCCTAGAAGAGGCATTAAAGAATTGAGAACCTGGAAAGTCCTATTTAGCTGCCTGCAGGCTGTGTAGTGTACTCCAGTTTTACAGCATTTGTAAGCTGTCACTCATCATTCTGATGTGGATATTGAGACACAGTTGTGTTTGAGTCATTTCTGCTCCTATTAAAAAACCCTGACCCATAATCTGATAAGTGGCAAATACATCACAATTTTCCACTAATTTAGACTTTGATCATGTCTTCATTTTGTTCTGTTGTCTCCCTATCTGAAGTGAGTAGAACGTTTTGTTTCCCCCCAAAAGAGCCTTGTCATAAATCGTATGCTTAAGATTTTTATCTCAAATTCCATAAGGCATTTTTATAATAGACATTTGAACAATTTCCAACTCTTACAGGTTTTTAATGATAATTAAATGTATTTTGTTATTAGATGTCTATGAGAATTGAAAAATAATGCTATATTTGAAGATGAAATCCTTCCAAATGGCACATATAGTGAATGGTTAGCTTCCAGTGGGTAGTAATATTTAAAATGTCTGAAATATAAGCATATATATTTTAAATAGATTACCTACAAGTTGTCATTGGTGCTGACTTGTGTAAGTTGCCTCTAAGGAAAAATGTATGTATATCCCAGTATAAACCATCTGCATAGTCTTGATACAAAATGTCCATTTCACCAAAAATTTCCTCATGATTCTTCTCTTCAAGTCCCAAATACTAAAAACAAAACTGAAATTTACTCTTCTGGAGCCAAATAATGTATTATATCTTACATTTTATAAAAATATTTAAAATAAATTTTTTATCTTTATAACTGAGTTATTTTCTATTATAAATGAATATGGTGAAAGTAATTTTTATTTCCTGTGATGAAAGGATGGAATGCAGGTTGGATGCAAGCTGTGCACTTTTATGTCTTAGGCTGATCCCAGAGCATTTCCTTCTGTGCTCTAACTACACTTAGAAATAGGCCAGGAAGTTTCTAGCTTCCATAAAATCTAATCTTCTACAAGCATTGACCTTGAAGGCTTCAGATTCTAGCCTCTGTCTTCTAAGCTAGGCCTAGAATGTCTAAGCCATTGAGACTTACTGCTGATAAGCTACCTCTTTCAAGTTCTTTCCAAACTATTGCTGGCTGATTCAGCTCAAAAGGCCTCTACAAGCTGACTGATTTAAACTGGCTTCTCTTAGTTTCTCTTTGAATTGCTCTGCTTGACCTCAAACTAAATCTGGCAGTCCATTCTAACCTCTGGCTACTTCTAATTCTCTGATTTCTTCTGTTTTTATGTGCAAACTGACTGTAAAACTGTTCTGGCAAAATTGCCTCTTCTGTCTCTGTCTCTCTGTCTCTGTCTCTCTGTCTCTGTCTCTCTGTTTCTCTCTCTGTCTCTTTCTTTGATGCTTTCTTTTTTTTCTCCTCTCTTTTTTTTATTTGATATTTTCTTTATTTACATTTCAAAGCTATCCCAAAAGTTCCCCATACCCTCCCCCTGCCCCTGCTCCCCTAACCACCCACTCCCACTTCTTGTGTCTGGCCTTCCCCTGTGCTGGGTCATATAAAGTTTGCAAGACCAAGGGGCCTCTCTCCCAATGATGGCCTATTAGGCCATCTTCTGCTACATATGCAGCTAGAGACATAAGCTCAGGGGATACTGGTTAGTTCATATTGTTGTTCCACCTACAGGGTTGCATCCCCCTTCAGCTCCTTGGGTACTTTCTCTAGCTCCTCCATTGGGGGCCCTGTGTTCCATCCACTAACTGACTGTGAGCATCCACTTCTGTGTTTGCTAGGCACTGGCATAGCCTCACAAGAGGCTGCTATATCAGGGTCCCTTCAGCAGAATCTTGCTGGCATGCACATTAGTATTTGGGTTTGGTGGCTGATGATGGGATGGATCTTTGGATGAGGTAGTCTCTGGATAGTCTATCCTTTCATCTTAGCTCTAAACTTTGTCTCTGTACTTATATCCTTTCATGAGTATTTTGTTCCTTATCCCAAGGAGGAATGAAGTATCCACACGATGGTCTTCCTTCTTGGTTTTCTTGTGTTTTGCAAAATGTATCTTGGGTATTCTAAGTTTTTTGAACTTATAAAGTTCTTGGGCAAATGGATGTATCTGGAAGATATCATCCTTAGTGAGGTAACCCAATCACAAAAGAAGTCACTAGATATGTACTCACTTATAAGTGGATATTAGTCTTTGATTCTTTCTTAAACCCTCTCTCTTTTCTGTTTGTTCTCACTAGAGTTTGGCATATTCCACTTCTGACTCATTCTTCAAAATCTTTCTCTTATTCCTAACTTTGTCTGCACCTTCAATAAATGTCACTTTCAAACATGGCTGCTTCCACATATAAGCCAACCTTACTTCCATTGTTTGAGATTAAAGGTGTGTACTTACAGTATGTCTGTATTAAATCCAGATCAGACTGTAATCTAGACTGTGTCTGCCTTCCATTTGGATCACCAAAACCTCGATCTTTGTATGTAATCTCGAGAGCAGTCATGTTGCTGGATTCAAACTATCACATATGCTACTTTTTGGGATAGTGATTTTAAATTAGCTATCCCATGTGTTCTAATCACAGAGTTAATATATAGTAGTATATTATCTCTTTGTTTTCAAGTTAAATAACCAGTGTTGACCATAGTAATAATATTTATTTCAAATTAGAGTGTTTTATTTGTTGATATAAAATTTCAAATATGTAAAGAACTAGGAATATACTTCTGTTAATCATCTTTAGAAAACAAAAATTATGTACCGTTGTTTTAGAACTTTCAAAGCTGATAATGTGCATATCACAGAACCAATATGTGATATGGAAAAATCATTTTAAATCACGTTTTATAGCATTTTTAAACCAATATATGATATGGAAAATCATTTTGAATCACTTTTTATAGCATTATATCATATTTTATCACAAGATTTATGCAAACAGTGGATCCTTTCTGCATAATTTCCTATTATTTGGAGGAAGCTTAAGGTAGGGATTTTCTCCTCATAGAAAGGTCTTTATATTTTTGAAAAATTAAATCCTAGTGATCAAATATTGTTCATGTTTCCTAACATTGAATTGAAGAATATTTTTTCTTTTACTCTTCTTGCATGTATTACATACAACCTTCAGTTTCCCCTCTCATCCTCCTCCCAGTCCCTCAACCTTACCTTACCTCTCCCGAGATCCACTCCTGCTCTTGTGTCCCTTCAGAATGGAGCAGACCTGCCAGGGATATCATATGTACTAAGCATAACACTTTACACTAATACTAAGCACATATCGTCATATCAAAGCTGGAGGAAGCAACCCAGTAGTTATACATCAAGTATCCTAAAGTATCCCAAAAGCAGGCAAATGAATCACAAGAAAAATAACAGGAAGAACATAAGCACAAATATTTTATAAGGACATTTTGGCACCAGGAAAATACAAACATTTCTTATTGACATATAAACTGCTTTTTACCAGTACAAAGCAAGGAGAAATACTGATGTTTAAAAGCAAAACAATGTTAATGAGCTTGCAGTTATGTTTGAAGCTTGGAGTCCATTATGAAAACAACATATCAATTTATTTACTCATTTAAGAGATGAAATTTTGTTCTAATTAAATATTCAAAAACATTATATATTTTAACTGGCTTTAGTTGACTCACAATGCTAACAATCTGGTAAATAATTTTTTCAGTGCCCCTGTGACATCCTTGTTCCTCAGGCTGTATATCAAGGGATTGAACATTGGAGTCAAAATAGTGTAAAACAGAGAAAGAAGTTTGTCTGTCCCCTCATACTTATTGGACTTAGGTTTTAAATAGGTGATACTAGCTGATCCATAGAATAAAAACACAACTATAAGGTGGGAAGAGCAGGTAGAAAATGCTTTTGTCCTCCCTGTGTTTGATGGCAACTTTAAAATGGTTGAGATGATCCTGCTGTAAGATGCAAGGATTAACATGAATGGGATAGTGACAATCAATACAGCAAAAATAAAGACTACAAGTTCATTCACAAAGATGTTCCCACATGCCAATTTGAGTAGTGGAGGTATGTCACAGAAGAAATGGTTAATTTGGTTAGATTCACAGAAGGGCAGAGACAAAATCTGATATGTCTGCCCTACCTGAATAGGAACACCAATTACCCAGGAACCAACCACTAGCTGGGTACACACCTTGGAACTCATGACTACAGGGTAGTGCAGAGGGTTGCAGATGGCCACATAGCGATCATAGGCCATCACAGCCAGGAGGAAGCATTCAGTAGCTCCCAGGATAAGGAATAGACACATTTGTGTAGCACAGGCAAGAAAGGAAATATTTCCTTTCAGTGTGAAGAGATCCATAAGCATTCTAGGAAGAGTGACAGAAACATAACAAATTTCTAGGAAAGAAAAGTTGCTGATGAAAAAGTACATAGGGGTTTGCAGAGTGGGTTCAACCCTTGTGATTAGAATGATGATGCCATTTCCCAGAAGAATAATCATGTAGATGAAAAGAAAGATTCCAAAGAGAAACCAGTGCAATTGGGGAATATCAGAAAATCCCAAGAGAACAAATTCTATAGGTACAGTAAGATTCGTGTCTATGATTTTAAATTTGTTTGCTCTTTGTAGGTTCACATATTTGGATTGCATTTTCTTCTCAAACCAAATTGGGATTGTGTTTCAGTCTTTATAACTTCTAAGGGATTTTTGTGAATCTTGAAGGATTTTATTGTGGGTGATGACTCTGGAACTAGAAGCAGTGAGTTTAGATAAACAAATATTGAAATAGTTTTATACCTAAAGTCTTCCAAATGAGTTACATGTTAGATACATATTCTAATTGTATCAATAAAATTCATAAAACTGTACATTTTTATTCACTTGCCATATCAGAAGCATAATCCTTGTGGACTTGATCTTGCTCTTCCACTATGATGCCACTACTTCAACTCCCTTGTCTCTGTATACATAACCTTAGAATTTGTTCAAGCAAGTTCCAAACTTTAAAAAGGATTAAACTTTCAAAATATTACTTATCTTTGAATTTCAAAAGTAGATTTGATGCCTTAGGGGCTTTATTCTTAATATTTTTATTTACATCTCCTATTTCAATCTCACATGCAGTATCGGTTAAACAGAACTTAAGGTCTTTATCTGTCAGTGACAGGATAAGAGTTTCCATTTACCTTTTCTTTGTATGTAATCATAAAAGACATAAAATGTATAAAAGACTGAGGTTGGCATTCTTTTACAGGAGTTTACTCTTTTACTTATATACTAATAAACATCTGACTTTAACCTCAGTATCTATTTTAATTAATACCTAAAATCTATTAAACAAAAATGTTCATCTTTATTTTTCATTAGTTAATATCCTAAATTTGGCATCCACAATATGAATAACAATTACTTCAAAAGGTTGGGAAAAAATAGATGTTGAGGAATAAAAGCAAGGAATAAATGTTATAATTCCATTAAAATTTCAATCAATCAATCAATCAATCAATCAATCATTTATCATATGACAGCTATGACATAAGACCCAAAGTTTACTCAGCTGTGTTCACTGCCATGCTATTCTCATTACCTAGAAGATTTAAATCAAAGCAAAATATTTCTGAACTGATAAATATATAAAGAGTAGTGGAACAAGAATATGAACAAATTAGTACCCCCAGAGCTCATGTCTCTAGCTTCATATGTAGCAGAGGATGACCTAGCATGCCATCATTGGGAAGTGAGGCCCCTATGTCTTGCAAACTTTATATGCCCCAGTACAGGGGATCAAGAAGTGGGAGTGGGTGGGTAGGGGAGCAGGGTGGGGGAAGGGTATAGGGAACTTTCAGGATAGCATTTGATATGTAAACAAAGAAAATATCTAGTAAAAAAAGATATGTGTTATGTGCATACTATGAAGAGATATTCAGCTATGATGAAAAATGTAATCATGAAGTTTGCCAGTAATTTAATACAATTAGAAAATTGTATATTATACAGGTGGATCCAGAAATATAAACAGCACACAAAAACTATTATTTTCAGACGACAGTCAGGATAGGCCTCCCTTTTTGAGCATTCCATAGCCTCAGTAACAATGTCAGGCCTTGGGGTCTCGCCTTGAGCTGGATTCTACTTTGGTCTTAGAGTCAGATGTAGATATTTACACCCAACCAATGAACAGATGCTACTGACCCTGTAGTTGAATTAACAAAAGCATGGAAGAAGCTCAGGAGGCGGGTGTTCATGTAAGAGGACTAGCAGTCTCAATTAACCTGGACCCCCACAATCTCTCAGACACTAGACCACCAATCAGGCAGCATACATCAGCTGATATGAGGCCCCCATCAGGTCTGGGTTCAGTTAGAGATGATGCACCTAACCCTTAAGAGACTGGGGGCCCCAGGTTGTTTAGTAGTCTGGTGTGCTGGGGGTTGGGTGGGAGGGTGTGGATATCCTAGTGGAGACATTGGGGTGGGGAGCAGGTATGGGATGTGGAACAGTCAGAGGTTGGGCCAGGAGGGAGATAAAATCTGGAGTTTGAAAAAAAGATTAAATAACAATTAGAAAAAAACTATGATTTGAAATTTGAATTAGAAGTATTTCTGACTTGTCATATCTGAAATGTTTAAATTCCCTTTTACTGATGAAATACTCAGGGTTATTTCATTTCAACCTATTTTTTAAATTTATATTATGTCTCTCCCTTGCTTCTCTCTCTCTCTCTCTCTCTCTCTCTCTCTCTCTCTCTCTCTCTCTCTCTCTCTCTCTC
>NC_034592.1:72242762-72271936 GCF_900095145.1 Mus pahari | reverse complement strand
TGTGTGTGTGTGTGTGGGGTGTGTGTGTGTGTGTGTGTGGGTGTGTTTGTGTGGGTGTGGGTGTGGGTGTGTAGGCTGGATGAATGAGATGTGTTGTACACATTTCACAGCATCATGTGGAATCCAGGGTTTGAACTCAAAGCATCAAGTTTAGTAGCAACTTCCCTTATCACTAAGCTATTTTTCCAGACTTTTTCCCTAAAAATTCTTTATATAACCACTTATTTCTGTGTATTCATTGCTTCAATATATTATTTTTTAACAGTGAATTCTAGTTCAGAATCATGTGTTCCAGCTTAAAAGTCTTCTATTATTTACTTTATTTCATTTTTTATATGTTGTTTACTCCTAAATATATAGAACGCAATGCATGTGTAGCTATCAGAGAAGCCATCATGTTGCTTGTGAGGATTGCCATTGATTTGCATACATAGAAGCAAGTTAAATGTTTATTAATTAAATTTTATAGTTTTATAAGGGAAAAATAAGTTGTTTATGTCCTCACTATTTATTCTACAGGAAGAAAACAAGTTTTAAAAGTTTACATAAAGCAAGGTATTATAACACAGTTCCATAACCCAAGTTATTAGAAGACAAGATAATTGTATTGGTGTGAATTCAAGACAACCCTTGCTCTAAGAGTAAAATATTTTATCATAAAATAAAACATTCTCCTAATAAACATGTTATTTTAAAGCATATTTTTTGTTTTAAAAATTTAGTATGTTTTTCTTTCTGTCACATTTTCATATTTTTCTCTTTTTAAAAATGCTTCATTCTTTTTGTCTGTTTATTTTGTTGACTTTCTACTTGTTAAAGGACTTAAACAAACATACGAAAGACATAGGGTTGAAAATGAAGATAATATTGTAATTGGTATATGTTATTTTCTCACCCAAGAAAGGAAAAATCATATACACATATTATACTGTATCTTTTGTGGTATGAAATCATGCAGATAAGTATGGGCAAATAATCACAATATACTGCTGAGTAAAAATTTTAAGAGTACTTAGAAAGAACAAAATCCTAACTCAATTATCAATCATACTATCTGGATTCTGAAAAATCTCTACTAGTCTGTGTAGTCCATTGTCAGCTTGGTAGATAGAGCCGACCAGATTTTGCATTGCACTTCCCCATAGCTTCTATGCATGAGTTTCTGTCTTTTTCTGCACTCAAAGGTGTGTATCACTGCATTGCAGATATAGATAAATCTCTGATTTATTCTGTTATCCGATGTGTGATTTCAAATTAAAATAATAGTACAATTTATCATTAGAATTTGTTGCTTCATGTGATTTAAGTGGAAAGATTCAAATTCAATATCAAAAGATATTGTGAACTCTTACATATTAGATTAAAATAGACGATGTTGAATAAATAATAGGCATTTGGCTTTTTACTCTTTATTAGAGTAATATAACTCTTCATACTTTTCCTTGTATCTAAATTATCTCCATGAAAACTAAGACAACTTTTACCATGTTAAACACATATAGACACATATTGTGTAGAAAATTTGCCATGATTTTGACTAGGAGTCTTATGACTCATTAAGTATTAATCTTTACAATCTAATCAGCTACTGTTTACCACAGACAACAGTTGTAAAATGAAAGATACTGTTGGTCTCTGTTTTCTCCTATACTATGTGAGTTTTTCAGACAGGGAAATATCTTCTAGGAATGCTGTTATTTTACTGTTTCCATTATTACCAACATATCAAAATGTGTTTTCATTATAATCAAAGCATCACTCTTTCATTATACTTCTTCATATCTTATTGTAATTATAAATAAAAAATGTTAAGAATTAAATGTTCCAGAGGCTTACCACATTTATCAGTTTACAATTTAAATTATATCATAAGAAAAATCAAGGAATGTCAAAAAATGAAACTTTAAGATTAATATACTAAAATTCATAATTTCAGATGTTCATAACAAATTGCTGAATTATCATCCACAAATTTAAACTACAGAGATAAATATGAACATATTAGCAGTTTACCTTTTCAGTTTTGCTAAAGCTGTATTTTTCTGATTAAAGTTTTATTGTTTGAATATATAAAAATAAGGGGTTATATCACATTTTAATTAGAGTCCAACTTGTTTTCTAAGTACCCAATACCATTTATAAAGAGCATACTTCCTTCCAGTGGGGATACCTAGTCTCCCTTGTCACACCTAAATTGACACATAGGTATTTGAGTTTGCAATTAATTTGGTAAGCTTATTACAAATAATCCCTGTATAACAAACTAACTATTTTTATAACATTTCTACAGAAAGTTGTTCTTCCTCCCAAACACTTTCAAATCATTTATTAGCCCCAAAAGAATAAACATTGGAAGTGTGATATTACCTATCACATGTTATATCTGTTTGCTTTCTTAACTGCATAATATTGTATGCCATCATTTCCAATTCTAAGGATCCATCAGGTTCAGTACTGATTCAACAAGTCTTTTACAAATGAATAGTGTTTTTAAAATTTTTCGTTTTTTATTTTTCAGTTATCTTAATTATCATTACTATTACGCCTTATGAAATAATGAACAAAAGCACTCAAACCAGTCCATATAATTAAAGATCAGAGACACCTCTAAATTGACTCTAGGAAAATAGTGTTAAACATGGTATCTAATTACTATTGTGTTTAAAATGAAAATATAGTGAAGGCTACAGATCAATTTACCAAGAAAGAACAGAATAAAAGTACTCATAAAAAATACTTGAAAAACACCCTGGCCTATAGCCCTGTCTTTGTGACAGGAGGCCTTCTGCCATCCAGAACATCTAGGTAAGAGACCCATGCCACAATTTTTCGGTTCTGGTCCCCTCTTCAAAGCAAGCAGTCCTGAGCTTTTCCCCAACAATTCTGTGCTCCATTTACTGGTCCACACCTCAAACTACAATCTTGGTTCTGCTGTCCACTCCCAGGGCCACCGCCCTGCCTGTCTCCTAAGAGTCCAGCTGCCACACAGGACAACCAGTACTAGAAGCCTGCTATTACCAGGGACTACCAGGCCAACCAACACCAGAGACAACCAAATGGTTGAAGGCAAGTACAAGAACACAACCAACAAAAGTCAGTGAAATTTGGTGCCATAAAAACTAAGCTCTCCTACCATACTAAGCACTGGTGTCTTAACACACCAGAAGAACTTGATAAAGACTTTAAATCTCATCTTATCAAAGTATAAAAGCCTTTAAAGAGGAAATTAATGGATCTCTTGAAGAAATATAGGAAAATACAATCAAACAAGGGAAGGAATAAATTGTAGCTTCCAGTGACCATCAGTTACTGGGTTCCTGAAAGGAAAGGTGGGGATGGATGGGTAGGATGGCAAGAGAAATAAGGAGCCAAGACAAAGTTCCCTGATCAAAGCTCCAATTTTAGGGTACAGCTCTAAATATGTATGGGAAAACCCAAGGACCCTTCACTTTGTTTCAGCTGTGTTCTGTTGAGTGTTTCAGCTGGATTGAGTTGCAAAGTAAGCTCTTCAGCAGCTCAGGGGACAGGCAGTTCTCAGTTCTTTGGCAGGAAGATGTAAATGTAGCAAGGCCAGATTCCTGTTTACAGTGTTGATGACTTGTTCAGACAGTTCAAGGCTGTGGGGAGGCACAATAAATGAATGAATAAAACTGTTCAATAACTGAAAATGGAATTTAAAGCACTAAAGAGAACAGAAACAGGTAACCTTGTAGATGGAAAATCTAGAAAGAGAACAGGAACTACAAACACAAGGATCTCCTACAGAATACAAGAGATGGAAGAGAGAATCACAGGTGTAGAAGAAACAATAAAAAGGGGATACATCAGTCAAAGAAAATGCCAAATCCAAACAGTTTGTAACATAAAACAACCAGGGAATTTGGGAAACTATGAAAAGACCAAACCTAAGAATAATAGGAATAGAAGCAGAAAACTCCCAGCTCAAATGCCCAGAAAATGTCTTCAACAAAATCATAGAAGAAAACTCCCCTTTGTTAAAAACAGGTGGTTTATAAAGGTAGATGAAGCTTACACAGCACCAAATAGCTTGAACCAGAAATGAAAATCCTTATGCCTCAAAATAATCAAAGCACTAAATATATAGTACAAAAATGAATATTAAAAGCTACAAGAGAAAAAGGTAAATAAACATATAAAGGAAGATCAATCAGAATTATACCTAACTCCTAAAAAGAGACTCTAAAAGTGATGAGGTTCTGGGCAAAATGTCTTGTAGACCCTAAGAGACAACAGATGTCAGCCTAGATTATTATACCAAGCAAAAATTACAATCACCATAGGTAAAGAAACCAAGATACTCCACAAAAACAATAAATTGAAGAAATATCTTTCCACTCTTCCAGCCTCATAGAGGATAATGAAATGAAAATTTTAACACAAGGATTTAACACAATTTCTATACCCAAGAAAACAAAAAATAAATCATGTCACAATAAAACCAAGTAAAACATACACACACACACACACACACACACACACACACACACACACACAAATACCACCAATTTCAAAACAACAAGAACTAAGAATTATTGGTCATTAGTATCTCAACATCAGTGGATGCAATTTCTCTATTAAAAAACACAAGCTTCGAGAGTGGAAGTGTAAACAGATCCATCATTCTGCTGCATACAGGAAACATGCCACAGCAACAAAGACAGACACTATATCAGTATAAATATCTGGAAAAAGATTATCCAAGAAAACAGACCTAAGAAACAAGCTAGAGTTGCCATTCTTTTTTTTTTTTTTTCTATTTTTAAAATGTATTTCATATATGTGAGTACACTGTCACTCTTTTCAGACACACCAGAAGAGGGCATTGTATCCCATTAGAGATGGTTGTGATTTACCATATGGTTGCTGGGAGTTGAACTCAGGACCTTAGGAAGAGTAGTCAGTGCTCTTAACCACTGAGCCATCTCTCCAGCCCTTAGAGTAGTCATTCTTATATCTAATAAAATAGACTTACAAACAAAAGAAATCAAGAGAGAGGGGGAAAATACTTCATACTTTCAAAGGAAAAATCTACCAAGATGACATTTAAATTTTGAACATCTATGCCCCTCAAATGTGACGGCTCACATATTTGTAAAGAAAATATGACTAAACCATAAATCACACATAGAAATGCACACATTAATAGTGAATGACTTCAACACCCTACTCACATCAAGGAACAGTTCATCAAAACAGAAACTAAACAGAATATAATGAAAATAACAGATGCTATGAACCAAATGGACCTAACAGAGATCTACAGAACCATTCACTCAAACACAATAGTATATATGTTCTTCTCAGCATGTCATGGTACCTTCCTTCTCCAGAGAGCAAGCCTCAACAAACACAGGAAAATTGAAGTAACCCAGTGTAATCTCACCATGGATTAATGCTGGACTTCTACAACAACAGAAACAACAGAAAGACTACAGTCTCATGGAAACTAACAAGCTCTATATTTAAAGACCACTAGGTCAAAGAAGAAAAAAAGAAAGAAATTGAAGACTTTCCAGGAGTCAATGAAAATTAAGGAACAGCATACTCATACTTATGGGACACCACGAAAGCAGTGCTAAGAGGAAAGTTTGTAACACTAAGTACCTTCATAAAGAAATGGGTGTACATAGGAACTTAGAAGATTAGACTGCTGTGCTAACCTTGCTTTGCAAAATACTCCAGCTGAAACAAAGGATGGGTTCTGTGATCTTTCCCTATATAAACACAGTGCTGAATATTCAACTGGGAGCCTTGATCAGAAATAAGAAAGGATGAAATGGGAAAAATCTCATACTAGCAACTTACCAGAATACCTGAAAGCTATAGAACAAAAAGGGTCAAACATACCCTAGAGGAGTTGATGGCAGGAAATAATCAAACTCAGGGCTAAAACCAATCAATTAAAAACAAAGAGAATGCAAAGAATCAACAAAACTAAGAGTTGATTATTTGATAAAGTCAACAATAATTGATTTTGAAAAAATGTTAATTGAATGGCTTATTTGTATAAATATTAATCTTTGATTAATATATCTGGGTAATGGCCAGGATCATGAATAATCCCAAGTGAGATAAATGGCAGAGCTTAATGGGAGGGTAGACCTTATTACCTTCCTCATAGCAGTCAAAACATTCATACATATTCATAATAAAATAAATAAATAATTTAAGCTTATCAAAAAGTAAATTTGCTAATACTTTTTAGATAATAGTGAATGATGTAGGAACTCCATTTTTAAACAAAAGCAATAGACGATACATACACACACACACACACATATATATATATATATATATATATATATATATATATATTCATAAATACATGTACACACACATACACACTCATATATGTTGCGATCGCCTGACTCGCCAGCAAGAAAGACGTGCCACAACAGGATTCTTCTGCAAATGTTTATAACGGGTTTGATTGCTGAAGTGAAAAGACCCCGAGCCAGAAAACTGGTGCTGCTTAACTAGGCCTAAGAGGGATGTGTCACTCCATGATTGGTGCTCATTATATACCCTCATTTGCATGCTCTGGGCTTGAGCTGTAACTCATCATCTGTGATGTTTGAGCATGTGCACAACAGTTGTCAGTTAGTTGGCCTAACTGACAATAAGCCCCTTTGGGCTCAGGCACCATCTTGTAATGGCGAATGTGGCTTCCCACACACATACACAAACACAATGAAAATTATGTGTAAGCTCAAGTTACACAAAATCCTAGCGTGCAATGACATGGTGGGCACCAGGGTCTACTCCTATATAAGGAGATAATGGGAATTGTTACCTGCTTGGAGAAAAAGATGGCTTTCTTCAAAGGTATGACTGCTAATATATTTACCAAACATCAGTGGGTGATCTTACATATGAGAGTGTGTGCGCAGTATATACTAGACATGAAACAGGTGTCAGGGTGGGTGGGTGGCAAAATTGAATTAGTGTGGAAAGACTGGGAGAAATTGGAGAAGATGAAAAACTACAATATAATACTTTTTAAATGAAATTCTCAAAGGACTCTTGTACATTAAAAATAAAATAAAGAAAGTGAATAAGTAAAAATATTGGAAACTATGACAGTGAAACAAAAATAAACAACTGCAACAACAAAACAAACTAGACATAGTAGACTAGAGACAGTGAAGTTCCAGCAGAAATGGACTTGCTGGTGGAAACAAGAAAGAGACAGAAAGATAGGGATAACTAAAATTGATGGATGAGCTTAACATACCTACTCTTTTATACATTTTTAAGTGATTAAGGCAACATCATCTTGTTCAGATTCCATTTTGCCTTTACTTAGACTTTTCTCTGTCCTTTGCCCTCTCTATAAGATCTGCCATATATCACACTTGTGATTATTCATAACCCCAGCCACTATCTAGGTATATTAATCAAAATATTAATATTTGTAAAAATTAAACATTAAATAAAATATTTGATAGAGGTATAAATCAAAATTGATTGTAATGTGTCTATGGGTACTCTACTGTAGAAACAGATGACTTAACATTAGTCTAACCAACCTAAGATTGATATAGTTATGACTTGTGTAATCTTTTACCCTAATAAACACTGTATCCCTGTGCTTCAGCACCAAGAGTGTTTTTGAGATCATAGTCTACTTTTTGTCACTCGTTCAAAACAAAAGAGTATTTATTCTTAATTCATAATAATTCATGGTCTATAAATTTCTCACATAGTTTTCAGATAAAAACTAGTATTAGAAGGAAATATCCCTCAAAGCTGGATAATATTGTTCCACTCCATCTTTAAGGAGCAAAATTTCAATGTAAGGAGTGTGGTATCTCTTCAAAGGTTGTTGCTCAGGCAGGCCCTGCATGCTTCCAAACAAAGAAGCCTCATATCATGCTTCTTGTTGACTCCCAAGATATCTATATGTATATCTATATCTATACCTATATGTATATCTATATCTATATCTATCTATCTATCTATCTATCTATCTATCTATCTATCTATCTATCTATCTATCTATCAATCTATCTGAGCTCACTGCTGAGCTTTGCTTAGCCCGCTATCCTCTATGGCTGCTTGCTGCAGCTATGGTCATCCCTCATCACAATTATTTTGATTCCTTGGGCTGTGTCTCTTTTAAGCTGTTTACAGACAAAGTTCTAAAGGTATCCCCAAACTTCCAGACTCTAAGCAGTGGGTAGAAAGGATTTGGGCGTAATGGTTCCTCCTTTCACAGAACAGAATTCATGTTCTAGGTTGGTAATTTCATATGCCAAACTGGCACTGCCTCCAGGGGAGAAATTTGAGTATAAGTAATCAATATCCATGGGGAGAAATTTAAAGATAAGTAATTAATCCATTCTGTAGTATACAGTTACTAGAATCTTGTCCACAGAAAATATTGAACCAAATACAAATGCTTCCATTTCTCCTTGACTGCTAAGGTTGAGTTGCTTGATGTCAACATGGGATCTTTGGGAAGGGGAAATAGGGCATTAGCATTGTGGATGCCATGGGGGTTTCTGGGTCAAAAAGGCAAAAATAGCAAGGTCTACGTTGTGTATAATTCTAATGCCTTTTGACTTGTGGGCATATCACCCACCAGATCATTCCTTAAGTAGTTCAGGGGAGCTCCTGCACCCCTTATGCTAACTGTCCCTGAAACTCAAGTGGGATTATTTTGTTAAGTTTAAGATTACTAACCAAAACTAAAAATATTAGGACTGGAGAAATATCTCAGTGGTTCAAAGCACTTGTGCTTCCAGAGGAAACTTGTTCAACACCCAGTGACTACATTGCAGAAAACACTTGGCTCTCACTCCAGTGTTAGGATTTCTGACTCCCTCACACTGATATGCATACAGGCAAATTAACATAAAGTAACACTAAATTTTATAAAAGAATTAAAGAGCCAACAATTTTAAAATCATATTGTTAACCACCTTGGTAAAAAGATATAGAGACATCACTCTGGAACTTATGTCCTTCTTCCTTGCTTACTAGTCTTTACAGTGCTGGAACGTGCTGTGCAGTTTCTTGTATAAGAAAACTTACCTGTCCTCTTACCTAGCTGTGAGCAATGTAACTATAATGTCAACTAGCTATGTAAGATGTTTTAATATACCAGGGTAACCAAACAATCTCAGATTGATGTGGAGGCCCAACAAATTTAGGAAAAAAAAACTTATCCTGTGAAGATGGTTAAAATATCCATGGCCATAGGTCCTAGGTGAAAAATATGCAGTAGTATTGTTTATGTAAAGTGCCATGTGCTAAATTTCTTCATAAACTTTGTACTCATATTCAGTGCTATACTAACTTAATCATAGAAGCTTCTCTTTGTGCTGTGGATGCTTAGCCTAGGGTACTAAGGAAATAAGTGCTGCTGTTAAGTATTTGGCTCTAAGCAGGACATTTCAACCATCTTTTCTACTGTTCAGAGATCATGAATGTCACAATGTAGCCTTATCAATAATAATTTCCATCCCAGCCTTGGTGTTGACTCATGAGAGCACCATGTCTGCATCTCTTGATAGAACTTGTCTACAACATCAGAGGTTAGAGTGTCTTTTCAAAGCAGCTCCACTTGTTAGAAAGTCTCATCATCCAATTATTCTTTACTAATTCCTCAGCCTCAGGAAATTAAAATTTCCTGGCCCAGTCACTGGAGCCAGCCCTGCCTGCAATTTCCTGAACTAAGTGCTTCTGCCCACTCAGAGCAACCGATTCTAAGGCCTGACTCTAGCAATGGCCTGCGCAATGTACTCATCAGTGACAACCTGGACCCCTGTTGCGGGAAGATCCTGCAAGAAGGAGAGCTGCAGGTGGAGAAGCAGAACTTGAGCAAGGAGGAGCTGATAGCTGAACTCCAGGACTGTGAAGGCCTTATTGTCTAGTCAGCTACTAAGGTCACTACTGATGTCATCAACGCAGCAAAGAAGCTCCAGGTGGTGGGCAGGGCTAGTACGGGCATGGACAATGTGGATCTGTAGGCTGCCATGAGGAAGGGCATCTTAGTCATGAACATTCCCAATGGAAACAGCATCAGTGCTGTGGAGCTCACCTGTGGTATGATCATGTTCCTGGCCAGATAGATTCCCCAGGTGACTGCTTCGATGAAAGATGGTAAATGGGACCAGAATAAGTTCATGGG
Organism: Mus pahari; assembly: GCF_900095145.1. Classification (NCBI taxonomy): domain Eukaryota; kingdom Metazoa; phylum Chordata; class Mammalia; order Rodentia; family Muridae; genus Mus; species Mus pahari. Next base: position 72,261,780 of record NC_034592.1, on the reverse strand, counting down.
GACAGAACTGAACGAGAAGACACTGGGAATTCTTAGCCTAGGCAGAATCGGAAGAGAGGTGGCCACCCGAATGCAGTCCTTTGGATGAAGATTGTAGGCTATGACCCCATCATTTCTCCTGAAGTCGCAGTCTCCTTCGGTGTTCAGCAGCTGCAGCTGGTGGAGATCTGGCCTCTCTTTGACTTCATAACTGTCCATACCCCCACTCCTGCCCTCCACCATAGACTTGCTGAATGACAGAACCTTTGCTCAGTGCAAGAAAGGTGTGTGAGTGGTGAACTGTGCTAGAGGAGGCACTGTGGATGAAGGTGCCCTGCTCCATGCCCTGCAGTCTGGTCAATGTGCTGTAGCTGCACTGGATATGTTTAAAGAAGAGCCACCATGGGACCGGGACTTAGTAGACCATGAAAATATCATCAGCTGTCCCCACCTGGGTGCCAGCACCAAGGAAACCCAGATCTGCTGTGGGGAGGAAATCGCAGTCCAGTTTGTGGATATAGTGAAGGGGAAATCTCTATCAGGGGTCATGAACCAGGCCCTTACCAGTGTCTTCTCTCCACACACCAAGCCTTGGATTGGTCTGGCAGAAGCAGTGGGCACGCTGATGCATGCCTGGACTGGCTCCTCTAAAGGGACCCTCCAGGTGGTTACACAAGGAACATCTCTGAAGAATGCTGAATCTACTGAGCCCTACAGTCATTGTTGGCCTTCTGAGAGAAGCATCCAAGCAGGCAGATGTGAACTTGGTGAACATTAAGCTACTGGTGAAAGAGGCTGGCCTCAATGTCACCACCTCTCACAACCCTGGAGTCCCAGGGGAGCAGGGCAGCGGGGAATGCCTTCTGACTCTGGCCCTAGCAGGTGCTCCCTACCAAGCTGTGGGCTTGGTCCAGGGTACCACACCAATGCTGCAGCTGCTCAACGGAGCTGTCTTCAGACCAGAGGTGCCACTATGCAGGGGCTAACCCCTGCTCATGTTCCGGGCTCAGCCCTCCATCCCTGTGATGCTGCCCACTATGATCGGCCTCCTGGCAGAGGCAGGTGTACAGCTGCTGTACTACAAAACCTCCAAGGTGTCTGACAGAGAGCCCTGGCACGTCATGGGCCTCTCCTCCCTGATGCCCAGCCTGGAAGCATGGAAGCAGCATGTATCTGAGGCTTTAAAGTTCTGCTTCTGACCCTGGGACTCAGCACTCTCAGCCCCACAGGCTCTTCTGAAGAAACCTGTTCACCGTGACCTATAGGGAGAGGGGATCGAAGAACCAGGGCATCTGCCTGAACTAATATCTAGTAAAGAATCTTAACTTCAATAAATAAATAAATAAATAAATAAATAAATTCAATAAATAAATAAATAAATAAATAAATAAATAAATAACATTTTTCAAACAATTGGTATGTATTTACTCTTTGACATTTACAAGCCTTCTTCTTTCCTGGATAAGAGGATGTTCAAAATGGGAATAGGGGAAAAGCACTTATTGCTCTTATAGATAATCTGAACTTAGTTTGTTCTCAGCACCCATAAAGTGGCTTAAAACCACCTGTAACTTTAGTTGTAGGGACGTGATGCCCTCTTCTTATTTTCATGGGGATTGCACACATGTGGAACACATGTACCTGCAAACAAATATTCTTAAACATAAAAAATAAAAGTAAGTAACTCTAAAAAATAATTTTTCTTTGTGCCTTCTCTAACTTGTGTCCTTATATACCACAGATTTCTCTGTATTATTTCAGACATTTCTTAACATTTCTTGAAGCAGTGGCTGGTTCTTGTGATAACTTGGTGCTTAAGGTTCTTTACTAATTAATGAGAAGAAGATGTAAGGGAACTCATTTTATCTGCCATCTATTTATTCACAGATACTTAAAGACCAAATTTCTCTATTCTGCTTTCTGGTATGTATTCATGTTATTTAAAGTAATATATAATATTTTCAAGTCACTATAAGAGTTACAAATGTTATACAAACAAGTTTTATTAATGCTTAATGATCTCAATATAATTGAGCTATGTTTCCATGATTCTCTACTTCCTATTTTCCACAGAAACTACTCCAACTCTCTCAATCCTCTTTATTCTGTTATTACACAGGTTCTCACTATAAAACTCTGGCTGGCATGGAACTTCATGTATACCAAAGGCTTATCTCAGACACACAACTCAACTTAATGAATAACTGGATTATAGACATGTACCTGGCTATCCTTTTTTCTCTTTAAACTTGAGAACTTTACTTTTGTAAAGGGATTAAGATACATCTGAAACACTGGTGATATTGTCGTGGTAAATTCTACCAATAAATTAACACTAAAAATCCACAGAATACAAATTTTCCTTTTTTTATTTTTGAAAATATGAGCAGTGTATTGTTATTCACCGGATGTAATTATCATTTTGGAGGCTTACTGCTAAATAACCTCACTCTTTTTATTTCTTTCTGAACTCTGACTGACTGGTTCAATTCAGCTGTTCTGGCTCAAAACTCCTCTTTGGGATGACTGATTCAAACTGGCTTCACTCTTCTCCCTGCTCATATAAACTGTCTTGGAATTCTATGACCTGAATGCCACTCACTGCACTGACTAAAGGAAATGAACAGAATGGAAATGAACTGCAAAAACTCAATTGAACTCAACTGCATTCAACTGAACTGCACCAAACTGCCCTGCACTGAACTCAACTTCCTCAACTCTCTCGCTCTGTCTTTGCACTGCTCTCTGAAGTTTCCTCTCTTTCCTGTCTGTTCTCCTGAAAGTTGGGTATATCCTATCAGACTCATTTGGTCAAATCATTGTCAGATTCATTACTCTGTCTGCCCCTCAGTTAGACTTTCAAATTTCATATTTTCAAACATAGCTACTTTCTTCTAGAACCAAATTTGGGATTACTGCTTTGTACTCAGGGCAAGTCTGTGTTCTAGTCAGATGGATTAAAGATGTGTCTGAATCCGGCCAAAGGGATTCAAGGTGTGAATTAAGGGTATGCCTGTATTTCAGCCAGATCACACAGACCTAGAAGGCCTTTGGATGTGATCTCTTGTCAGAGCAGCCATGTTGCTGGATTAAAATTCTTCTACTTTTTCCCCTTTCAATTTACTACTACAAAAGAAACAGTTATCAAAAATGCTTAATTTAACAGTCTAAATGACCTTCTGAAAGTCCATTGATGCAATGATCCTTCATACCTTCTGTCCTTCATCAGATGTACACGTCAGCATCACGGTTTTCCAATGGGCTAGTCTGATGAGCAATCTATCCTTTTTCAGTTAAGCTGTCCCCATGCAGAGGGATCAGATTTCTGCATGTTCTGGATTGCTGTATTCCTTTATATTATCCTTCCTTGAGTCATACCTTTCATGCTGAAGTTTCTCTTATTCAACTTGTATCTTCAACAATTTTGATGAAACTCATAGTCTTTCATCATCTGCGGAAATATAGACAAAACTTCTTCCCTAAAGTAACTCATTCCTTGACATCCATTGTGATGTTGAAATATCTTTAAAGTGTACAGGTTGATCTAATTCAGCAGTCTTTTCTAAACCTCAGTGTCTTTCAACTCATCTCATTCCCCTTTTCTGTTTATCGAGATACAATTAGATTTTTATGAATCCATATATAAACTAGATACTTAGGCCCTTGAATTGCAACCTCTGCTCCATGCAAGCCAGGCTTCTCACCCATTTAAACATAGAAACAATTAAGCCATCAATGTATAGTGTATCCTATACCTAGTTTAGTTTGTCTTAGTTGCTCTGTGGGTGGCTGACAGGAAGCACCTGGCTAATATTGTGTATTTACCAGGGTATGTGTTAACTCCCTTAAGGAGTATCCTATTGGTAAGGGATTACCTGGGATCTCTTGCTGATCTGCATTCACTAGCCCTATGCCTATCCTTACCACACGTTTCCTACAAATCCTGAAAGGCCGAGATCTTCTAGAGAAGTCTCTAGGCATAACCTGTCTAAAATCCCTGTTCAAATGATCTTGTTACCCACAATCAAAACAATAGACACATTGATATCTCTGGTTATTGGGCATTGCTTATCTAATTATGTAGTCAGTAGGATCAATATCATCAGTAGTTCTAATTCAGCCTTCCACGGGTATTGACTGAGATTTAAAGATCTAAGAACTTTTTTTTTTTTTTTAAATCTGTATTTGCATTTTTGAAAGCTAAAGTTTTAATTAATACCTGTCTTATATCTAGATCTGATATTTCCCTTTTTATATCTGACTTTAATATATGTGACAAGTCAGTAAAAGTCTCTCTGGGGCTTTTCATAATCTTTGTGAATGACATAGACTCTTTCTTCCTGTTCCTCCAGTTCATGCCAGGCGCATAAAGCTACTAATGTATATTCTATAATGATAGAGTCATAAAATTGCATCTACTTTTGTAAGTAAGCATATTGTCCTTCACTTATCAATTGATCTTTCCTGATATTAACATGTTTGCCGGAAGCCATGGCCACAGTCATGGCCTTGTGAAAAATTTCTAGCTTACATAAACAATACTGAGAGAACATTCATGGTCATAACAGTAAGAATGTTTGTGGGTAAATAGGACACTGTGTTCAAGGAGATGAAGAATGCCACCTGACCTTCAGAGAGCCCCTGGGCTCTTCCCCCTTGAAGCCTCCTCTTGCTTATGCTTATATTGCCACTCCTGAATAAAGTTTTTCAGAGCTTTATCAGTATCATTGACTTGCTCTCATTCTTCTTGTCTCTTTGCCCTACCACTCTCTCACTCCCTTGTCTTGGGTCCCTGCTGATTATCCCTGGAGTGCAGGGCACATGTTTAGTCCTATTTTGATTCTGCAATATTAGTTTTTTTTTTTTCTCACCACCATTTCAGTCTTTCTAATTGAGAACTAGCTTCCAGTACAGCTGCTCCTAAATCTTTCCAGCCTTGGGGATAAACCTGCTATCCCTCGGCTAGCCAAGGTATCTGTCATTCATAGTGTGAGTGCATTCCATAAGATATTACTAGTTTTTAAAAATTATTTAATATGTTGTAATTTAACTGGATTCCAGGCTAGATGTTCATCTTGTGAATTATCAGCATTTTATGGCATTTGTCCCTGGTTAACTGGGAAAGCCAGTTTCCTTAACAATTTCATTAAGAAGTGTACCATAAGTTGAATGGACTGCTTATCATGATCCTTAATTTCTCAAAGTACATTAGATTCACAATTAGAAATTTCCATCTTTTTATTTCTTTTATTTCTCATCTATCAAGATTTGTACTATCATAGGTATTTTTTCTTGTTATTCATATATATTTTCTTGTTGCACATCTATTTTATTTTATACATTTTTTAATTTTACATTTATTTTTCAACCTCATTTGAGATTTTTATCTTACTCTACAGTTATTATTCCAATTTTTGTGAAGAAATATATGAAGATTTCAATAGAAAGTAGGGAGGGGCTTACTCCAATGGTCACAGTTGTAAAAAAGTATGACAATGGCTTTTTCAAGTAATATTTCTATATGCTCAACTGCTACCATTGGTAATAAAGGATCTGAAATCGAGTTTCACAGGGATTTTAGAGCATGAATTGGAATAGCATTTGAAATGTAAATAAATAAAATAACCAATAAAAAACAAAAATAAAAAATGTGTCTAATTAAAATTATCTTTTTGGGTAGCTTGCTGTGACTCAATGCTGCATAGGGTCCTGTGTTGTTTCTTCCTCTGGGCTCAAGTGTCTTGCAACTTCAGAGTCTACTGAGTATCTAGGTGTCTAGTCAAACTCGAAGAACTGATGCTTTCTCTGGAAACAATTCCAATTGAACTTCTCCTCTGCAGCTTTCTGCCCAAAAGCTTTCTGTCTTGTCCTCTGCAACATTTCTGTAAGTTGTCAGCTTTCTTTAACATTAGTAGACCTTTTTCTCCAATCAAGTTGGGTCCCTGATGCAAATGTAACCTTATTTGAAAGATGTAATTGTCATCTCAGAGGCTTACCACTAAAAAAGCTTAGCCTTTCTAGTTCTTTCTGAATTGACTGGTTTAGCTCATCTATTCTGGCACAAAACTCTTCTCCATAGTGACAGATTAAACTTCTCACAGCTTCTCACTGCTTATACAAACTGGCTCTCAATTCCATGAACTGAAATCCACCAACTGCACTGACTTCCATTGCCTTCACTCTCTGTCTTTGTCTCTGTGTTCATTCCTGTATGTTCTCCTGAGCATTGGGTATATCTTATTTTACTCATTCTGTCAAATCTCTCTTTCATTCATCACATTGTCTGCCCACAAATTAGATGTCACTTTAAAAACTTGCTGCTTCCTTCTAGAAATTAACCTTACCTTCTTTTTTTGGGTTAAAGGTATATACTAAGGGCATGATTGAATTCCTGCCAGATCACATAGACCTAGAAGATCTTTGGATGTGATCCTTTGTCAGAACAGTCATATTTCTGGATTATAATTCCTCTGCATTTTATTAAGAAAATATAACAATATACATTTATCATGTACATTGCTCTATGCACCAATATAGGGGAATGGCAGGACAAGGAATGGGAGTGGGTGGGTTGGGGAAGAGAGGGAGGGGGAAGGGATAGGTTATTTTTGGAGGGGAAACAAGGAAAGGGGATAACATTTGAAATATAAATAAAGAAAATATCCAATAAAATAAATAAATAAATAAATAAATATAAAATAAAAAATAAGACAGAAAGAGAGAGAGAGAGAGGGAGGGAGGACTTAAGGTATGGGGATATGGAATTGATGTATGGTTTCTCTTTGTAGACCTAGTTGTCTTGAAGCTCATTCTGTAGAATTGGCTTACCATGAACTCAAAGATCCTTATGCCTCTTCCTTTCAAAGGCTGAGATTATAGGCATGTGCAACAATACCCATCTTAAAAAGATAGTTTAAACCCATGATTAGAAACAGGTTACATAACAGAAAAATAAAAGTTGTCTTTAACATAAAATATCCTTAATCTCAACTGAAACCTGATCTTTTTTCTTTAATAGAATTATATAATTATGAAGCAATCAATCATTCATGCATAAAATGAATTAATAGTTGAATCTTACCTACTCATTAATAATTATTTCAACATTATATTAGAGTAAGCATATATCCACATAATAAATATTTTCATGAAATAGAAAAATATAGTCATTACTTTGGAGTCTCATCATGAAAAGAACAAAAACTTTATAATTTTAGCATCTGTATCTTGATTTAGATTTGCACAAATCTAATTTAGAATTAATCTACTGCTTAAAAATAAATACAGAGTTGGTTTTGAGTGATATATAAACATGAGTGCTCATTAAAATATCTCAAAATTCAATATTGAAAAAGAACCACACAAGGTTTCTGAAAAAAGAACATATTTTATTGTGGTTTATGTACATATGCTTATATGTAAAATGATTAAAGAAAAAGTAGCTGTGAATGTGACCAAGAATGAGGAGAACTGTGCATGACAAGGGTAGGAAGGAAAGAAAGAAGAAAAGAAATTGTGTAATTATACTACAATTTTAAAAAGGAAAATATAAAAATTAACATAGCATGTTTCTTAAGTTATAACATGAATCATCGCAGAAAAAATTTTTTCAATGCAATCATAACATCTTTGTTTCTTAAACAGTATATCATGGGGTTAAACATTGGAGTCACAACAGTATAGAAAAGAGAAAGGAATTTGTCTACTCCTGCTGAGTGGCTGGACTTTGGTCTCAAGTATGTAATGATACCTGATCCAAAGAATAAAGCTACAACTATAAGGTGGGAAGAACATGTAGAGAAGGCCTTGGCTCTCCCAGTTGCAGATGGAAGCTTCAGAATGCTTGAGATTATTTTCACATAAGATGCAAGGATCAGCATAAAAGGAATGGTGACAACTAAAAGGGCAATCACATAAATTAGCATCTCTATCATAAAAGTGTCTCCACAAGCTAGGGTCAGGACTGGAGGTATGTCACAGAAAAAGTGATTCAGCTGATTTGATCCACAAAATGGTAGAGAGAAGATCCAGTATGTGAACCCTATATGAACAGGAACTCCACTTATCCAACAGACAGCTGCCAGTTGTATACAGAGACTATTGTTCATAATGAGAGGATACAGCAATGGGTTACAAATAGCAACATATCTATCATAAGCCATAGCCGTCAGAATAAAGCACTCAGTGGCCCCAAAGACAAGAAAAAAATACATTTGCGTAGCACAAGCCATGAAAGAAATGATTCTGTCTTGTCTGTAGAGATCTGTTAATAACCTGGGAAGAGTGACTGACACATAACACATTTCTAAGAAAGAAAAATTTCCAAGGAAAAAGTACATGGGAGTTTGCAAGGAAGGGTCAGCTCTTATAATTATGATAATGAGGCTATTGCCCATCAGAATAATTAGATAGACCATCAAAAACAACCCAAAAAGAAATTCTTGCAAGTTGGGAACATCAGAAAAGCCAAGTAAGATGAATGCTACCAATGTGGAGTGGTTCTGTTGGGGACTTTGTAGGGTGGATCCATCCATAGATGATTGATTCCAAGGTTTCAATGTCCATTTACTCAATGGAGTTCAGATATTTTAAAAAAGAAATGAAATACAAAAAGTATCAAATACACAAACACAGGAGAGATGTCCAGTCATATTGATTTATATGAGTTATTCACATAGTCCTACTTCCTATATTTTATGGGGTTGAAAAAAAAGAAGCACATTTAAGATCTTTTTGTCCTGCTAGTTTGTCACAAGCTAAAACAACAAAACACCGAGTAATGAAACAAGATCTCCATAGTTCAGATTGCCTATCCCTTGGTTACAAGTGGTTGCTATTATTGTGTAGCACTAGATCAGTAAACTCCATCTTTACCTTTCATTATTTGCCTTTGTCATAGAAACTGTTTAATCACAATTTTACTTTTGATAAACTTTCCAATTGAGCTAAAAGTGTTTTCTTTGAGTTGCATCTCAGGTAAGGAATTGAGTGGTCATCCAGTAACAATGTTCTGTCCAGATAAAGCTATTCTGAGTTCTAGAAACCTGTACCAATTACTATGTGGATAGACACATAGATAATGATATCAAAAGTAAGCATTTGTTGCATAATTATAACTCATGCCATATCTGTACAAACATATCAGAGATAATGTAGCACAATAAATCATGTTTCCTGAAAACTTAGATTGTGAATAAAAATAAGATGTATTTATATACATATACAATATATATATATTTATATATATATATTTATATATATATATAAATATATACATATATATACACATATATATATATGTATTTATATACATATACAATATATATATATATATATATATATATATATATATATATATATATACCTGTCATTGTCCCTACTAATCTTAACAATGCTACTTATATCTGAGATTTAAGATACTGAAGGAATCTTTGTCAAAGTTGAGAAATTCACAAAATTAATATACAAAAAGAAACCAAAAGAATTTGAATTTGATCATGTATCATATCAACACTATATCTACAACTTTATGATTCCAGCATTTCTTTCAACTGTTCCCACAAGGGTGGTTATATATATTATTCTTTAGTAAGCAACTATTTTTATCTATAACTATTATGTAGAATGCATGTTTGTACTTTAACTTTTTATTTCTGACTAGCATGCCAGCATATCATAACTAAATGCTACAGTTACTGCCCCTTATGTATTTATCTTTTATCCATCAAAGATATTCACTATCTACTCCAATATACAGTATCCTAGCTATCATTTTATTTTTCTATAAATTACCTCTAAACTATGTACTGAATTATTAACTCTTTCAGAGTTGTGCATTCTGAAAAACTGAAATTATCTTGAGTTTTATATATTGTCCTTTACATATTATAGATCTCAAATTCATTTTCTGTTCCACATGTAACAGCTTTTGTTTCTGCTATTGAGATTTCAAATTTCTGTCTATCTCACAATGGTAAATGTTACAGTGATTTGTAATTTTGACTTGGTGTTTAATTTTCACTATTCCAATATTTCTGAGTTCAATGAACCTTTGATTTTAAATTTTATTTTTTAAAAATTGTGAATTATTTAAATTATCTCCCAACATCTTCCCCATTTAAAAGAGGAAGCATCAAAAACTTCAAAATTTTGGATATATTATTTTATGCAAAATGATGCCAAGTGTTACTTCTAATGTGTTTAATTGCAAACTCTAGTGTGCTTTTATAATCTCTGAAAATTTGTGTATTTCCTTCATGTTTTATTGTTTTAGAATTACCTTTTCATTTTCTCAAAAGCTTTCAATATTTACATGATTTTTCCACATGTATACATATTTAGCACAATACTCAAAAATCTTACATTTGTATAAACATCTGAACATAGATATTTAAAGTTTGTTTGTTCCTAATATTTTACTGAATACATGATTTAATTTTATATATACTTTTATCTCCTCTTCATGAAGGATCATGAGGTTGCATATATTGTATGTGAAAATTCAACATAGAAGCTTAGTTTCTGCTCTTATAGAGCTTAGAGAATAGTGCTAAAACCAAGTGTGTTTTATAAGATATGAAAGAATCTATAGGAAGAAATCATAACTAGTTATTCAACATGTCTAAGTGTTATAGAATGAATGATTTGAAACATAGCAGTATATCTGAAATGTTTTTAGACCATAGAATAACACAATCATTTTGTTAATTTTACATTTTCAAAGAAGATAAAATGAACTGTCTAGGACAAAAACTTTATTTTTTACTTGAATTTTGTGTTCTAATAACTAGGTAGTTGTGTACACAGGACAGTGTTGTTATTTATAACAAAATCATTGTAGGAAACACTTCTCACTGGCTTCAACAATAATCTTATAAACTGAATCAACACCAAATTACTTACAATGGAATTTAGGCATCTTATGGTATCGATATCCTCATTGAAATATTTGGCCATTTCCTTTTATTCTTGTGCTGATATTAAGCTCAAGTGGGTGTTTTTGTCTGGAAAAAGCCTAGACTATGAAATATATGCCCTGGAAAACAACAGCTGTAGTATCATTAGGTTATCTTTTTTATTGGTGTTGTTATAGCTGCTGCATTTTTAAAGATCATTTTAGCACCTGCTATCATCCCACTTTCATAAACCCTCTTATTCTCAGTTTATAATAGTTAAAACAGTGTGTGTATAATCACAAATATTGATCTAAGAGTTAGTAGCTCATCTACTCTAAGGTATATGAAACAGTAGCCATAAGAATGAAAACTCTTTTATAAAAATTGGGTCACTCTGTGTAATTGTATTTCTATCACGTACCAAAGTTAGACTTTGTTTTAAAAGCACAGGAAATATCAAATGTATGATCCACATCACAATACAAATATAGCATTCTCAAAACAACCTATTTTGACCATTTCTATTTCTGGACGGGAAATACTTTTTATGTCAATAATTAATGATATAATTAATGATTGTAGTGCAGTTTCAAGTTGAGAACCATGGTTCCTAAATTATCTTTACTGAAAATGTGCTTTCTCTGTAAATGCTACATCACTCTTCACAGATTAATTTGGTTTTATTCTTTTTGACGGAAAATAATACATTTAGAGGAAAAAAAGATCTGATTAATCATATTTTGCCCTTCCCCTGGCAGTTTGTGAACATTTCTTTTGTACCAAATACTGTGTTACTGATTTCCTTGTATGTCTAATTTAATGTGTTCTAAATACAAGAGTGTCATCCACTGCTTTACGTGAGTAGAAGAAAAAATATAAAACAACCTACAAACTGTGAAAAGCCCAGCTGAACTCCAAATTAGCCTTGTAAGTTTAGAGTCTTTAGCCTTAAATAAAGATCGATAAAAGTCATGAGAAACAAAAGAAAGTATTACTTTGGATTTTATAATCTTAGTAATAGAACTAATTCTCAAAGAATACAAAACATTAATTTTTCAAAGAAATAAAGTAACTTGTCAAATATCTCATTATAAGATTGAGGAGTAACTTTTTTATAGGTATGAAAATATCCACATTGCAAAAAGTTTCATTTTGTTCGATTTGTTTTGATCATGAGGATAAAAAATGCACTACAGTTAGATGATACAAATGTTGCTTACCTTTTATATGTGCTGATCAAATAAAATTTTATCCCAATTTTAAGAATAATATAATAACCATTTTATTTTCATTTGTATTATTTAAGCAATAAAAGTAGCCACTTTTTCTGTGTCCTTAAAGCACATTCTTTAACTTTAGTTAAACTACAGTGAATTTTAGGAAGGAAATGACTTCTTATTCATCAAGATATATTTTCTTTTTGAGATATACAGTGTTTTTAACCTCAGAAATGTGTTCATCAAGGAATAATGTAGTCAGTGATCAAAGCTGTTTGGTTCTGTCATTGGATCATTTTAATTTTTGTCTCTGAGGAATATTTCCAAAGGCAATAACCTATTTGGCCATTCTTTCCAGGCCTCTTGGCCATCCTCTGAGTCTTTGGAGACTAAGCACACACCAATTGGGACAAGTTGTATAATACAACTGTATTCACAAATGTATTTGGCATTATATATAAAACTAGAAGGGACTGGACTTTAAAAAAATAAACCAATCTTTAAAAAGTATTTATTTTGAAAACTAGAATACATGATTTAATAATTTGATGCTTTAGAATCTGGACACATTGTGCAATATCTAAATTGAGCTAATTGACATGTTCATTACATCAGATACTTGTCCTGTTTTATGGACAGATTATTTAACGTGTTCAATCAGAAATTTTAAAGACACAACCTCGTAGAATTATTTATATGCACCTTGTTATTAAATAAATTTGTTTAATTTATTTCTCCTAGCCTCTCTCTCTCTCTCTCTCTCTCTTTTCCGAGACAGGGTTTCTCTGTATAGACCTGGCTGTCCTGGAACTCACTCTGTATGTAGACTAGGCTGGCCTCGAACTCAGAAATCTGCCTGCCTCTGCCTCTGCCTCCCAAGTGCTGGGATTAAAGGCATGTGCCACCACTGCCCAGCTCTCCTAGCTTCTCTTAGTCTGGCATTTATTTTCAAATATATCTCTCAAACTTGTACTCTTTCCATATTAATTGCTATTGTCCAAAATAATTTATTACCCTTAAAACTTTGAAATTATGGGTTTATATATAAAAATCTTTTTATTCCTTAAAGTCATCTATCAAGTCATGAAAATTATTTGTTCCTTACAAGGTAAAAGATGAGCTAAAAAACTGTCCTAATAAAGGTAACAAAATAAAAATTGAGTCTCATTTTTTATAGACAATGTTGGAAACATTTCATCAAAATACTTATGAAAGTACTAGGAGATATAATGTATAATGTCCAGTGAATTTTATGTGTTGTTATGTATTGCATTAAATCAGTTTTATTGACTTTAAAATTCAGTAGAATGTAATTTGAGGAATTATGATGCTATACAATTCATAATCCAAATTAAAACTACTACCTGTATATTTACTGATATTCTTTAATTCCAACTGCCAATTTCCAGTTTGTAAACTGGATAGTTCATTCATTCTTTCTTTCCTTTTTTTATTTTTTGAAATTTCTTTTTTATTGGATATTTTCTTTATTTACATTTCAAATGTTATCCTCTTTCTTGGTTTCCCCTCCGGAAACCCCCTTTCCTATAACCCTCCCCCTGCTTCTATGAGAGTTCCCTCACCCACCCTGGCATTCCCCTACACTGGAGCATCCAGCCTTCCCAGGACCAAGGGCTTCTCCTCCCATTGATGCTGGACAAGGCCATCCTCTGCTATATATACAGCTAGAGCCATGGGTCCCTCCATCATGAATACTCTTGGGTTGGTGGTTTAGTCCCTGGGAGATCTGGTGGGGGTGGGAGGTGTCTGGTTGGTTGATATTGTTTTTCTTCCTAAGGTGTTGCAAACCCCTTCAGCTCCTTTGGTCCTTTCTTCAATTCCTTCATTGGGAACCCAGTGCTCAATCCAATCATTGGTTGCAAGCATCTGCCTCTGTATATGTCTGGCAGAACTTCTCAGGAGACAGCTATATCAGGCTCCTGTCAGCAAGCACTTCTTGGCACCTGAAATAGTGTCTGGGTTTGCTGATTGTATATGGGGTGGATTCCCCAGCCGAGGCAGTCTCTGGATGGCCTTTCCTTCAGTCTCTGCTCCACACTTTGTCTCTGTATTTCCTTCTGTAAGTATTTTGTTCACCCTTTTAAGAATGACCAAAGTATCCACACTTTGGTCTTCGTTCTTGAGTTTCATTTGGTCTGTGAATTGTATCTTGGGTATTCTGAGCGTTTGAACTAATATCCACTTATCTGTGAGTACATACCATGTGTGTTCTTTTGTGATTAGGTTACCTCACTCAGGATGATAATTTTTGTTCCATCCATTTGCCTAAGAATTTCACAATTTTTTTTTGTTTTTCTAATAGCTGAGTAGTTTCCCACATTTTCTGATAACATTTGACATTTTCTTCTTCTTTATACCATGAATGTAAGATTGTACTGGTTAGTTTTGTGTCAACTTGACACAGCTGGAGTTATCACAGAGAAAGAAGCTTTAGTTGGGGAAATGCCTCCATGAGATCCAGCTGTGAGGCATTTTCTCAATTAGTGATCAAGGGGGAGAGGCCCCTTGTGGGTGGGACCATCTCTGGGCTGGTAGTCTTGGGTTCTATAAGAGAGTATGTTGAGCAAGCCAGGGGAAGCAAGCCAGTAAAAACATCCCTCCATGGCTTCTGCATCAGCTCCTGCTTTCTGACCTGCTTGAGTTCCAATCCTGACTTCCTTTGGTGATCAACAGCAGTATGGAATTGTAAGCTGAATAAACCCTTTCCTCCCCAACTGCTTCTTGGTCATGATGTTTGTGCAGGAATAGAAACCCTGACTAAGACAAAGCTCTTCCTTTGTCTTGTTGAATAGCAATTGCCAAATTCCAAAAACTAATATACACATAGAGGACTCTATTTATTTCCTTACGTAAAACCAATATCATTGATTACTTCAAATCATTTATATAAAGTTCATCATAATATGCCAATATAGACCATTTGAATTGAGAATATAATATACTTCCATATGAACAAGAGTAGAACAACAAACAAACCAACAAAACACCAGGAATGTCATTACTGTAATGATCTCTTTGGGAAAAGAATGGCCAATATAAAGACTGTTAAAAATGTTCATGCTGTGAAAGGGATCAAAAACTATACACAGATATTATACCCAAATATTTCCCCTTGGCTCTCAGTTTTATCACAAATAAAATCAATGATTTGGAAAAAATCAACATGATTGTACACGTCATTCATTCTGGGGTTGGGCAGACAACACATTATATAAAACAGGCTTGTCTGGAATCCGTTATGTAGTCCAATCTGATTTGAAACTCATACTTTACCAGTTTCAGCTTCATGAAAGACTGAAATAGTGAATCTATGCCACTACCACTAGGAATATACGTTTATATAAACCCTGTCATCTAGTCTGTAACCAAAGCATTAAGAACAAATGTTCTAATATCAATTAATTTTATCAAATTTTCTACCTTACATGAACTTCTTAATGTACATCCTTGTAATATTTTTAATGTATATTATATACTCAAGTGACTAGAAGAGTAGAAAATAGCCAACATGAAAATGGTTCATGTTTAAGGAAATGGGAAGGCATATTAATTCAATATGATTATTATGCCTTGTATCAACTATTTAATTATCACACTGTAAACAATAATTATACATGAGTACTATAACTTAATAAACATAACATTCTTCTAAGGGAATTTAAAATTGTTCAAATTGCCACTAAGCTGGTGACTGTGTCTTCATCATCTGGAATAAAATGCTAAACATATTTAAATAGATTTGAGAAAAACCTCAATTTCTAAGGTTGATATCTGGATCTATTATACTTATAAATCTTGTAATGAAACATGTGGAATGCATAATACATTCACAGAGTGTATTAATAATAGTTAGCTAGAAAAAGAGAACTTACAGAATGGATTATAGGTATTGACATAATGATATAAATATAGATAGATGTTAGAATATGATTTATAGAATGTATATGTAGATACGATTTATTAGAGTGGCTTAAAATCTGTGGTACAGCTAGTCCAACAATGTCCTCTAACAAAGGAAGATCCAAGAATCCAGTAGTTGTTCAATCTACAAAGCTGGTTGACTCAGATGGTCTTCAGCCTATACTGGAATCCCTCAAAAGTGGGCTGTAATGTTCCTTGTAACAAGGAACTGACTTGTTAGCAAGATCTAGAGCAAGCAGCTCTAGAGAGAGAAAAAAAAGAGAGAGGGAGAGAAAGAGAAGGAGAGAATGAGAGAGAGAGAGAGAGAGAGAGAGAGAGAGAGAGAGAGAGAGAAAGAGGGAGAGAAGGAAATAGAGAGCAAGCATCCTCCTTCTATGTCTTTTATATAGGCTGTCAACAGAAGGTATGGCACAGATTTAAGTTAGAACTTCCTACCTCAAAAGATCTAGATCAAAGATTCAAATTAGAAGTGGATCAACCCACTTCAAATGATTTAATGAAAAGTGGTGGTTTGAACATGCTTAATACAGTCATTGGTAACACTATTGAGAGGGGGGGGCTTTGTTGGAGAAAGTATGCCAACTCTGGGGTGAATATTTAGACCCTCCTCCTAGCCATGGGGCAGCCTGTCTGTTCCTGCCTTCTCTTTGATGGAAATATAGAAATCTCATTTCCTCCAGTGTTGTGCCTGCCTCAAAACTGCCATGGTAATTGATTGAACCTCTGAAATTGTAAGCTAGCCCCAGCTAAATGTTTTCCTTCATGAGAGTTGCCTCAGCAATGATGTCTCTTGATGATAATGGAAAACCTACCTAAGACATGAAGGAAAAATCCAAAAGATAAATATGTTATGTATTCACTTATATCTGGATATTTGTCATTATGTAAATCTACAATCTGTATAAGTCTACAATCTGTAGACTCAGAGAGGCTAGGAATAGGAAAATGGATTACGGGGGACATATGGATCTCTCTGGGAGAGGAAATAGAATACATATTATGAGTGGAGAGGAGCTCTGTGAGTGGGGACAAGAACAGAATGATCAGGTGGAAAGCACTCTAGGACATGGTATTGCAAGAAGAAATAAACTTTGAGACACATTCAAAGAGCATTTGAGTGGCAGGATGCAAACCTAGTACAATGGAAACTTCCTGTACTAAAATAGGGCTATCCTAATGAAGTTTCCAAATAATGAGCAAGACTGAACTCTCCTGTCACCAAATTAAGCTTCCAGTGTCCTGAACTAGGTTTCACTCAATTGAGTTCTTGGCTAAGGCAGTCCCATGGAAATCTGCAAACAATTGAAACTGTTGTCAAGAAAAGAGGTTGCTTTTCACAAACTGACAAGAAGGCCTAATTGCTGAAGATGACACACAACTCATTGACCTTGGAGAGGATGAGATGATTCCAACATGGAACCTTCACCATCATAGACCCTTGTAGAGCTTATGACATAGAAACATACATTGAATCCTACCAAAAAAGAAATATAAAAACCAACCTAACACCGGGCAGTGGTGGTATATGCTTTTAATCCCAGCACTTGGGAAGCAGATGCAGGCGAATTTCCGAGTTTGAGGCCAGCCTGGTATACAGAGTGAGTTCCAGGACAATCAGGACTACACAGAGAAACCCTGTCTCCAAAAACCAAAAAACCAAAAAGGGAAAAAAAACAAAAAACAAACCTAACAATAAAACCTTTGATCTTCAATATATACTTCCTGGGAAATGTACTAGGGCAATAGTGGCACAAACTAGTGGGAATAATCCACCTATATCTGTTTTGACTTAAGACCCACTGCAAGAGATGAAATTCATACCTGAGACTACTTGGATGACCAACAACAAGACTTTGTATATCCCAGAGAACTAGGGAAAAGCCAAATACCACTGGTCTAAAAAATGGTTACAAATGGCTCCTGATAATATTGTTATGCTTATATATCAGTGACTTATTAAGCTATCATCAGAGAGGCTTACTCATGCAGCAGATGGGAACAAATATGGAGACCCACAGTGTCGCATTCTGCAGAAAGATAGCTAGAGGTAAGGGAGAGAGAGAGAGAGAGAGAGAGAGAGAGAGAGAGAGAGAGAGAGATCTTGGAACACAGATGTATTACCATCATCTTTGTCCCATCAGAGCTCAGGAATAGGAGGGAAAAGGAGTGGAGGGAGACACGAAGAATGAAGGACACTGGGAGAACCAAGCCATCTAAAATATCTAATTGAAGTGCACATGAACTCACAGACACTGAAGTATCATTTACTGGTCCTATGCTTATGCATTATAGCTTTAGTACTTTTATGAAACTCCTGAGCATTTAACTGAGTGGATCTCTGATTCTTATGCTTTCCCTTAAGTGTCTTTTATTTTGCTATTGTTTTGCCTTGTCTAACTTTGAGAATATAATCTTCATTTTATCTTAATGAAAAGGACTGAGACAGGCTGATAACATGACAGGCTTCAAACTGGAAGTTCAGGAGACTAGGCCTAAATCTCTCTTTCCTGGGCAAGTCTGGATAAATCAGCTACTGGAAAAACCACAGTCCTCGGGCAGCCAATCATAAGCTGCGCTGCCACCTGGCCTGAGGGAAGAGCAGTGAGTCAGCAACTGTTTCCAGGCTTCTCCAGCAGTGTTCTGGAATTTTCCCAAGAGCCCAAGCCAATCCCAAAGACCCCCATACCCCTACAAATTGAGTCAACCCATCAAGATAAATGTTACCTAACCCTCCTAGGAATCCCCTTAATTGGCTTTAAATTGAGCCTGCAAGCTCACCCGAGCAACTTCATCTTTAGAAATGGTAGACTCCAACATGCTGGACTTCTACAGAATAAAATGCTATTTGCTTTTGCATACTATTTGAGTCTGGGGTATCATTCTTTAGTGAATCATGGACCTTTACACTATAATTTGTTCTGCTCTGTTCTGTTCTGTTCTGTTCTGCTCTGCTCTGCTCTGCTCTGCTCTGCTCTGCTCTGCTCT
>NC_034592.1:72222611-72242717 GCF_900095145.1 Mus pahari | reverse complement strand
GCTCTGCTCTGCTCTGCTCTGTTCTGTTCTGTTCTGTTCTGTTCTGTTCTGCTCTGTTCTGCTCTGTTCTGTTCTGCTTTGTTCTGTTGTGTTCTGTTCTGTTCTGTTCTGTTCTGTTCTGTTCTGTTCTGTTCTGCTCTGTTCTGCTCTGTTCTGTTCTGTTGTTACTTTCTAGAAGCTTCCCCTGTTGATTTCTAAAGAGATATAGGAACTGGGTTGATCTCAATCAGACAGAAATTGGGTGGGGGGGGCAGAATTTAGATGGGGTGGGGCAGAGAATGTCTTCAGATTATATTATGTCAGAAAAAGATCTTCCCAAGACTCAGGGCTTCTCCTCCCAATGATGGCTGACTAGGCCATCCTCTGCTACATATGCAACTAGAGACATGAGCACTGGAGGTACTGGTTAGTTCATATAGTTGTTCCTCCTATAGGGTTGCAGACCCCTTCAGCTCCTTGGGTACTTTCTCTAGCTCCTTCATTGGGAACCCTGTGTTCTGCCCCAGTATAGGGGAATGCAAGGGTCAGGAAGCAGGAGTAGGTGGGTTGGGGAGTAGGGTGGGTGGAGGCTATAGGGGACTTTCAGGATAGCATTTGAAATGTAAATGAAGAAAATATCTAATAAAAATATTAAAAAATAAATTTAAAAAAAATCT
The DNA here is from genome assembly GCF_900095145.1 of Mus pahari. NCBI lineage: Eukaryota > Metazoa > Chordata > Mammalia > Rodentia > Muridae > Mus > Mus pahari. The sequence continues at coordinate 72,242,061 of NC_034592.1, read as the reverse complement.
GATAATAAATAAGGAAAAATGAGTACCAGAACGAAAGTTGATTATCAGTAAATGGACAATAATATGCAATATCCTTGACCACCATGTGGTGAGCACAGTACATCTTTGACAAGGATAGAATGACATGGTTCCTGACCCTGTGTCAGGACCAGCAGATGTGGACCTCCTTGAGTGTTTATGGCTGCCACAGGTATGAGGCTTTTTTTATAATGTACATATTTTACATTCCTATTTCAAGGAATATTCTCCCTGTCTATGTTAATCACTCCATAATGATCTGAGACAACATGCATCTTGGAGGTGAAGGTATGGGTACTATCACATAAAAATGATAAATGACAGGACCTTCAGGACAACCCTTAAGGCTGAAGAAAAGAACTGTAAAAACATGGATCTAAAAATATATTTTTCTCAACTATGCAAAAAATAAGGATGCATTATGAATTATAAGAGGGGGTTTACATATCTAAAGGAAAAAAAGCAGCTATGCTGTAAGCCAGCTTGTCAGAAAGATACTAAGGAAGGATAGAAAAAGATTTAGGGAGTAGTAATCAAAGCAGATCCCACCCAGCTAAGATTTTTGTTTATGTTTATAAATACATACAAATTTCTGGGATCGGGGGTCAGCCTGGAACAGAGCAAGATTAGGCCCAGATGTGCTAAAAATGGTAATTTCATGACTGATCCATGCCCTACCCAGCTAGTTTATCCTCTGTTCTTAAAGGGGCAGGCAGATCTCTGAATTCTTTTGTAACCTTAAAAAAGATGCCTGCTTGCTGTCTCTTAAGAATTAAGGAGCTGGGATTAGGAGATGCCAATTCATAGGATAAACTAAAGGGAACCTGGAATAAATAACTGAATTGATATGTAAATTAAAAAAACTGAGATTTTGGTCTGCAAGAGTTAACAGAAAGTAAGTGCAGTTCTTTTAAAAATTAATTTATTTTATTTATTAATCATTTTATATGTTTACATTTCAAATGTTATCCTCCTTCCTGGTCTCCCCTCCAGAAACCCTCCATATCATCCCCCCTTTCCCTCTAAGAGGGTGCTCGCTCAACCACCCACTCTTTCCCCACCTCTCTAGCATCCCCCTTCTCTGGGGCATAAAACCTCCACAGGACCAGTACCTCCCCTACTGATGCCAGATGAGGTAATCCACTGCTACATATGTAGCTGGAGCTATGGACTCACCCATGTATACTCTTTTGTAGTAGTTTAGTCCCTTGGATTTCTGAGGGGTCCAATTAGATGGTACTGTTGTTCTTTCTATAGGGTTGCAACCCCCTTCAGCTCCTTCAGTCCTTCTTCTAACTGTCCACTGAGATTTCCAGGGCTCAGTTCAATGCTTGTCTGTATCTGCATCTAAATCAGGTGCTGGCAGAGCTTCTCAGAGGACAGCCATACCAGGCTCTGGTCTGCAAGCACATCTTGGCATAAGCAAGAGTGGAAGGTTTGATGTCAGTGGATGGAATAGATGGCATGGTTGGGCAGTCACTGGATGGCCTTTACTTCAACATCTGCTCCATTATTGTCCCTGAATTTCCTTTAGACAGGGACAATTCTGGGATAATTTATTTTTATTTTTATTTTTTTTTAGTTGGGTGAATAGCCCCATCCCTCTAAGTGGGATGCCAATCTACTGGAGGTGGTCTCCAGATTCTATCTCCCTGCTGTTGGGTATTTCAGCTAATGCCATCCCCAATGTGTCCTGGGAACCTCTCACATCACTGGCATCTGGAAAATTTTAGTGGTTCTCCAAGTCCCCCCACCCTGCTATTTATTTCTCTTCATCTTCCTAGTCCTCTGGACTTCTGTCTCTCCCCATATCTGGTCCTTGCCCCTCAACCCATTTACCTCAGCCTCCCGAGCTCTTCCATCCAGATTCCTCTCACCCTCTGCTTTTCATGATTATTTTGTTTCCCTTTCTATGTAGGTTTGAAGCCTCCACACTTTGGCCTTCCTTCTTTTAAGTTTCATATGGTCTGTGAGTTGTTTGATCTCCTTTTGTTGTCTAATTGCTCTAAACTTTGAGAACTGTATTGAATAGATATGGGGAGAATGGACAGCCTTGTCTTGTCCTTGAATATACTAGGATTGCTTCAAGTATCTCTTCATGTAATTTGACAATGGCTGTTTGTTTGCTGCATATTGCTTTTATTATATTTAGGTATGGGCCTTGAATTCCTAATCTCTCCATTACTCTTAACATGAAGAGTACTGTATTTTGTCAAAGGCCTTTTCAGCATCTAATGAGATGATTATGTGATTTTTTCTTTGAGTTTGTTTATATAGTGAATTATGTGAACAGATTTCTGCATATTGTACCATCCCTGCATCCCTGGGATAAAGCCTACTTACTCATGGTGAATCATCATTTTGATGTGTTATTAGATTCTATTTGTGGGAATTTTAGTGAATATTTTTGCCTCGATATTCATAAGCAAAATTGGTCTGAAGTTCTCTTTCTTGTTTTCTTTTGTTTTGTTTTTTAAAGATTTATTTATTATTATACATAAGTACACTGTAACTGACTTCATGTGAACCAGCAGAGGGTGTCAGCTCTCATTATGAGTGGTTGTGAGCCATCATTGAACTCAGGACCTTTGTTAGAACAGTGTTCTTACCCACTGAGCCGTCTCACCAGTCTCCCTGAAGTTCTCTTTCTTTGTTGGGTTTCTGTGTGGCTTAGGTATCAAAATAACTGTGGCTTCATAGAATGAATTAGGTAGTATTCTTTCTGTTTCTATTTTGTGGAGTAATTTGAGTATTAGTATGAAATCTTTGAAAGCCTGATAGAGTTTTGCATAAAACCATCTTGTCCTAGGCAGTTTTTTTTGGGGGGTGGGGTGGGGGGAGGTTGGGAGATTTTGATTACTGCATGTATTCCCTCAGGGAATATGGGAATGCTTAGATAGTTTATCTGATCCTGATTTAACTTCTGTACCTGGTATCTGTCTAGGCAATCAGCCATCCCATCTAGTTTTTCTAGCTTTGGTGAGTACAGGCTTTTGTAGTTGGATCTGATGATTTTTTTGAATTTCCTCAGTTTCTGTTGTTACCTATCCCTTTTCATTTCTGATTGTTAGTTTAGATAATTTCTCTATGCCCTGTAGTCGCCTTGGCTAAGGGCTGAGTTCTTTAGAACTTGCTTTGTGACAGCTAGGCTGCCTTTAGATCTCTGGGAGAGTCAAACATAATTTTAAAAATTTTTTCTAACAGGATTTATGATTTTAGTTAGAAAATCTAAGGAGAGCAAACACTGCTCTTTTAGAACTTTGCATAGTTTTCTTTTTCAAATAGGATTTACTACATTGCTCTTTTAGAGTGTTTTCTAGCAGCTATGCAGAGAAGACTAAAAAGCAAACAGCTATTTTATAAGATTTTTTTCTAGTTTTTTGAGTTTGATCAGAAAACCCAAGAATTACTTATGGAATTTTCTAACAGGATTTCTGACTTTTGTTGTGATAAAATCATCTGCCAAAAGCAACTTAAGGGAGAAAGGGTCTATTTCATCTCACAGTACCTAGCTATTCAATCTATCATAGTGGGGAGGTCACAATGATAGGATCTTGAGACAGCTAGTCACATTGCATCTATGGGAATAAGGAAGCAAAGAGCAACAGATGAACACATGCATGCTTACATCAGCTCCTTTTTTCTATTCTTACCATACTTCAGGATTCTCAGACTATGGGCAAGCCTTTCCACCTATGCTGCTTAGCATTTGTCAAGTTGACATAAACTAGAGTCCCATGGAAAAGGGGGGCTTCAATCAATCAATTTCCTCCATTGGATTGTTCTGTGGGCATGCCTATGGAGTATTTTCTTATTTTTGTAATTAAAAATCAATTTCTTTTCTGAAAGGGTATACTAATTATAGTTTCCCTTTCCTCCATCCCCCCCCCCCTCACCTTCCTTCCAGATCCACTTCCTTTCTATCTCTCATTAGAAAAGAGCAGGCTGGATGGAGAGAAGGATCTGAGGCATAGTACACTTGCTGGCCTTGCAGAAGACCTGGCTTCAGTTCCCAGCATCTACATAACAGCTTACCACCAACTATATCTTCAATTCTAGGGCATCCAACACTCTCTGTTGTCCTCTATGGACACCTGCATGACATGGAACACAAGCATACAAGCACATAGAAATACATAAAAACAAAATAATATTAGTAATAGAAAGAAAAAAAAAAAAACAAGATTCTAAGCGATAACAACCAAACATGGCAAGATAAAATATAATAAGATGAAGCAAAACTTTCATATAAAAGTTGGACATAGCAACCCATCTGGAAGAAAAGAGTGCCAAAAGCAGGCAGAAGAGTCAGAGATACACTTCTTCTCATACTCAGGAGTCTCATAAAAATACTAAGCTAACATTTATGACATATACAGAGAACCTGGAATGGAGACCATGCTCTGTGAATTCATTTGTGCCTTGCTTAGTTGACTCTGAGAGTCATGCTCTCCTGGTGTTCTCTATCCACTTTAACTCTTACACTTTTTCCACCCCCTGCTTTACAGGTTTCCCTGAAATCTGAGAGGAGGCATTTTATGGAAACCTCCAGTTTAGACTCTCACTCCACATAATGTCTGGTTATGGATCTTTTCATCTGTTTCCATCTACTGCTAGAGGAGGCCTCTCTAATGATGACTGGATAAGGTGTGATCCATAAGTATACTTTGGTCAGAAAACCCATGAGCTAACCAGAGAGCATTTTAGAAATTTTACTATCAGAGAGAGCTATCTGGAGCAACCAGAGAGATTTTAGAGTAGCAAGAAAAAAGCTGTTGAGAGAGAGAGAGAGAGAGAGAGAGAGAGAGAGAGAGAGAGAGAGAACAGTGTGGAAAGCCATCTGAGCAGAACCTATGCTGTCAACTTGGACCCATAATTGGACTTCAGTTCATTTGTTTTCACCACTCTCAAACACTCCTGTTTCAGGAACTCAAACTTAGAAGATGCTAGTCTTTGGACACCATGGAATTCCAAATTGAAAGTACTTTGAAAGGCCATCTAACTAAAATCTGAATGACAATCATAAACATATTTGACACAATGTTAGAGAGAAAGGGAAAATAGAAGAAACTTTATTCATTGATGGTAGAGAGCAATTAATATAAATATTGAGGAAATCAGTTTAAAGACTTCTTAAAACATTAAACATGGAGTCACCATATGACTCAGCTATTTTAGTCTTGGCTATATACCTAGAGAACTCAAAGTCCTATCATAGAGATATTTATAAACCCATGTTTATTGCTGCTTTATTCACTATAGCAAAGAGTTGGAACCAAACTTATTTTTCCATCAATAGATTAATGGATATTGAAATTTTGATATATATAAGAGGAAGTGGAAAGTCTAAAAGCTGGTTATAAGCATGAGTTATGAAATTGGATAAACAGTAAATTGTTTCTCTAGTCATGTGTTTGTTGTTTATTTGTTTGTTTGTTTGTTGGCACATAAGTACATGGATAGACTTGGTAATTAAAGCATCAAATTTAATGTGACACTTCACAAAGTTTATTTCAAATGTCAATTCTAATTGTATAGGAGTTCAATAATTTGTGTGGATGTTTGATCTTTTTAATTTTGGTATGTGAAGCTCCTGATTTGCATGTTTTTTCTCACAATTAAAAAAGTGTTTCTATTTAAAAGAGCAAACAGATGTTCATACTTTTATAGAGTGCACTAATAGTGTATTTATAACTACATAAGAAGAAAGATATAATTTTTAAAAAAAGGAAAGGAAAGTGAAAAAGAAATAAATCCCTCACAGTTATACCCAGTTATTTGGGTCTTAGTTAATTCCAGCTCTAATTATGTTGAAAAACAAGAATAGCCATAATAAGCCCACTCCCCCTTTTCAATTTCCTAATTAAAAATAACCATAACATAACTTTCCCTAACATAATATAAATATCCTATGTCAAATGCATTTTAATTTTAACTTTAGCCTAACATAAGTATCACTTTTAAAATCACAAATGCATTAAAAATTTAGAATAGATGCTAATTTCCCTTGAATATTATTATTTTATTATTTCAAATTTAACTTTAGTACTTACTGATATTCTGTGAAATGATGCTACATTCCATGATAAATTTAGAAATTAAGACAAAAATAACAGTATGAACACCTTATTTTTTATTAATTTGTTTATTTATTTTCTTTAATTCTGACTGCAGCCCCCTCCACATTCCCCTCTCACATGCTGTCTCCCTCTATTCCACTCTCCTTCTGCTCTGAGAAGGGGGCTCCTCTGCATATCTCTGCACCCTGTCACATCAAGTCACTGCAGGACTAGATTCATCCTCTCCCACTGAGGCCAAACAAGACAACTTAGTTAGGAAATGGGATCCACAGGTAGGCAACAGATTCAGGACAGCCCTTACTCCAATTGTTGGGGTACTAGCATGAAGACCAGGCTGTACATATGCTACATATATGTGTGGGGAGGCAGCTAGGTCCAGCCATGCTTGCTCTTTGTTTGGTGGTTCAGTGTCCAAGAGACCCAAAAGATCTAGGTTAGTTGACTCTTTTGGTCTTCTTGAGGGATCCCTGTCCTCTTTGAGTACCTCATTCATTCCCCCAACACTTACACAAAATTCCCTAAGTTCCATCTAATGTTTGGTTGTGAGTCTCTGCATACGTTTTGGTCAGCTGCTGGTTGGAGCTGTCAGAGGACAACCATGCTAGGCTCCAGTCTGCAAGCATGATAGAGTATTATTAATATTGTCAGGGATTTGCTCTTGCCCATGGAATGGGCCTCAAGTTGAAATGGTCATCTGTTGGCCATTCTTTCTGCCTGACTTTCATCCATTACTGTCCCTGCACATATTGTAGGCAGGAAGGTTTTGTTGTTGGGTTGGTGTCCTTATTGCTCCTTAGTGAGGTAACCCAATCACAAAAAAAGTCACTTGGTATGCACTCACTGATAAGTGGGTATTAGCCCAGAAACAATTTAGCAAGATATAATTTGCAAAACAAAGGAAAATCAAGAAGACGGGAGACCAACATGTTTATACTTCATTCCTCCTTAGAAAATGGAACAAAATACCCATGGAAGGAGTTACAAAGACAAAGTTTGGAGCTAAATCGAAAGCATGGACCATCCAGACACTACCCTACCCGGGGATCCATCCCATAATCAGCCACCAAACCCAGACACTATTGCATATGTAAGCAAGATTTTGCTGANAGGACCCTGATATAGCTGTCTCTTGTGAGGCTATTCCAGTGCCTGGCAAATACAGAAGTGGATGCTCACAGTCATCTATTGGATAGAACAAAGGGCCCCCAATGGAGGAGCTAGAGAAATTACCCAAGGAGCTGAAGGGGTCTGCAACCCTATATGTGGAACAAGAATATGAAATAACCAGTACCCCAGAGCTCGTGTCTCTAGCTGCATATATAGCAGAAGATGGCCTAGTCAGCCATCACTGGGAAGAGAGGCCCCTAGGTCTTGCAAACTTTATATGCTACAGTACAGGTGAATGTCAGGGCCAAGAAATGGGAGTGTGTGGGTAGGGGAGCAAGGCAGGGGAGGGTATAGGGAAATTTGGGGATAGCATTTGAAATGTAAATAAAGAAAGTATCTAATAAATAATAATAATAGAAAGAAAAGAAAGAAATAAAAAAGACATAGATGTACGATTTAAAATTTTTAATGTACCTGTGGAGACAGTGACAGATAACGAATGTTTAATATGCTATCGAGTCATGATGTAAACATCTGTAAACATTTCTGCTGTAACTTCTTATTAAACTTATGATTCAAATTTATGTTTTTAACTTGTGAACTTTTAAAAAATGATGTTTGGAATACCATGTGATCAATTACCCTTAGAATATATAAGAAATAAGAATGACAAGAATAGATGGACACGATTTTTTTTCTTAACACAAGGCTTGTTTCATTTATCAGTAGAAAGTAGTTTCCCATTCTTTCTCTCTGAAATAAAGATTCAAACCTGTTTTCAAAGTGAGTAATTTATGTAAGGCTGAAAAGGAAGGAGTTAATGCTAAAGAACTCTAGAGAAAAGAGGAAAAAAATCTTCCTTCCTTAATCTCCCCCATGCCTACCCACCCCTATTCCTTACCTCCTCTGTTAAATTTAAGATATTAATTGCCAACGCATGCAGTTTTCAGCCAAAGAGTAGAGAGAGATTGTTTAGTTTCTAAAAGCAGTAAATTTATAGTCCCCAGTAAAGTTACAGAAAGTTGAAAGGCCTGAGATCAGCATTTGGCCTTCATACATCAGAGTCCAACTTCAGACCTGCATTCCCCTGCTAGAGCAGGCCTGTGACACCTACTATGTCACTAGAGGTGGTAGTGAGTAAAACTATTACTTTATTCCCCTGATTCCTGGAATTTAGATCCTGGCTATGGGGGAAGATTTACAATGTATTGGATGATTATTCAAAACATATATCGTGTGCCGACCTGCAGGACATAAACAACAGGGTTCTTGAGAGAAAAGAGCTGCAAAGACAAATTTGGGATCAGGAGCCGGTGAAGGACAAAAATTCCTGCTCAAGTCTTGTTTACTCTTGGGAAATGGAGGGTTTTTAAAGCTGAAAACTGAAAACTGAAAACGGTATTTGCTCAGGTATTGTTGCCAAACTGGTTCTAGGTAACACATTAACATCAGTGGAGTGTCACCATTGTAAAAGGTCCTTAAAGGAATGTCCTCATTGTGAAAGGAAATTAATGTCCTCATTTGAAAATGAGTCAATTACGAATGGAAGCAAGATAGTGGAAGAAGCAAAAGAGTTATAAATGATGGCCCAGGGACAAGAGGATGAGATTCCAGGGGTTTCCACGCCCCAACAATATTGGTTTCTTCAAAACCGTATTGAGATCTCCAGATGGCTACATTATAAATGGCTCTGTTCGTGGGTTCAAAAGACCATTCTGTCTTTCAATCAGGCCAGCTTCTTCAGGATGGTGGGAAACAATCTAAGACGAATGGATTCCATAATAGTAGGCCCACTGAAGAATTTCTCTGGCTGTGAAGTTAGTTTCTTAGCAAGAAGAAATACTGTGTGCAATACCTTAATGGTGGATAAGTCATTTGCTAAGTCAACATTCAGTTGTGGTGGCAGAAATGTGACATGAAGGGAAGATGAATCCATAACCAGAATAAATATCTTCTTCAGTAAAGTCAAAGGTTGTCCTTTCAAAGGAGTAGTCTGATATAGTAAACCTGCCATCAGGTCACTGGATAGTCACTCCAGAAAATGAAGCCATCTTAGCTCAGTGACAGTCTCTGCTGTTGGCATATCTGACACTTTGAAGAAGCTGTAGCATGGTCATCTTTGGTGACTGGAGGTCTATGTAGTCAAACCCATGTATAACCTCCATCTCTTCCACTATGGGCACTTTGTTTATGTCTATGGGGTAATGATAGGAATGACTGGGGAAAGTTGATGACTGTCCAAAGAATGGGCCATCTACTACTACTACTTCTTCTCTTTTTTTTTTTTTTTGTTTTTGGTTTTGTTTTTTGAGACAGGGTTTCTCTGTATAGCCCTGGCTGTCCTGGAACTCACCTCGTAGACCAGGCTGGCCTCGAACTCAGAAATCTGCCTGCCTCTGTCTCCCGAGTGCTAGGATTAAAGGCGTGTGCCACCACACCTGGCTCTACTACTACTTCTATCTACTTGATTATTGAATTTCCTTCTGTTGAAACCACCTTTTGATGAACATTTAAATGAGGCACAAGTATCTCCATATCCTTTGCCCATTTGAAAAGGAATATTCACCTACTACTTCAGATAACTTTTTGAAAAGTTTTCTCTTTTTTAAAACTTTTTATTTATTTTCCAATTTTTTATTAGGTATTTACTTCATTTACATTTCAAAAGCTATCCCCAAAGTCCCCTATACCCTCCCTTCCCCCACTCCTCTACCCACCCACTCACACTTCTTGGCTCTGGTGTTCCCCTGTATGGGGCATGTAAATTTGCAGGCCCAAGGGGCATCTCTTCCCAATGATGGCTGACTAGACCATCTTCTGCTACATATGCAGCTAGAGACCAAGCTCTGTGGGTACTGGCTAGTTCATATTGTTGTTACACCTATCGGGTTGCAGACCCCTTAAGCATCTTAGGTACTTTCTCTAGCTCCTCTTTTCGGGGCCCTGTGTTCCATCCAATAGCTGACTGTGAGCATCTACTTCTGTGTTTGCTAGGCACTTGCATAGCCTCACAAGAGACAGCTATATCAGGGTCCTTTCAGCAAAGTCTTGCTGGCATATGCAATAGTGTCTGGGTTTGGTGACTGGTTATGGGATGGACCCCTCGGTGGGGCAGTTTCTAGATGGTCCATCCTTTCATCTCAGCTCCAAGCTTTGTCTCTGTAACTCCTTCCATGTGCGTTTTGTTCCCAATTCTAAGAAATGGCGAAGTGTCCACATTTTGGTCTTCTAATCATGCTCTTTCCAGTCCCTGACCATCCAGCCTATTGATTGGCTACAGCCTATAAATCAATAAACAATCTCACACTTGTTCATTTTCCTCCCAAACATAATATATGACTATGTACATTATACAAAGTTCTTCCCACTGTGAAGAAATTTTCTGACAGTGCCTTTCAGAGTTGTCTCTGAATGAGGCTATAATGGTCCAGCTGTGTACTTCTGGACAGTGCCTGAACAGTGGGTAGAAATATCAGTAAACCAGGCCCTGGTCTTCTTTTTCTCAATCATCCAATCATAGATCATACACCTTGAGACTAAAGATGCATGCTTAGCAACAGATAGTATTATAACCATAAATAATATAACCATAAATAACAGACCTTTGGGAAACTTTTTTATGTAACTTTCTTGTAACTTCAGGACATCTTTGGGCTAAATCACATATATACCACCTCTATTTGACATCAGATTGGTGTTGTGCATGTCCCACTTTCCATCATAGTTGGTCATAGAAGACCCAGCTCATGTTGGACAGCTTAGATCATATGGCAACTGTAGCCCACTGCCAAATATTCAAATTCCACTAAGGTCTGATAGCAGGCAAACAGCTGTCGCTCAAAGGAAGATTAGTTGTTGTAGATGGTGGTAGAAACTTGCTCAAAATTCCTAAAGGTCTCTTCTGTGATTCTCCTATTACGGGATGCCAAATTTCTAAAAACCATCTCCATGTGTCACTGCCACCTTAAGTATCATTCTGCATCATATGATCCAAGTTGTTGTGTAGATTGAACCTAATGAAGATCCTTAGGCAAATCTCGCAGTTTTCTAAGGCATTTATTGTACAGCCCAGAAGAACGCACTCAAGCTATGAACTTAATGTCTCTAAACTCCAAATAGACCAAGAAAAGGTTATGCTTCTTTATTATTGGAGGTAGGGGCTTGGTTTAATAACTTATCTTTATTGTAGTTGATATATCTCTATATCTACCACACCACTGGATTTCAAAGAATTTTACTGAGGCTGAAGCCCCTTAAATTTCAGTTTGATTTATTTTTAGAACTCTGAAATGCATATTTGTTATCAACAAGTTTGAAGTAGTTGCCAGCTACTGTTCACTTGTATTCACCAGCATGAAATTTTCAATATAGAAATCTTATGAGATATTTTTTGGAAGAGACAGAACATGAAAATCCCTTTGAATAAGTTAAGGCACAGAACTGAAAAGTTCATGGATCCTCAAGTGAAAACTGTAAAGTTATACTGCTGATCTTTCCAAATGAAAACAAATTGTTTCTTGTGGTTCCTATGACCATTCCTAGATCAAAAGAAGTATACCATGTATCAGAAAATGTGTTGATTTGCTCATGTATGGATGTGACATCTGGTATAGTAGCTGCAATTGAGTTTTTACTCAATGAAGTTTTCAGTAGTCGAGTGTTATTCTCTAGGCACCAATTGTCTTCTGCACTGGACAGACAGGAGAGTTAAAGGGCAATATGGTTGGAACCACTACCACTGCTTCTATCAAGGCCATGGTGGAGGAACAGACTTCTGAAGTTCCTGCAGGAAAGTAATGCTGTTTTTGATTCATTATTTTCTCTGGCAAAAGCAAAGTAAAGGTTTCCCTTTATCTTATAATGTTATTATGGTGGTTTAAATATGCTTGGCCCAGACTATGTCATTGTGGGGGTGGACTTTGAACCTCTTTCCAGTGTGGAAGAGAGAGTTTGCTCCTGGCTTCCATTGGATGAAGGCATAGAACTCAGTTTCTCAAGCACCACACCTGCCTAAATGCTGCCATGCTTGCTGCCATGAAGATAATGGACTGACTATCTGAACCTGTAGTGAGCTCCATTTAAATGGTGTCCTTTGTAAGAGTTGCCTAGTTCAGGGTGTCTTTTCATAGCAATAGAAACCCTAACAATGACAGGGACTCATTCTATATGTCAGAAACCAATATGATAATTCTGCCAACATCTAAGTATATCTATCCAAATTATACATTCCAAAACTGGAGAAACAAATAGAATGAGTTTGGGGACCCACTGATTTTATTGTGAATCAAACTTCATCCAAACTTCATTAATCACTTGATTTATATTAGTGCTTATTTTAATTGAAGGGACACAATTTCTTGGCATCTCCTAGAATTAGCATGAATTCAGAGCTAGTATCTAAAAGAATCTAGAAAATTTGATTGTTTTCTTTACCACAGTATATAGATATCCTTGTAAAGGCCATAAGTCATTCTGCAGGAGTAGCAGAGAAGGCTAATAATAAAACTCTAAGGTATTTTATCAAGTGTCTCCCTCAAGGGAACCTGGTCATTCTTTATTCAATTCAAAAAATTTTGTGTCTGCAAAATGCTACAAGCCTTTGAATTGGTTCATAGCCCCCAATTCTCTTTTTCTACATTCCATTGAAATATTTCTTTCATGTTTATTAAAATATTTTCCCTTATACATGAAATAAAAATGTAGTAAGTATTTTGGAAGATCACCTCCATTATGTTGAGGTATGTTCATTTTATGCGAAGTCTCTACCAGACTTTTATCATGAAGGAACATTGGATTTTATCAAAGGTGTTCTGTGCCTAGATTAGATGATTATGTGGTTTTTCTTTTATTTTGTTTGTATGTAAGTTTATATTTATAAATTTATATATGTTTAATAGTCCTTTCATCTCTGAAACATTCCTTTATTTTAGATATTCAGTTTGGTTGTCTCTATATATTTGAAAGTATATCTTAAGATTCTCTGGATTTACTCTACATCTGCTGCGTTGTCACCATTTAGTCTCTAATTTCATTAACATGGAACTTCTTTCTCAGTCTTGAAGCTAATTTAGCAAAGAGTGTATCAGTTAATCTGATTTCCTCAAAGAATCAACACTTTGCTTATTGTTTCTTTGTATAACCTGTACATGCTTGAATCTTGGGTTCATTTTCTTGTGTGGTACTTAAATATTTACAATTGTAATATTCTTGTGGTATATTTACCTTTGATGAATATTTGTTTTTTCCCATATCTCTTCTAATTCATATTGTTTTGATTCTGATTGATATTAAAATCTGTCTACTTGCTTGAGTTTTGGCTATAAATATGTTTTTTACCTTTCAGTCAGAAGTGATGTGTACCATAATTTGTTTTTATTAAATGCAGCAAAAGGTAGATGTTGTTTTCTAATCAAACATGCCAGTTTGCATCTTTTTATTAGAAAATTGAGGCCAATAGTATTTACAGTTATCAGCGAACACTATTTATTTACTGCATTTTTGTGCTGGGGCCTGATGATTGTGTTTCTAGGGATTGATATATAGCCTTGTGTAAAGGAATTTTAATCTAGCATCATGGCTGCCCTGATCACATCCAAAGACCTTCTAGGTCTGTGTGATCCTATTGGAATGACTACATACCACACCTTTGATCTCTTTGGCTAGATTACCAACATATCCTTATCATATACCTATAAAGGAAATAACCATGTTTGAAAGTGATGTCTAATTTAAAGATTTGACAGAAAATAGTAGAGGTAGGATATGTCCAACTTTCAGGCTTTTAAAGAGTGGTACAGTGAGAGTAAGTTTACTCAATTCTGTTCTATCAGTTGAGTTCAGTGCAGTAGAGTTGAGGGTCAGTTGCAAGTTAGTGCAGTAGAGTACAATTGAATTTGTTTCTGAGTTCATGCAGTACAGGTCAGCAGAAGAAGTTGAAGTCAGAGAATAAGAAAGAGCAAGATTAGAAGAAATTGCCATGGTTAATCTGAGGCCAAACAGAGCAAGGCAATGGAAAACTGAAAGAATGAACATTGAAAAAAAAAAGCTTAGAGAGAATTTTTGAGCCAAAGGAGCTGAGTTGAACCCCTTTCCAGGGTTCAGAAAAAACTGTAAAGGATTAGCATATTCAGCAGGAAGCCTCCAAGTTTAGTGGCTTGCTCAGACATCATCAGAAAAGCTTCCTTCTGTATCAGATGGGAAGAAATAGAGAGAACTCCAGCCAGATAATATGCAGAGAGTGAGAAGTCTTGGAACACTGAATACTAAATGGAATATCTCCATCAAATCTTTCTTGGGCCTCAGAGAATTCCTTGGAAAAGGAGGCAGGGAGAGTGTAAGAGCCTCACCTAATGAAGGCCACAAAGAAACAAAGGGGTCTAAATCAACAAGATCACCAAACTATGAACTCATAGATGCTGTGCCAACTTTCAGAGGACCAGTAAAGGTCTGCACAAAGTCTTTTGCATGTATGTTATTGCTTAAATTTAATGTTTTTATGAGAATATTAAGTATGAAAATGATTGAGTCTCTAATTCTGGAACTTTCTGTTCGGCTTCTTTCCTTCTTTTGGTTTACTATGTGAAATTATGATGTGGTAGCTTTTGTGTTATAGTAATATATTTTATTATATATTATATATTATATTATATTATATTATATTATATTATATTATATTATATTATATCATATTAGAGTATACTATATATAATTATCCCATAGAAGCATGTTTGTTTTTAATGAGATGCAGAAAGAGTTTGGATTGAAATTGGAGCAGAGAGAAGGAGAGAGAAAGAGAAAGAGAGGGAGGGAGAGAGGGGGGGAGAGAGAGAGAGAGAAAGAGAGAGAGTAATAGATGAATGTATCAGTATAAACAAGATATATTATGTGAAGAAAATAACTATTCAATATAAGAAAAAAAAAGCACTTGTTTTTCCTCTACAGGAAATTTGTTCACATAGGTTTGATATATGTTTGTATTTTATCACTTTCCTTGATTTTCATGGAATTAAACTTAGTTATTCCTTAATTATTCTATGACACACTTACACCTTATGCTGTGTCTCCTATACTTAAGGTACAGGCACTGTATTTTTTTTTTTTTAATGCTGCCATGACTTTGTTTTTTAAAATAAACAACACAAGAACAGCAACAAATAAAGCTAAGTGCCAGTATTTTAAAGTCTTAATAACAAGTTTAGTAAATGAAGGTAAATGTGTGATTGGGAAATTAATGAGAGAAGCATGAGTCTCTACAAGATTAGTATCATTTGACTGTTTAATTTGTAGTTAAGAGACACCTCCAGCATTTGTTCAGAACTGTGTTGGATACCAAGGTTCTTTTATGCATTGTTATCAATTTCACATAATATTCTGTATTTCTTTTTTTCCTCTCTTTTTTTATTAGATATTTTATTTATTTACATTTCAAATGGTATCCTCTTTCCATTTTTCCTGTTCAAAACTCCATACCCCTTACCACCTCCCTCTGCTCACCAACTCACCCGGCAGTCCCCTATAGTGGGGCACAAAACCTTCATAGGAACAAGGGCCTCTCCTCCCATTGATGACCAATTAGGCAATTCTCTGCTACATATGCAGCTAGAACCATAAGTCCCACCAGGTGTTTCCTTTGGTTGGGTCCATGGGAGCTCTGGGGGTACTGGTTGATTCATATTGTTGTTCCTCCTATGAGGCTGCTAAGCCCTTCAGAACCTTGGGTATTCTGTACTTCTTTTTCATTTTAAACCATTCTTTTATTAGATATTTTCTTCATTTACATTTCAAATGCTACACTCTAGACATTGGGTTTCTTTGAAAGCATAATCTATTTCTGATAAATATCTATATCATCATTATCTCAATACTTCCATTTATAAACAAATGACACCTTTCTATCCCCTAAGGACTTACTCAGTTTAGTATTTCTGTATTCTAAAGCTTCCATAGTAGAGATTTTTCACTTTTTCAGTTAAATCTATTTCAAGCTATCTTAACATGATAAAGTAATGGTTTTCTTATTTCTTTCTCAGTGTATTTGTTATAGGAATACATGAAAGTTATTTAAGTTATCTGTTATTTTTATATATTACAACATTTCTTATAATGTTTGCCAACCATGAGAACCTTTTAGCTGGGCGTGGTGGCAAATATCTTTAATTCCAGCACTAAAATGGCAGAAGCAGGAGAATCTCTGTGAGCTCAAAGCCAGCCTAGAGTCCATAGAAATCTATGACTGCCAAAACAATATATTGAGACCCTGTTTTAAAATTTTCTTTTTCTTCGTGAAGTCTTTTATTTCTCTTATATAAAGAATATATATAAATGTTTGTGTATGTATACATATTATATGTAATTCAAAAACAGATATTTTGACTTTTTAGAAATGTATTTAAGACATAGTACTAGTAAAATAATAGATACAGGGTACTGACTTTGGAGGTTAAAATATAGAGCCAATATAATAACTCAGTTAATACAAACCAAAATGAGTTGGTATTACTCTCTCAAATTCAACTGAATAGCAACAAGATTTCTAATAATAACTCTTTATGCAAATGATTAATAGAATTTACTAGACATTTATCTGAGTAAGACACAAAGAATTTTAAGTATATGATGAAATGCTAACCATCACTAATAAAGAAATGACAATCTAAAGTGCAATGAGATACAGTCTCACATGTGCAAATATCAAAGAAATCAAATGATACAAAATATAAAATCAGATAAAGGGAAGGGGAAACAGGAACTCTGCAACATTGGTATTATGAATACAATTTTTTAATATAAATTTATTATAGAAACATAAGCCTTTGATGCCCAAAAATAACAAAATAAAAACAAAAAGAAAATCTATGTAGTTCAACAGTAAAGAATAGGAAAGACACAAAAAAGAAAAAAAATGAAAAAAGAAACAATAAATATATTGAATTTATTTTGAAGATCACTTTATTTTGAGCACTATGTAATGTACAGTACATTTGTCATCAATTGAAATATATCTAAAGATGACATGATATAATCTTCCATATACCTGGATTTTATTGTATGAAATTCTTCCATTCTCTGTGGTTATAAATTATTAAAGCAGAAAATTAGTCATTAACATCAAAGATACTTAAAGCCCATTTAAAAATATTTAATTATATTCCCAGTATATATTATTAATAAAAATTCATATTTTACAGTTACCCTTGTATTAATTTCTACTTTTTAGAAACTTATTTTAATAAGTTTCATAAAAAGTTACTTTATGATTATTGACCATATTAATTGACATGCAATATTACATAATGAGTACTGAATAAATATTCACAATTTCAAAATGAATGAACAGACATGACTTTTTAAAAAATTCTTTTAAAACTATAACACTTTTTTATTTAACTTTTGTAAGCCTCTTTGTGTCTATAAGGTAATTATGTGGAATTATCTAATGTAAGGAAAGCAAGTATTTTTTTAATGCCGTTGTTTCTGTGACCTTAATATCTATTTGAGTTTTTATATATATATTTAAACAATAAGAACATACTAGTTCACTAAGACTATGTGATGGCTTGTAATTTCTCCTGAGACTTAATAGGAAATAACATTATTAAGAAACATTCAAATGTTGCCTATACTTTTCCCAAAGTGATGTAATTATACAATTGTCAATGGACTTCATTAACCTAGAGTAGAACGAGTTTCAGAATCAACCAAATAGCTTCACTCTGTTTTCACTATTTCCCCCTAGGATGTTGTCACTTGTTAATACTTACCCTATCTGTTATGTTTGCTTCGGTAAGTTTAAAGTTCAACTTAAAACTGTACCAAAAGATTGCCATTGATTAGACCCTTTGGGTATTTATTTAGTTAATTTAAATAATCAAAGAGTACAGGCATTCATATCAAAAACTTAGGGACAGAAAAGCTAAAATGATGACTTCACAAATAAAAGAGTGTCATGTTTAATGTGGCTTGTGTGTTTTAATGATCTGAAGTCATCGTTTAGTTGTTTGCATTGTTTTTCCCTGAATAATTACAATGATAAGATTTTCTTTTTAAAATATACCATTTTGTAAATAATTATGAAAATAATGGTTCAGAGAAAGCTAGATAAGTTACACTCAGAAGGTTTTGCACAATTTCAATTAAGCATTGAAGTGAATTAACAGTGTTTTACTTATTTATTATTTTTTTAGACAGGCTGTGTTGAACTCACTATATAGCTTAGGGGTGACCTTAAACTTCTGATCTTCCTTAATGCACTGATTAGAGGCCTATGTATGTATATATAAGGAGAAAGAGCAAGAGGGCTATGTTTTTATTTATTTATCATCCCCCCTCTAAATTAAAAATGGACAGAGGTATAAAAAACTTTGCAGAATGACTTTGAGTATGCATTTTTTTCATGAATGGAGTAAAAGTGTTTAACTTGTAAGAGGATTTAATGAGGTCAGCAATTCTTCCAGCTGTATATAAAATGAATGTAGTGTTGAGACATGAAAGCACATAATAAATGTATTTTATCTTTTATGTTGCAAGCAAACAAGAATCTGAAAAAAATATTTATAGAATTTTTATCTTTTATCTGTATTTCTGACCCTATGGCTAGAAAAAACATCATAAGATCCTAGTAACCTATTGAAAGAGAAGACATGTCTAATAAGTGAAAATTCAGTAAGCCACATATAATATATAATTTCAGGCCTTCTGAAAAAAGGCTTTATTCCAGGCCTACTCACTCAAATTTCTAGATTTCTCAGAATAACTAGAGAACAATAATTCAAAAGCACAGGCCCACTGGGGCACATCGCATGTGCAAATGGTAACAGTGAACATTTCTGTTAGAATATCTCATTATGCATCCACCCAACATGGCTAGACCTACACACATAGACACAGCAAATATTCCAAGAATTTCCAGTTTCCATTAAGAGTGCTTTCTTTTATTTTGTAGATAATTCTATTCTTTCAACAGACAGTGATAGTGAAACTGTTTTCTTACAGTTGCTGCTTTGCCTGAAAAACTCACATGAAGAAATGTGGAAGCAAATACCAATTTTTTTTTTGCTTCTCCTTCCAAATTAAGGTGAACATTCTGGAAGGTTTGTTTGTTTGTTTGTTTTGTATTGGTTTTCTGTGTGGGGGTCATTAAGGTAATGAAAAAAGCAACAACATCAACAAAAGAAACTATGCAGATTACAAACTACTTGAAGTTCACGAGTATAATATGTATTTGTGTGTGTGTGTGTGTGTGTGTG